>NC_139928.1:18674688-19007188 GCF_963514095.1 Eutrigla gurnardus | reverse complement strand
ATCAGATACACCTGTGCTGCTTCCTACTATGACATGTCAAAATGTCTAATTATCATGACAATGCATTTTTTTAAAAAACATGAACAACCTTTAATGATTATTTATGATGGACTACACTGAATCTGGTTAGAAATTAATAATGAATACTCTTTTTTATGTCATGACATTTCTTTTTTTATCGGCGGAGATGTTGCAATATGATATGTTATTATATTTATATATAAATGATGGGAGAAACAGCAGATCTGTTCTCTAAGGGAGCACCAGCTGTGTGGCGTTCACTGTCACGACACATGTTAAGTCATGAAGAATATTTGCTATTTCTTTTTAAATGGTCAGAACTTTCCGTGAAGCTCATCTCCCTCCAGAACAAACACTCATGATTATCTGCCGTTTGCCTCACTTGTGCTCATCTGTTACATCTGAACAAATCAGACCACACACACGTCCTGCTTAAATAGCTAAACAACCACATACAAGTAGAACGGCTGATTATGCCTCATCACCATTCAAGCTGCTATTTAATTACAGTCTAAAACACTCACTACAGTATCAGCTGGCTGTTTTAGAGCCCCAATATTTACACAAAAAACTGACATTATGTCAGCCGTCTCTTCGCCAAGGCAACCAAAATATTAGGGTGCTGGAAAATGTCACCACACCTTTTCCATACTGAGTAGCACGATCATATAATCTGTCCTCCAAACACAAATAAAAGATACTCACATAATAGGAGCGTCTGTGGGGTTTTACAACACCTCCTCTCCTCTGAGCTCTACTGGCTCTCTGCTCAAACTCACTCTGATTATTTGATATTTCTTCCCAGGAAGCAGCAGCATGTCCTCATGGTCAAACAGTGACCAGGGAGTGGCAGAGAGCACAGGGGGAGTGTTTCAAAAGCCAAAAGCACTGGAAGTGACTTGGACATTGGCTGCTGAAGCTGAAGCTGAAGACATTTTGTTTCTAGACTTTCTGGTTCTTTGCAGACGTGCAGCAGCCTGAGACTGGACCCTGATTTGCATCCTCCCTACGTGGAGATGCTTCCCCCCTCTCTCCCTCTCTGGTGATTTTAGGAGGCTGGCAGATCCAGATACTGTGACTGTGACGCTCTTGAATATAAACCTAGAAGGAGGCTTTAAACGGATCTCTTTGAGGTGACATTGTATCCTTGTGTGCACGTTGTCATAGAAGCAGCGGCGCTCATTAAATCCATGTCTGACCAGCAGCTGCAGCCGTGGTGCGTTCACTTACCCCGCTCCGCACCGGTCTCTTCGACGGCAGAGGCTTTGGGGAGCGATGCGACGGCTCTCTCTCGGCTCCTCGCGCGCTGCCGTGCCCGCCTCTCTGCTCTCGCGCGCCGCGCGGCTCGTGGTAGGTGACGTCCGGCCTTTCTCAGCGCAGAAACTCGGGTTTGATCTCCGCAGCTAGCCTCGCTCCGCTTCTTCCCCTTCGCAGCCGTCTTCGTCGCCGTTGCCCTCTGACATCATGGAGGAAAGCCCCGGTCGGTGACGTCACGCCGTCAACAATACGGAAACCCCACCCCGTGTCGTCACCGCCCCTCGGGAATGTTCAACGTTTACGGTAAAAAAAATAAAAATAAATCCCAAGTTAGAAGGAAATAAGAAAGAAAAGGAAACTTACTGGTGTTGAAATCAACAGTACATATATATATATATATATATATATATATATATATATATATATATATATATATATATATATATATATATATATATATATATATATATATATATATGTACACATACATACATACATACACACACACACACACACACACGTATATATACATACCGGTATCTATAACTATAGCCTACATAAACATACATTTTTCACCCCTTTATGTTACTGTGCAGGTTCATATTTTACATTTTATACATTAACCCTAACCCTATACCTAACCCTTTATAAAATAGGCTGCATTTAAGAGGAATAAACCAGTAATATTATTTTGTTATGATGTTCAAAGCTGAAGGAGTGTTTGACTTCTCTGCCACTTAACAAATTAACTCAACATTTCACTTCTTTTGAGCTCCCATTTTATTAATTAAGTTTTCTTATCTTTTCATAATTGCCTTGTGTTTCTTGTTTTGATGCCTTTTTTAATCCTCCTTACTTCATCCGTTTGAGGAAACGTGCTCAACAATAAATCTTTACCTGCAAAGTTGAGAAAAATGTACCATGTACACATTTGCAAGTAATTAACCTTGACACCTTGACTGTGTTTTTTACAGTTGCAGCCTGGTAATCCTTTAAATCTGGCTCGTTGTTGAAATGAGGCATACAATCAAACGTGTTTCCTCACCAGACCAAGATTATCATCAAAGAATTCTCATCAGACATCAAACAAATAAAAGAAGCACAGTGTGATGACTTTACGGTATGAAAGCATGAGATTTATTAGAAGAGGAAACATGAGGAATTATGACAACTACGAGCCCCACTGCAAAATTAACCTCAACATTCAGGACTCCCTCTACTTCCTTCCCTCCGTCCGTCCACCCACCCGAGACCTTTTGCCAAATCCAATCCTTCGCCTCGGTGGCATCGTAGCGGCTCAGCATTCAACCAGCTGGAAGAGAGAAGGACAAAGAGGGGTTTGGGGTGAATGACAGCAAATTAAACAAGCCGTGACCAACGGCATTATTTTAGTCATTTAAAGGCTTCCGAGCGCAATCAGAGTCCGCCTTAAAGTGCACATTTAGAAGTCACATTCATTGTAGGGTCAACAAAACAAACAATTTCTATTAAAATCTATACATTCACAGCTTTCAAAGAGGGAAGAATACACAAGGAAGCGACAGGATGGAATATTAAAGGAAACTGAATGAATAAGAGACTGAAATCTGCCTGTTGGGCCTCCTGAACATCTGCTATTGTTTTTCATCACAACAACCCTCCAGAGAAACGGGACACATCAGTATTCAAGGGAAAGTGCAAGTGACTGAGTCCGCATGCAAAACATTTCCACCGAACACCAACACCAGCCAGGGGGGGGGGATCCTCAGAGGGGAGTTCAGAGGCCGAGTTATTACAGGAGGAGGAGGGGGATCATCACTTCA
Source organism: Eutrigla gurnardus (assembly GCF_963514095.1). Lineage (NCBI taxonomy): Eukaryota > Metazoa > Chordata > Actinopteri > Perciformes > Triglidae > Eutrigla > Eutrigla gurnardus. The sequence goes on along the minus strand of NC_139928.1, from coordinate 19,004,108 downwards.
GTTATTTTAAGATTTTTTCCCCACATTGTGTCTGGAGAACATTTTCTTGGAACACAACACAGTAAGCTAGTCCTGCAAGTCCACACCTACAGAACAAAAAGAAGGCGAAAAAGACACCTTTGGGAGCCGCAGAAACAAAAGCCTGAATTCAAAACATTTCCGAGCAGGATTTTTTTTGTCCTGGCGGACCTGAGAGACCAGCATCCTCCAGGTCTCTTTGATCCAGTTCACTTCACACAAACTGTGATGTCAACAAGGCAGCAGGCCTCTGAACTCCCGACAGGGATGTGGAGCGAGAGAGAAAAAAAAAAAACACTTCCCAATTAAAACACAAACTTCACATTAAGTTCAGAGAAATTAATGCTCTACATTCGTGTAATGGCTTAAAACACTTAACACCAGAAACGGTTTGTTCTAATTCGCTTCCAGAGAAAAGACAAGACAGGAGATCACATGCACCAGCAGGAGGGAAACGCCGGCAGCATGGTGCCACCGCCACTCTGTAAACCTTTTACACAGTCAGTGATGGCGAGGAGCCACAGGGAGCTGACTCATATACTTTGGAACGGTCCGCTTCACAGTGAAGCGCATGTTGATTCAACGATCAAAAGCCGAGTTCATTTTCAACCAGAGCAGCGTCGCTAAGGTCCAGAAAGGGTCATTCGTGGAGTCCGGAGAGAGGAAGAGGAGGAGAGGAAGAACGAAGAAAGGGGAGTATGACCTGAGAGGTCGGGGGTTAAAGTCTCCAACTGACGCATCGTTTGAAATCTTTGATTATTTGAGGCGGGAGATTAAATCAGCAGCATTGAAACACATTTTCAACACAACTTTTAAAGTCTGACACTGTGGGCGCCCTCAGATAAAATACACACAGTTTGTATTGTTATATTTGTTAATATTGGCAAATTAGCATTATTAAAAGTAAGGCCAATTAACCATGGCTACCTGGTTACAATGTATCCCAGGATGTACAGCCAACCATCACTGGATTAATGATACTACGTGATTCTTAAGCAAGTTTCAGAGTTATAACGAAGAATATTAAAGAATATTAAAAAGGCAGCTGATAATGCCTGGCTGGTTGTGTGTGTCTGATACTTTTAAGGAATTAAAAGAGTAGGAAACGTAGCCAGCAGATGTGCTCAAGAATGAGAGGCTGAGGAAGAAAAAAAGAGGACAGTTCTGGATTAAACAAGAGCAAACCTGTCCAGCGAAGGCAGACAATATGCAACATATTTTCATTTTCACCTTCTGGTGAAAAGTATCTGTAGAAGCATGCAAGGCTTTCTGCTCTGTTAAATATCATAACATTAAATAGTTTCTACATTCATGAAAGGCAGAAGCAGCAGCAGCGAGAGGTTTTTTGGGGATTATTTCTACATTTGTTCTATTTAAGACTTAATTGTGATGAAGATGGAAACAAACACCACTTTAAATCCTTTCTGTTTCTACAACAGGGATCACACCGGTGGATTACTGGTCATTTGTTGAACTGCTGATGCCAGCGGGGTCTCCATCGTCCACGTTTACATCTCAGCAAAGTTACTTTTTGTTGCCGCTGTGATACTTGATCGACTCTTGTGTAATCTCCACCCTTGAAGGGCGGGGGAAAAAAGGAAAGCCGTTGGAGGGCATACGGGAAGGATGGAAAAGGTTTTGTTTAAATGAAGAACACTTGGTCTTTACAGGCGACGGCGCGGGCGGGGGTTTCCGTGGCTTCGGAGAAGGCAGCGACGATGGAGGCGAAGACGACGCTGGGGCTCAGGGCGGCGTTGATGGCCGTGTGCAGGCCCCTGGCGCTGTAGTACTTCACCAGCGGGACCGTCTGCCGGTGGTAGGAGTCCAGACGGGAGTGCAGCGTCGTCTCGTTGTCATCGCTGCGGCGCATCAGAGGCTCGCCTGTCAGCTGAGTGCAGAGAAAACACATGAGAAGAGGGACGACAATAAAACGTGTTTCTCCTCTAAAACTAGGTCAGTTCCTGGTTACACAGAGCAACCTGATCAAGCGTCACTCTATCCTTCTCGCTACGTGCCGCCGTACTGAAACCCCTCTTTGTGTTCGTCAACAAAACAGGAGCTTTTTAGAAATCACAGCCTTCTTTCTGAGCCAGGAGATCAAACCCGGCCTTATGAAACACGACTGTGCAGCTCTGTAAGAGCAAAAACACATCAGGGAGGCTGTAGAAACCTGTGGATACCCCAACTGGGCTTTCATCAGCAGTCGTTCCACACTGAGCTGGTGTCTCCGAGAAACTCGGGAGGATATTCAAACAAGCAACCACATTCCTGTACACTTCAAGTCCAGCAACAACCCGAGACAAAAGCTTGTCCACCCCGAGGACAAAACCTGCAAACACCTGAGGCGAGACCGGGTGTCTACGATGAAGCTTTTGAGGATGCATCTAGTGAAACAGCCTCACTCAATTAATATAAAACCTTAAAAGTGTAATGATTTCAGCCGACATCAGCCTGGACAACCTTAAAAACCCTGTCATGACTTTCTAAAAACCAGTGTTCTCGGTAGCTGCCGGGGTAGAGCGTACCATTAAACAGCTCTCAGGTGCATCCTGATTTAATAAGATTAATCAAAGGATGTATTTTTATTAAGAATAAATGTCCTGAACATTTTATACACTTAGTCTACGTCAAAGGACTAAAGTCTGTGTGATGGTCAGTTGGCAGCTTGGCATGTATTTTTAGGTAGATGGCACTCTAGACAAAAGTGGTTTCTGGGTGGGTTGATGGTGAAACTACTTACATCATCCTTCATGGGCTCTTTGGGGGGGTTGAACTCCTCGTGGTAGGAGCGGCCGCTCGGCTGATGGATGAGTCTGGGGAAACGGAGGAGAGGAGGACGGGGCAAGGACAGAAAAGAAAATCGGAGTGAGCGCAGAGGCAACTGATGAAAGTTAGACAACCACAGTGACTCACTTACTACCTAAGCGTCGTTTTTTACAGCCCACATAATGCCCTTGTCCTACTTGCGTTTGAAAAGGCAGCGGCCGGCCGCCTCCTCACAAAAGGACCCCCACGGACAGAAAGATCGTCGTAAAATAACTGTTTTCTATTCAGCGTGGCATGCAGATAACGTAATGTGGAAAAAAAGGAGGGCAACGACTAAGAAATGATTTCACAACGCACATTCTCTAAAAAGGAGAGACACGTGTTCAAGGTCTGAACTCGTCTGCCTGTTCAATGTGCGGGTCAGTGTCATCACAGCACGGCGTGTTACATCACGGTTTCCAAACAGTTGTGCACATAATGATTTGTTGCACAATAGGAGGCAGAACAGCAGCAGAAACTGTTAATTAAGTTGTTGTTAAATGTTTTCTCTTCAGGCCTGAACCTGTAGAGGTTAGTAGGATCGCCCCCGCCTGCACGGCTCCAAGCCCAGCTGGGCCGAGGCACTACTGCCTCTGGTACATACATCCTCATGTTGTAACACACAGGCATGGCTTTACGTGGTTTACAGGACGCGATGTCGAGTCATCACAATAAGAGAACAACAAAAAGAACATGAATGCAACTTTACCGACAAGCCGCATGTGCACACATTTTGAGTAACTCAACCTGCAAGTGAGGAATCATGTAGTCTATTGGAAAATGTTCAAAATAACTGAGCAATGTTTAATTAATTTTTTGTATTCAGCATAAAATATCATGCAGGACTTTATAGAATAAATATGTTTAATAAGTAATTCTGTTGTCTGTTTATTTTTTCACCTTTCAGAAGAATACAGATAGTCTCACTCACATTATTGCATGTTTATTTCATGGATATAGAATTTTGGTTACAAGTTACTGAATTTAATCGTGGTTTTATATTGTCCTTGAATCGAATCGCCAACTACCTAATCATTAAGCGACCTTCCAGCTGCAGGACGCTCTCTAACCCCTCCGGCTACCTTCCTGGTTAATCGCCCGCTCCACTTCTCTCCAGCATTATCTCCCCGTCCCGCACTCTTCTGTTCACATGAATCAATCCAGCTGCCCGGGTGGATTCAACATGCAGACAGAATGAGGAGCTTCTCAGCCAAAAGGAAAGGCAGCATCCTGGGAACTCATAGACGACTGTTGTGCCTGGGAAATTAAATAGTCTGGACCCTTTCCCTGGTCTTGAATAATTCATCGTGTCTCACGCGGGTTCCTACCTGCCACAGATCCTGCGGACCAACAGAGAGTCATCGACGGCGAACTCGATCACAGAGTCCAGCTTCTCGTGTCTCTTGTCCAACAAGTCGTCCAGCTGCAAGAGAGAAACACCAGTCAAACATAAAACATCTGATATCTATTGTTCAGGACCAAAAGGCTTTCTTTCTTTTCTTCTAACGTTTCTACAGTGTTATGACTAACAATAAAACCATCACCTCAATGTCTGTTTTATACATTATATAAGAATGTGTTGCCTTTGATGAAAAATGTAATTCTCAATAATGTAATAAACATTCATCCAAGCACAGACACATTAGTGACCGGCCTTTTTTCCACCTTTTTGCTTAAAAACAAGAGAAAACTCTGCCTTATGTAACATGCTACTATAGAAATGCCTTTATTCCCCCGATCATACTTCAGCACAAAGCCTCCTTGTTCTTGGATCTATTCCCATTTTTCTTTTAACTTGCAGAAAATAGGTTTTTATTAATTTTATAATGGGAAAAAACAAGACTGATATTTTAATTCTGGGATTAATGTTTTGGTATTTTATTGAGTTTTAAATGGTACAAATCTCAATGAAAGACATTGTTTGGACTTTTAAAAGCTGCCATCTGTCCCAACAAATGGCATGGCTTTCACTCTGATGCTACTCCAACGTAATGTTTTCAAGTGTATTATGTGCAACATGGTCTATTTGAGTAACAACTGTATTTGAGAATTAACAATAGTTTTGAGTTGTTTTCCCGTCTAGCAAAGGATTTAGACTTTCTGAACCTGTAATAGAAGTTAAAATTCTGCAATTTAAGAAAAGAAATGAAAATATTGAAAAAAGTAAAATGATAAGTCAGTAACAGTTTGTCTTGCTAGAATTTTAGCCTCTCTTTAAACTGTACAGTTAGTATTTGTTGCACTTCATCTAAATGAAATAAATAGTTTTGTCAAATAGGATTATTTACTTTCTTGTAGAGAGCTGGGTGAGAGATCGATACCACTCATGGAGAGTGTGGAGCGAGAGCTGGGATGGGAGGAAACGGCTCTATCCACAATAAATCTAACAGGAACTCCAAGACTCACCATAACAAACATTTTGTTTCTTGTTTGTCAAATCTGTACACAAACTAAAAGTAAAAACAACAAGTTGTGGTTTTACATGCTCAGACTACTTCTCTACAGGCGCCGCGATTTCCTGTTTGTTTGCCAAGAAAGTCAATGAGACCGTCCTGCTCTCATCCAGTGGTATTCTCCATGGATTGGGTGTCAATACTTTTTTTTTGCTATTTATACAGCAATTAGACCTGCTTTATAATAATAAAGACACATGAAAACCTCACTTTTAACAATATGGCACCTTTAAAGTTATTTTGTGACCTACAACTCTATTTTGATTCATTAATTCTCCTCCGTACAGTTTTATTTCACATAATGGCATCAAATTAAATCCTAACCATCTCTGCTTGTTTGACTGTGCGAGGGAATCCGTCCAACAGGAAGCCGTTCCTGCAGGGCGCCGTGTCCAGGTTCTTCTCTATGAGCTCCACGACCATCTCATCACTGACCTGCAGGTGAACAAAAGATGATTCTCTCATCCATAAATAATATTAATTAAGACGATACAGACTAAACAAGCTCTCTGTTTAGCATGATTATCTTTTTAAATGATTTTTAAGCGTAAATGCAACCGGCGCTACACCATGGTCACATGACTTCACGTCACAAATGCTAGGCTAAAGGCAGAGTAATGTCATTTTAAGACACATAAAAGCGTAAATATTCACAAATTATAATGGCATTATAATGTCAGAGTTGACAGTAGGACAGGCAGACCATCATGGACTTGTAAAGTCACGAGTACAGACACTGGGATCGGGCCATCGACTCCCAGACGAGGGAACAGGAAGTGCAAAGCACTAGCTCCTCCAGGACTCCAAAGAGAAAAGCTCACAGTCTCATGTATTTTTGCCTTCATGTGCAGATATTCTCCATATACGGCGGGGCTCTAACTTTTCTCAGGTCTGCCGTCTTACACTTGTTGCACTGCATTCTTGTGTTTCAGCCACTTCAGCTGTAAATGTCACTGAGGACAAACAACACATGTCGTCACGTGGGACCGGACATGAAAGGCTGCAACGTCAACACACACAGTCAGAGAAGGCTAAAGGGGCCGAGAAAGAACAACACACAGAGACGATGAGAAGCAGACGAGCAGAGAGACGTTACCAGTTTGCCAGCATCCATGGTCTCCTTGAGCCTCTTGCCGAGCGCCGAGCCTGAAGCCACCATGGCCCTCAGCATGTCTCCTGTGGCCAGGTGGCAAACGCAGTACTGCTCGGCTAGCCGAGGGGCCTGCAGGGAGGAGGAGGGAGACGTTTTGAATCATCAAAAGGCAGATTTAGAAAACGTTTGGCTGTGGATTTCCACTTTGTCAGGTTGTGTGTTTTGGCTGCGGGACTAAAACGTTTTCAGCAGAAGTGATTTATAGTTCTGCAGAACGAGCCAGCTCTCAGGCAAATTCAGCAACTCTAATGACTGATGAGTCAACTAGTTATTAGGAAGAAACCTTCCTCTACTAATGAGGTCATGGATTTGTTCCCTGCTTAATTATTATTACAGTCAAACCAGGGACAGGATGTGCATCAACATGCAAAACCTCAACGGGAAAGTAAATAATATAATTATTGGTTGTTTAGGGACAGCCTTGACATAAACAAACAGTGCTCCATAGCAAACAAACAACAGTGTTTGTAGGCCGATGTATTGATTCTGTATTAATTGATTGTATTTCTCAGCCAACCATAGCGAGTGAAGGGAATCTACCTGTAGTTAAACAGGTGAGCTCACATTAATTACAGACGCACCCTCTGGTTCCCCTTCAGGTAAACAGTGTCAGCACTGTTGCCTTGGTTTGCATTATGAGCCCCGTTAGCTGTGAGCCGCCGGCTCAGCCGTCACCATGTTGAGAGCTGTGTGGAGGCAATTAGAGGTGTGAATCTTCACTGACCTCATGATTCATTTAACATTCACCTGTCAACAACTATTATTGATGCATATCACTATACTGCATCCTTAATTTTCTACATTACTGCATATGGATATTTTTCTTTTAAATCAAACAATACAAGAAATTAAATAAATCTAAAGTCTTTATTTAGAAAGACAAAAGCAGCTATTATGAAAATCCTAAATTCAGATTAGAAATTACTTGTTTTGACCGACCAAATGAAAAGGACAATTCAATTTGCATTTTTTTCTTAAAATTACTTATTGTGTGAGAACTGAGAGTGCTACGTCATGTGAAGATGTCAGAGGACAAAGTCAAAGAGGTCATTGCTCAATTTTTTGATGGCTGCATGTCAAATAATCTGAAATCTGAATGATGTAATCATGAATAAATCATAAATCAACTGGATTCTTCGAGGCAAAAGGCAGTTAAATGCCTTTAAAAAGTAGCTTTGGATTCATTTTGATGACTCATTTCACTATTTAGGTTTTTTATAATATGACTACTATTATGGTAACAGCTGGCCATGTTCATGCTCACCCTGCACATACATTGGCGTATTATATACACTGCACATATTGGACTATTTCTGCTATTTAAACACACTACATTACTCTGCACTGACGTGTGTTAAACGTAAAATAAAGTTTAAAAAGATGAAGCTAATTTCTGACGCCATGGTTTTAAAGTAGCTTCATTCAGACGTGTGGAAACGTAGACATTTATTGATGTGTCTGATAGTAATGAGGTTATTATAGCAGCTAACTTCACGATGAAACTGATGAACACATTTCATAACAATAAAACCCAGCTTAACAAACTGTCCAGCTGTGTGTTTGTGAGCGCTGTAGTCACAGACGCTGACGGGTAACCTAATGCCGGGTAAAGTTAGGGCTAGCATTAGCATTAGCTAGGTCTTATACCAGACCGGCCATGCGCTAACGGCTAACGGCTAGCTTCGTTAGCTGTCTCACCTGAGTCCCCTTCCCGGCTCCGGGTGGTCCGAGCAGGATGGCACGGATCCCCTCCTGCACATCGGCTATCTTCTCCTTCAGTTGCGTGCTGGGGGCCATGTCTAGACCAGCAGACCACCAGGCCAGAAACTTTGCTCAAGTCTGTCCGTGTCGTCCTGGTGACACTTCAGCCGAGTCCAGGAAAGGAAACGCCTCCGCCTCCATTCAGCTACCACGGTGAAGCCCCGCCTCCGACTGGGAAATACGGAGTTCTGATTGGCCCACAGACTGTTCTGTCCCTAACTGTGTGTTTTGATTGGATTAAAGTCGTGTGACGCTTCGTTGTGTCACGTCCGACAAAGGCTTCAATACGAAATGTTGAGTTTTACATTTGATTTTATTATATTAGTGCTTTTATTGTTGATCATTATCTTCCTGGTGTTGTGCTGTTTGTTTGTTTTATTAAGTAAATCAAACACAGCAGTTATAAAAAAAAACAAACAATGAATTTGACTATTTTTTATTATTACGCTCTCTCACACACACACACACACACACACACACACACACACACACACACACACACACAAGGTTCTTAAGAATTAATATATTTTGTATTTTAATGATTTATTTTGTAGTAACACTTCCTCTCTGAGCTGGGATGGGCTCCAGCCCCCCCGCGACCCTGAATACATGATAAGCGGTAGACAATGGATGGATGGATGGACTTCCTCTCTGAAGCCTATGAATAACATATAATATATGATCAATCACTTACAGAATATAACTCGTTTATAACATTCATGGTAAATCTTTCTGAACAAAAGAGAAGTGAAATGACCTAATGAATGAAAAAAAAAAAACCCAAACAAACTTGGGCAACAGTTATTATAAAGCCCTGCCCATCCTCGGCTCTTACAGGAAGAATCCACTTTGAGCAGTATGCTGTGAGTTCTCCCACTGAGGCACTGATGACCACAGCGACTATGTCTAAAGAGCCTGAGGTTTTGTACTCGGACGTCAAGTTCACAAAAAAGACGGGGAACACCAATGGTGAGTCAGTCTGTCTGGGTAGTTTTTTGCATTTGCCAAAGATTTAATGGATTCTAATGTTTAATCTCACACTTTATGAGCATACATCATTCAACAGAAAGCTTTGTGTTTTGTGTCACAGGGGCTGCTTCCACACCGGTTGAAACCACTTACTCTGAAGTCAATTTTGCGAAGAATAAGCCGTCCACTGAGCTTCCTGGTGGGTAATAACATAAATGATACATAGGAAGGTGAACAGCCACCAGCATGTTTAATTATTAATGTGTGCTTTCTTTGGGTGCAGGTGCCTGGAATCAAAAGGCTGTATTTGTATAAAAGAAGTTCACAACTTTATTTCCTAGAAAAATGTTAATGTGTGCAGTGAAATGTTACCTTACTAGCACGTAGAAGAATATTGTTGGAGTGGAAGTCATTATTTGCCCCTAAAGCATCTCTATGGCTCAAACACTCATAATAGGATATAAAAACAAATATATTTTAATGCCACTGTATCTCCAGCACCTGTTAAATGATTAAACAGTACATTTGAGAAATGTACTAAAAAAAAAATTACTGTCTGAAAATGTAAGTAATTTAACGAAAATATGTTTCCTTCTTTAAAATATGACATCCTCATGTAACTTATTGAATTATAACGATTTAGTTTGAGAAAAAATTTGGAAAATTGCCATTTTGGGTGTGAAAGTATTGTCACAGATGATGTCAGTCAGTTGCAGAAACGAATACAGAGCAAACATTTGTTCTCAAACTCATGGTTGCCAAATATATGGTTACACTTTCCTGTTTTGTCAATAGCTTTGTTAACAAGGTAGTTTTGTTAAGAAGAAATGAGGAAGTGACCATAAAGAAGAACCACATTTGCATAATGTTTAGTCACATTTTGTCTGTCAAGTTTAATATTAGCGTCATACATGCTGTGCACGTTGCAACTTTATACTGTGTATACATCTACCACACCAGATAGGACCCCAGGTTCAGGCCGGGGGTCACCCACACCAGATAGGACCCCAGGTTCAGGCCGGGGTCCACCACACCAGATAGGACCCCAGGTTCAGGCCAAGTTTCTGGTTGCAAAATGTTTAAGAAAGCAGTTTACTGGATGAAGCCCACTGTACACATGTACATCACTTCTGCTGTTCAACAGGTTCCCAACAAGAACTGGTGTCAGATGGAAAATCAAAATTCACATCAGAGAGAGTGGCCCTACTCGTCCTCAGTGTCCTCCTGGCAGCTGCATGCATCGCTCTGGCAGCTGCATGCATCGCTCTGGCTCTGAACTGTGAGTCTGCAAACCTCTTTGATTCATTTAGATTCATTTATAACATCTGATGGTGGTTTAGAAGAATAGAAACGGAGGCTCCAAGGCGACCGAAGCTCAGTTTTATTCCTTTATCAGAACGGTTAAACGTGAAATCAGCAACAAATGTCACATTTTCAATCTTGTTTTTTGGCAATCCAATTTTTACCTAGAGCTCTCCATATTAATAAACATCAGTACATTTATCTTGGAATGAAAACATACTTTCTTTTCTGCTTTTTTTTTATGAGCTCATGAAAACGTACAAAATATGGAACGTCTCCAAAATCTGAACAATGAGCTGAATGCTGTCGTACAAAATCTCACAGGTAAGAGTCGTAGGCTGCAAGGTCACTTTAAAAACATTTTGTATTAAACCTATGGAGTAACAGGAGTGCCACATTAAAGACGTGGAAAAGATTAAGTAAATATATTAAAAAAAAAGATAGAAAGAGGAAATTTAAACATGTTTAATATTGTAAAATAGGAAAATATACAGAAAAATGATCATATTAGTGAAAATAAATTCAATGCTTATAATTTGTTCATATTTTATTTGTCTATACTGTATTTACACATTTATTTCTCTTCATATTTAAAAAAAGATGTATTTGTTTATTTCTCTTTATATTTCCACATTTATTTTCTTATCTACACATTTATCTCTAATGTGGCACTCCTGTGCCTCCATATACCCTTTGATCTCAATGTGTTGATTATGTATCTTTTGTTTATATAATGACAGTTAAATCTATTTCATAACAGCAGAGAAAAACAACACAGTGCCGCTAACCTGCCCAGAACCTGAAGTTAAACCAAGTAAGTGATGGATGTCTTATGTTGGCGTTCTGCTCAGATGCTTAAAGACTCAAAGCTTCCAAATCACACAAATGTAAACAGGGCTTTGTCGAACCTGACAGAAGGTTTTGCTGTGATCTCTTCAAAGATATCTCGTGTCCAAAGTGTGAAGACGACTGGCTGCAACATGGAGAGAAGTGCTATTATTTCACCACGATCAGGTCATCCTGGAACGACAGCAGACGGGAGTGTATGCGGCGAGGAGGAGATCTGGTTAAGATAGAAACCAGGGAGGAACAGGTAGAACACAAAGCTGCAGGCTCGTGAAGATCATGTGATCCGTCATATCTCCACGTTTCCACATTAATCAACATCGTCCCGCAGCACAGAAAAGTGCAACATGTTTTCATGACTTTTCCACAACTTTGAGGCTAATTTGTCATGTTTCTATTGGCCAGTCTCGATCAGACTTCCACTGTTAGTACCATGCAGGCTGCAAGCTCCAGTTCTGATTAGTGAAGCCAATGCTTTAAGCGCCTTAAAATTGCATTCTGTCTGCTGGCCATCAGGGGGCGACTCTTCTGATTGCATGGAAGTCTATAAGAAAAAAACCCTTTATGCAATGATTTTTTAAAAATGAAATGCAACAATACATTAACTCTTGAAATCGCAAAGCTTTAAAGACGCATAACAATTTTACATTTTATAACTGTTTAAACGGCTAATCCCTTCTTATGGTTTAATTCAGCCCTTAAGCCCTGCCATACTCATGTATGTTTATTGTTTGTGTTTCAACAAAAAGAAAAGTTTCCGATCTATGCTAACGTTAAGCTGTTCAGCCTACGATCTCAGATCTCAAGCGATCTAAACTGAAGCACTTGTTCTTTATGAAGCAGGTATTTGTGAAGCGCCACAAAACTTTCTGGGTTCTTCGGGTTTAAAAAAAAAAAAAAAAAACTTCTACAAGCCTAGAAAATGCTGTTTTCGTATTCCAAGACTCTTCCACACTTTTCATGACCGGATGAATATTTGTGTTTATCCTTGTGAAGATATTCCTGGCACGTAACCTGACAGATAAAATTAATGATCAAGATTTCAAGTTCTGGATCGGACTTACGGACTCCAAGGAGGAGGACACATGGTTGTGGGTCGACAACTCACCGATGAACCTCAGGTTTGACTGTGAAAGTTATTGCTTATTTATTTGTGAATATAAAAGTCACAAGCTTTTTTTGTTTTAACCAGTTTTCTCTTTATCTCAGCTTTTGGGGTCCTAATCATGAGCCAGACGACTTTCATGGAGATAATAACGAATATGTAGACGGAGAGGACTGTGGGAGGATGGGGAACCGCGACGGAAGCCCAGACAGTTGGTCTGACGGACCTTGCAGTTGGAGTCACAAAAGTATTTGTGACAAACCACTGAGGACATTACGTTTAATGTGCCTCTGAAAACGCATTTCAGCTCAACTGGTAGCGGATGCAGAAATGTGGATCAATGTTATTTTAATACAGCTAACTATGTAATCAAAGATTAATGCTTCTTGGATGTTTAAGTGTCAAAGACAAACAGAATGTAACTTGACAGACGGTGAGCGAGTGTGCGGCTAACTTCTTCTATATTTGTGTAACTACAGCTTGGGCCACCTGCAAACAATGCATTAAACTACTTCCACCAAAACAAACATACTCTCTTTTAGTAAAGTACAACAATGATTACTTTTCAATATTTATTTAAAATAAAAAATCTTGAGCATCAACATGAAACAGTCTCAAGTGAGACGAATGAACCAAATTTGACCAAACTCTGTGTAACGTCGAGACATCAACGAGACAGTTTCACAAACATATTCAACGGCTCAGAAGGTCCGGGTGAAGAACACAAGTCTGCCGAAGGGAAAAGAGCGTTTTGATGCGGTTGCTCAGTTTCAGCAGAATTAGAGCAGCTTTGTGCGACGGATGAACTCAGACATCGATCTGAAGAAATGTAACAAAGCCTGAGTTAACGGAACCACTCTGTGAGTTAAACTGCAGAGAAATTAAAGTAATCACAAAACCAGAATATTCAGCATTCGGTAAAACATTTACCTCCTAATCTTAATTAAACCTGTAGATGACTTGATGAAAAAAGTCTTGTTGTTTGAGAAACACAACTTCAATATCTCTACATATTGGAATGTATTTTCTATAGTTTCTGAACATTTCAAACGAAACAACTTGAACAGAAACAGAAGAAGCGTCCTCATTCTGAACCCTCCTCGTCAGGCGAGAAGGTCATCCGACGTCTGCTGCTCCGAAGCTCATCTCTCGTCTTTCCCGCGCTGCTGTCGGACGGCGAGGCTTCGTACGAGCATGGCCTCCATGCAGCCGCGGTCCAGAGGGCTGGAGGAGAACCACAGGGGGCTGCTGGGAACACAACGGCCATCTGGGTGAAGGTAGAAGGAGTCGGTGCGCTGCCTCACCGACTCTGAGCTGGAAGGAAGGAGAGTCCTTTTTATGTGTCGACTATACTAGCAGGTTTTATATAAAGATGGAGGAGTTTACGACAATTAAACTAAAGCAGGGTTCCCTCTCTTTGCTAGGGGTCATTTTCTAGGACATCACACCAACACTTCAAAGTTAGGTGGAGTGTGTTTATTATCAGTTCATTACATCGTAACTAGATTATAGAGGATCTAGTCTGCTTTATTTCTGGTCATACTTGTGCTTCAGGTTCCTACGAGAACATGTTTACATCCTTTCATTTATTTTTTTCCCATCAGGCTGTGCTGCAGCAGCTCTTCTCAGCCTCTCTCTGTAACGCTCTGTTTGAGCTCCTGCCCCTCCCTCCCCAAAAAGCCCAGTCTGCTCTGATTTGTCAGAGGAGGAGGAAGTTGTTCTGCTGAGGAATAGTGATACAAAGTAACCGTAGCCTCTTCAGCTCCTCTTCCTCTAGAAGATATCGTAAATCATATCACCGCATCATCAGCAGGAGGGAGGAGAGGGAAAAAAATACAGCAGGTACATTTTGTGTCAATAAATTGACTGAAAGGAAACGTGCAGCTACGAACCACTTGGAGAGGTAGAACTGGAAGAGTCTGACTGGACAGCGGAGAGGGTTCTCTGTGTTCTCCATCATCTTCAGAATGTGCCGTTTATTCGCATCTTTCCAACGCTTCTTAGCAGGACCGCCGTCTGCGTCCGACAAACACAAATGTACACATGACAAAGATTCCTGCACCTTCCTTCCTGTCATAAACAGCACCCGTTAAATAGTGTTAAATCAATATTATTACAATACACTCCGATTCATCAGCCTCACCGGTACCCGACTCCGCCTCGCTGATGGATTTCGGCGGGTAGAAGCACAGGAAGGTGGTCTTGGTGTTGTTCTGGTTGGTTTTGGTGTAGCTCATGACGTGGGCGAAGGACAGCCGGCAGTGCTGCTCCACCGTGGTGAAACCAAAGTACTTGCAGCAGAAGAAGAGCAGAGTGTTGAGGAGGACGATGGGAGAGTACGCCCCCAACTGTTTACAGTCCCACAGGAACCCCTCCTCCACGCGGGAGTGGATGTAGCCTGCAGACAGACGGGGAGAGGGACCGTTAGAAAGCTGTGTTGATCAGCGGTGGGGAAAAAACTAAAGAAAAAGAAAGAGGTGGCGACTCACCGCTGGCTGAGATTGAGGGTTTGAAAGTTCTCAGGATGTTAATGAACTTTGTGGAGAACTTGCTGTAGATCAGATCAGTGAATATGTTCTCCATACGACCGTTATCAAACAGGTACTGAAGAGAAACAGCAACAAAAAGAAACAGTCAGACAAAACAACAACACCTGTGTGACCATATACACGGTTGTCTAAAATGATTTATGAGGGAGTCGCGTCTGAAGTCTGCAAAGGCCAGAAGAAGAGGATTTCAAACTTCAAGTAAATCTCACAGAAAAGGACATAAACGCCTGAGGGCTGAACAGGTGATGATAAAAAGGCCGATGTCTGGAGTGGGAGAAGAACCTCATCCTGGTACAGCATGCTGTAAACGTGTGGGAGTGTGTGCGGCGTTGCTCGTCTTGCCTGTTGAATGCTGAGACACAGGTAGAACAGGCTGTCGGGGGAGTGCGGCTCGCCGTCGGGTTGTTTGGCCTCAGTAATGAAAAGACAGAGGCCGTCGCTCAGCTCGGTCGCCGAGCAACAAAGAACATCCTCCTTTAACTTCACAGCATGAGCTGGGAGAAAAGAAAAAAAAAGAGGACGGTGTACACAGCGTTTAAAACCCTCCTTAAATCCTTAAATAACTGGAAATCAAATTAAAAAAAAAATGGAAACACACGAGAAAGGAGGTCCAGGTTGGTTTGCGAGTTCCTCCACTGTATCCATCTCTTCCAGGCGTCGGTTCCACACTGACTCTTCAGTTTGCGGTGCGTCCTCGACGTGATCTTCTGTCTTTTTGAAGTTTCCTCTTCAGCTGCGTTGGATGAACGCTGCCGTTTACGACCCTTTGAGTCAGAGGACAGACACGGTGAGGACACCACAGGTAGACACCCACAGCTTCTAAATCACTCCCGACGGTCTGTTACCTTGTTCTTGTTGTGGACTTTCCCCACAGTTTGAGGTGCCGGTTCAGGGTCCGGTGAGCTCATCTTCAGAGGAGCAGCTGGAGGCGGGAGCTCCCGTGTCGGCTCACAGGACAAGCCCGTCTCTAAAACCAGGAGGGTTTTTTTGTGTCTGAGTGAGCCAACGCTGGTGTCGGAGGTGGAGTCTTCCTGGTTGTTGGTCTGATGATCTGAATCCAGGTCAACAATACGGGTACTGGTGCGGACTGAAAACGATGAAGACATTGAGATTAAGGATAAACCAAAGAGCGTGCAGGCTTTTTGTGTTCTAAGATCAGACAGGAGGTGAATCTATAAACCTGTCATCTATTGTGTCCCGACTTCTACATCACAATTAATTGTCACGTTTACAAAATAAAAGGTTTGCCTTTATATAACTACAACTTCACGCTTGTATGACAAACATAAGGATGAAATAAAAACATGGAATGATAATCTCTCTTGATTCATCTTTTTGCTTTAATCCATAGAACTCTTCCTCAAATCCAGAAGCATCACTTACCTTCATACTCATCAAATGTCTTTCCCTTTGGACTGTGGACTCTCTGTCCCTCTTCTGTCACCACTCTGTCCTCCCTCTCCCTCCTCTCATCTTGGACGTTCTTCCTCTCAGACTCGTCTCCCTCCAGCAGGTCCGGCTGGATCCTCTCCTTCACTGATCTCACAGTCGAGTCGGGAAGGAACACGGGCACGGGAATCTGACCAATCAAACCAATAAAACATGAATCAGTGTGAATTAAATCAGACTCCAAACAGTAATCTGATATATTTATAATTATTTAACAGTAGGCCTGAACCGTTGGATTATAATTATTGATGCATTTGTTCATCACTTTAACAACTTTATATACTAAATAATTAGGTTATAAACTACAAAATGTCATTTTTCTGATGGACCCAACTAAGACCCATTTCTGAAAAGGACAAGACGATGTTTGTTTGTGAACAAAGAGGTGTCAGTAGTGTTTTACATACCGGTAAGGGCAGGGCCACAGGCGTCGGTGTGTACTGGCTGTACATGTTCATGGGGAGAGGAACGTACATCGGCACTGGGACAGGCAGGACTTGAGGTACAAAGTTGTCTTCACACGACAGAAAGGGGGAAACAAAATCAGGAAATCATCTTCATAACTGTATATTTTACCTAAATGGACCATAATGTCCTAAATGAACATCATGCTGGATTGAAGAAGACTTGAAACTAGAGATTGAGACCATAAACTCATGTTTACTGAGATAATAAATCAAGTTAGAAGTTTAAGGCACTTCAACATTGGCTGCACTACCAATAGAGACGTGACCTACAACCTCCAACAAACCTTGGTGGAGGTTGCAGCCTGGAAACACGTTGAGAATTTAAAAATCTTAGAGGTTGTTTTTTACCCGTCTGTGTCTCCGCGTCGACAGTCCGTGTCGTACAGGAGACTCCTTTGTTGTGGACCAACGGTGTGCAGAGCATGGACTTGTTCTTCAGCTCCCTGGGGACCGTCTGAACGCTGGCCTGAACAACAGACAACGATGATAAAACCTTCAAATTATAAAAATAATTCAAATACCAAAAGCAGTATGAATGGGTCGTATCAAAGCGTATTCAAATATGTGCTGCAGAGAAGAGCAGTTTGTTTTTAATAAAGCCAACAGAAGGGAACTTACATGTCCAACAACCTTTGGTTGAATGTCAGGGACCGACACTGAAGATATGAGCCAGAAAAAAAACAAGGATTAGGAGATTATTTCAGAAAAAAGTGCTAAAAGGAGATTATTTTGGTTATAAAATGAATTAGAGTGGATGCAGCCAAAGTAAATGAAGCATCTTCATTTCTCACAATGAATAAGTTCTCCAGTATGTGCATGTGCATGTGTTGGTTCACCATGCTGTGTAGAGCTGGCAGAGGCAGTATGCCGAGCCAAAACGCTGGCGAGCGAGATAACGTTAGCGATGACGGGGGATGAGTCCACTGTGCCTGAAGATCCGGGAGCTGAAGAGACTGCAGGCAGCACACAAACACAGAGTCAGCAGGAGCCCTTAGTCATCGATCTCACTGCGTTTTATACAGTAAATAAAGCAGGTCTTTGGTCTACTTGGGTTAATGTTCACTACAGCAGACACATTACTAGACCTGCTGGTTGACACCGTGGATCAACTAAAGAGCAACATACTCTACTACAGCTTGGGATAGTCAATAATACACTTACTCCATGTTACTTGCACAAGTTCAGCCAGTTAACCAACGAGGTTTCATCAGTCACGGCTGAAATAACCACTATTGCTGCTTTGCACATGTTGTGAAGTCCCGGATATGCTGAGAAACCGAGTGCCATCATATGTCTGAGGTCATTACATCACCCAGAGGTGCTCAGTGAGATTCACTGGAACGTCTGAAGTCATGGTTTGTTATACGACAAGCAAACAACCTTTAAAACGCTTGTTTTCTGAATGGAGTCTGGTTTGATGGGTGCTACGCTACGCTAACACTGTAGCTGCTCCATCAACACTCCAAATAAGGTCATCTAGACATAAATACAGCAGAGACCTTGTTGTTTGGACCACAGACAGTCTCTGGTTCCTCCACATAGTCTGGTCTGGTCTCTGGACTAGTGTGAGCTACTATTGTAGACCTCTAGGGGACCACAGACAGTCTCTGGTTCCTCCACATAGTCTGGTCTCTGGACTAATGTGAGCTACTATCTGGACCTCTAGGGGACCACAGACAGTCTCTGGTTCCTACACATAGTCTGGTCTGGTCTCTGGACTAATGTGAGCTACTATCTAGACCTCTGGGGGACCACAGACAGTCTCTGGTTCCTACACATAGTCTGGTCTGGTCTCTGGACTAATGTGAGCTACTATCTAGACCTCTGGGGGACCACAGACAGTCTCTGGTTCCTCCACATAGTCTGGTCTGGTCTCTGGACTAATGTGAGCTACTATCTAGACCTCTGGGGGACCACAGACAGTCTTTGGTTCCTACACATAGTCTGGTCTCTGGACTAATGTGAGCTACTATCTAGACCTCTAGGGGACCACAGACAGTCTCTGGTTCCTCCACATAGTCTGGTCTCTGGACTAATGTGAGCTACTATCTAGACCTCTAGGGGACCACAGACAGTCTCTGGTTCCTCCATATAGTCTGGTCTCTGGACTAATGTGAGCTACTATCTAGACCTCTAGGGGACCACATACAGTCTCTGGTTCCTCCACATAGTCTGGTCTGGTCTCTGGACTAATGTGAGCTACTATCTAGACCTCTGGGGGACCACAGACAGTCTCTGGTTCCTCCACATAGTCTGGTCTGGTCTCTGGACTAATGTGAGCTACTATCTAGACCTCTGGGGGACCACAGACAGTCTTTGGTTCCTACACATAGTCTGGTCTGGTCTCTGGACTAATGTGAGCTACTATCGTAGACCTCTAGAGGACCACAGACAGTCTTTGGTTCCTACACATAGTCTGGTCTCTGGACTAATGTGAGCTACTATCTAGACCTCTAGGGGACCACAGACAGTCTCTGGTTCCTCCACATAGTCTGGTCTCTGGACTAATGTGAGCTACTATCTAGACCTCTGGGGGACCACAGACAGTCTTTGGTTCCTACACATAGTCTGGTCTGGTCTCTGGACTAATGTGAGCTACTATCATAGACCTCTAGGGGACCACAGACAGTCTCTGGTTCCTCCACATAGTCTGGTCTGGTCTCTGGACTAATGTGAGCTACTATCTAGACCTCTGGGGGACCACAGACAGTCTTTGGTTCCTACACATAGTCTGGTCTGGTCTCTGGACTAATGTGAGCTACTATCTGGACCTCTAGGGGACCACAGACAGTCTTTGGTTCCTACACATAGTCTGGTCTGGTCTCTGGACTAATGTGAGCTACTATCTAGACCTCTAGAGGACCACAGACTCAGGAGACAACATTGGTTTCCTGCAGTAAAACATACCCGTGTTGACCAGCTGGACGTTTTTATTACAGAAGTGTCGGAGACATCTCAGGTCACAGAAGTGTTTGACCTCTCCCAGCATGGGGAGACTCTGCCTCAGTTTACCGTCACGACCGCAGGTGTCACACTTGGCAACCTGAGAGAAGGCAGAGAGTGAATGTGTGTCACCTCATCATTTCTAGGTAATATTTATTTAAATTCTTGGTTTATCTTCTGGTTATTGCCTTGATTATTTATCTAACTTTCACAATCTTTTATAGCCCAAAATGACGAGCATAAAATGATGTCGTATAATATATTGAATAAAGGCCTAGTTGGATTTACAGGAACAGTGTTGTTCCTAAATGTCATTGTGTCTCGATCGCCTGGTGATGTTGTGGTTCACTTCTATCTTTTTAACCTGTTTTAACTGCTGAATCCGTTTGACATCCTTAGTTTATCCTTATAGACATGTCAGTCTGTTTCTATCTAAAGTAGCTTTTTTGTTTTTCCATAAAGAAGATGATATTTCTTCAGGAAGCGGAGGAGTGTGGGCTCTTAACGGAGTAGCAGCAGGGGGCGGGGCTTCACAAAGGGTCCATTTCAAATCATGATTTACATGATTAGACATCACTTACCTTGAACTAATAACAACATGAAGCCAAGTCATTTGTATAATGTCTGAACTCCCACCACTAACTTACCTGGCAGAGGAGCTTATTGTACTTTGAGCTGCAGCCTTCAGAGCAGAACTCTTCATCAGCGCCTCCATACTTTGCCGTCACCAGCGTCTTAGAAATGGAGAAGCAGTAAGCACACAAGCCACAGTGCTTCCCCCACAGCGTTACCAGCTCGTGTCGAAAGAGCATCTTGCAGCCTGGAAGGAAAGAAAAGAGGGTTTTTTTTAACTATGAATATAGAAAACTAGGCCAGACAGTCCTGCATCGGACACGTGTCCTCTTACCGTCATTGCAGAAGTAGCAGTCTTTGCCGTCGACCTTCTCGACGTCTCCGATGATCCTTTCATTCTTACAGTATTCACACTGGCCAAAGATGTTGTTGACCGTCTTAAACTCTTGAGAACAAGCCAGGCTACACACAAAATGTACTTTTCCCTGTGCACAAACACAAGCACGGTGCAGTTTAACAAACACATTCACACAGACCACAGTTTATAGAGAGGTTTACAGCTTTACATCATAAAAGCAATGGTTATATAGTGGGATTCAATCCACAAAGCCTGATAAAAAAAATAAAAAGCAGCCATAAAAACAGACACGCACCTTTTCCTGGATGACTTTGGGTGTAGTTTCTATACTTTGCCGACATTGAGCACAGGGCAGCTTCTCCGGCGGTTTAAGGAAATCACATTGGGTTTGGTCGGCGGCTCCTGTTGAATTAGTGGCAGCATTCCTGTCCTTCTGGGTCTCCTGTGACACAAAAATATACACATATAAACATACTACACATGGTCATAAAGGACGTTTTTACCACAGAGGAACAACGGCATGGAATGAGCAAAGACTCGGATGGATTGGATTTATTTTATTTACCTTAAAAGCCATTGCACAGGTTAGAGTGCAAAAGCTTGTGATGGAGAAGTCCGACATGGCGAGGTGGCAGGCTGGTAACGTGTTCTTACCACAGTGGTCACAATCCAGTGGAGTACCTGAGGAGAAAGAGAGATTAACCGGAGTATTACTGCAGTTATTAGTACACGTAATGAACAAGCTCACGAGACATAACTACTCAATTGACTGAGAGCTGGAGTCTTATTACAGACAGAGAGAGAAAGAGAAGGAAGAGTCCAGTACCTGATGCCCTGACAGCCTGGATCTTAGACGCCATCACACAGCTGCTGGTGCAGAAGAGCTCCACGGCGTCCTCCACGTTTTTGTTTTCAAACATATCTGACATCACATGGGCGGAGCGGCACATGGCACACGGCTGCAGCCGTTGGGTTTTCTGCAAAGTAATACATTATTTTCTATTATTATTATTATTATTATTACTACAGTCAGTGGTGGACAGATGTAAGGGGAATGTGGTTTAAGCTTTTTCTCTATTATATGTTTATTTACCTTTTATTATGTAGACCAAAATATTTAGAGAATTCAATGTCTGAAATATGAATTCCCATATATTTGAACAGAAGTGAACTAGACACTGCTGCCAGTCTTTCAAAGTAGTCCTGAAGCTTTATATAAAGGTCCCAAATGTACTTGACATGAGATGTAAGATGCTTTTACCCGTTTGAATTGGGCCAAACACTCCGCACTGCAGAGGGTTTTGCTGCCGTCGTCCATCCGGAGCACGAGAGGCGTGTCACAGCTGCAGCGACAGTTTTCACAGACGGACAGGTGGTTCACGTTGCAGAAGCGGAGCAAACAGGGATCGCTGCAGATCTTGTGGACGACGTCCTGCTGTATGACCTCATGTTTGCTCTGCAGGATAAACGGAGGTGAAATGAGCATCTGCTTTAAACATTATGACACTTCAGTTTGTCCATGTGTAATGTATCTGTCCCTATCAAATAAACAGATCAATTAAATATGATTTGATCTTTTGGAATCTGTTCTCAGGACTCTTACGATGAAATTTTGGCTGCACACGCTGCATTGCGACTGTGACGCGATTGGCTTGAGGGGTATTTTGGTGGAGGTGAATCTCTTGAAGTTGAAGGAGGACAGGCAGGTCTTGCTGCAGAAGTCCTTCATTGTCTGCTCAACGTCCACCGGGGCCTGGACCAGGTCCTGAGGCTGTGTGATCCCCCTGAGAGGAAGGACGGGGTCAGTTCACAAAAACATCTGTTCGTACAGCTTTAAAATATTCATTTTGTACTTTTAGCATCTTTTCTTACAAAAGACTACAAAATCAATCAAGTCTGTGTCTTCTCTGGGCAGCACTTCGACTGGCTGTTAAACATGACGGGAAACGGTAATGACCCCACTAACAAAGACCAACACATTACAGTCTGAGCTACACACAAACGAATGTCTGACGCCATAAAATTAAACAAAAATTTACATATTTGGATCAGATAAGATCAGATTTACCTCAACGCTGTGGAACCATTGGTGTCATCATCTTTATGTAAATATTTGAACATTTTTATGGACTGTGCATGATCTTTTAGATTTGCCTCTTAACATATTTATAATTTTATGTCTTTATATGTATTTTCTACGGTGGACCATCGTCCGGAATAAAGATTGATTGATATTTGGATTCTTCATCGTTGTCTCAGAAGAACAAAACCAGCAATAACAACTTTAATTTGTCAGAGGAGGAGGAGAGATGTTGAGATAAAGGGGACTCACTGAAGGCAGAAGTGGCAGGTCTTCTTCATTTGGTAGAATTTCAAGAGGCAGGGAGTGGAGCAGAAGACGTCAGCGTGGCCCTTCCTCCGGGAAACGGTCTCTCCGTCCATCAGGACCCGTTTGCAGTTGGAGCAAGACGCCGACAAATCCATGTGGGGGACGGACGGCGTTTTAGACGCGGAGCCTCCGGTCAACGAGAAGACGGATCCGATCTTCAGGCCCTCCTGTCAGAAACAGATGAGGCAGTGATGATGTCATCGTCAGCTGGTTACTGCACATCAAGTCATTTCTCCACTTTTTATTTTAATATTAAATATGTGAATGCATCGCTTATAATAACTATTTATAAATAAAACACATGCTTTTTAAAGACAAATGTTTTCGATCTTCATGTTCTACCTTCACCACATCATCCCCTGCCTTTGGCTCATCCTTGATGTCTTCTGTGTAAATGGAGGATGGGACGTTGTGGTTGTACTCCTCATCAATGGGCTCCTCTTTAATCTTGATGAGGAGTGAACAGAGAGCCGCATTAGCAGAGTAACGTGGTGTAATTCAGCTTATCTACTTCCTTATGTGTGCACACTGCAACCCACAGACCAGCGACACGGCCAAATAATGATCTTGATCATGAAAATATGCTTCATCAAACGCATCTTTTCTCGTGTGAAAATAATGCAGATCTGGCCAGCTTTTTCAATTAACTCATCTAACGATATTCACAATTATCCCCGTAATGGAAATGTGTCCCAAACAGCTTATTGTGAGTGTTTTTAAATCGTGATCCATGTTAAAATCCTTTACGCTGTAAAAAATGTAGACGCCATATATATTTATATAAAAGCTGTGATTTAAAGTCATGCCTTTGAGCGTATTTTAATTATTACAACGGGACATTATCACACATAATACTCACATAGTGCAAATTTGGTAGTGGTGGCTTCACTTCCTTTATGTCCTCTTCAGGTGACACCTTCACTTCCTTTATATCTTCCTCTTCAGGTGACACCTTCACTTCCTTTATATCTTCCTCTTCAGGTGACACCTTCACTTCCTTTATATCTTCCTCTTCAGGTGACACCTTCACTTCCTTTATATCTTCCTCTTCAGGTGACACCTTCACTTCTTTGACATCATTCTCCTGAAGTGACCACTTCACCTCTTTGGCGTTACCGTCCTCAGATGACGGGCTGTTCCTTCCTAAAGACATGTTAGAAACGCGTCAAATGGACGTCCAACTACTAGTATAATACAATAATTCAGTGCAAAAGTACCTAAGCAATAAATAAAAGGCAGCAGAGAGTGGAAGAGGGAGGGAAGAGATACAGTTTAGCAGTAAAACGAGAGTGTGGTACCTGACACGGTGGAAGCCTTGTGCAGCGTCATACATCTGCTGCTACAGAAGAAGTCCAACCTGTCGTCGGTTTTATGTTCTACCATGTCTGACAACTGATGGGGCGTCTGGCACATGGGGCACAGCCGAGGCGTCTTCACCTTCTGTAAAGATATAAAACACCAGAACCCATGTGAGGCAGCAGGACCAGGTGATGACCAGGAGTTAGCTGTGATTTAATACTAATAAACAAGTCATGTTATGTCTTTTAAAATGCTTGTTTTCTGAATGGAGGCTGGATTGATGGGTGCTAGGCTATGCTAACTTTGTAGCTGCTCCAACAACACTCCAAATAGCCATAAACCACAGACAGTCTCTGGCTTCTCCAGTCTGGCTAAATGCCCTAAATGTAAATCTTCCACTCGTATTTATTTATTTATTTAAATGTGTTATTTATTTGCTTTTCCATTCCTTTTTTTAACCGATTTCCCTCGTGCTGATATGACGAGATGGCCACGACAGTTTCAAAACTGAAACACAACTCAAACCATGCAAAACGTGAGGAAATGAGGTTGATAACAGACTCCATCGCTCTGCTTTGAGGTCGGCTGGGTATGCTGAGTAATATGCATGGTCACGTCCCGTGTGAATAATGTGTGATGAAGCGATCGTGTATTAGATGTTTGATTCCCTCACCTCTTTGAACTTGACCAGACATTCGTCACTGCAGATGGTCTTGCTGCCGTCCTCCGGGCTCAGCTGCAACCATTTCTGGAGGAAGAAGCTGCTGCAGACCTCACAAGTAAACAACGGCACGTTGGTGATTTGGTGGTAGTTCATGAGGCAGGCGTCGCTGCAAAGTCGGATGTGATCCTGGGTCCGCTCGTGTTTGTACTGAGGATGAAAAAGGAGCACGTAGATGGATCACTTTGTGGCATTTCTGGTTATTCTTAACTATCTCAATGAGAATTGTTTTCTAAATAGTGTTCATTGAGAGAAATTGTTTATTAACATGGAAAGTGAAAAACCAAGAGTCTTTTTTTCCTTACATGGCAATATCTGGCACACATCTTGCACTCTGCCCGAGGTCCTGCAGCTCGAGCCGGAGGTTTGGGGGCCGCCATGCTCCTCTTAGAGTTGACAGAAGCAAGGCAGGTGTTGCCGCACAATTCCTTCATCGTTCCTGATTCATCCACCGGAGCCAGGATCAACTTATGAGGCGGCATGATCATCCTGAAGGAAGGGGGAGAGCCAGATAAGCATAGTTTCTCCGTTTTGCATTAATAGGTTATGATCTTTGGAGGTCAGGTGACATACAGACATGAGAAGCTCTCAGAAAACTATCCTGGACTTACTGTAGGCAGTTGTAGCATTTTTTGGTGACTGATCTGATCTGAAGATTTTTATTGAGGCACTCAAACGAGCAAAAAACCACCAGTGAGTTTTTTTTCGCCTGGAAAAGGGTCTTTCCTGCCATCAGCCACTTCCTACAGCTGCTACAGGTAACCGGTGTCTTTGCTACGGTGAGTGTTGGCATGGAGTCCGATTCAGCGGGCGGATCGATGTTGTTCACAGTGGAATCTGTACCGTCATCCTCCTGCGGCCCAAATCAATCATTTAAACGTATAATCATTTAATGTGATTTGAAACATGATAACAAATACCATGTCTGCTTTATGTAGTTCACAATGAGCAGATTTCACTCTTCATATTTAATTAAATGTATGAAATACTCACAGCACTTAATACATGTATTCTCTGTAGTTTATTCGTCTGATCCAAGAATTCCTTTGCTGAAGGGAGAAATTAGAAATGTGTTGGTTTCACTGCAAATATAGGTACTTTGATGCCCCGATATTAGGGCTGGGGATATCACGATGCATCGTTTCTATTGTGATGACAAAAAAAACAACAGCCGAACAGCAATATTTGATCATATTTTGCTTAGAGAGGTCACGGCATGCATAAACTTCCTCAGACTGATCAAATCAAGAAGAGCTCGTGAGGAAGTCAGACACGGACCAGACAACAACTTCTCCAAAGGTCCCACTACAGGCTTGTTGATGTGCAGGCCATCGTAACATACCCGTTTTCCTTTTCACCGTAAACGGACGACAACCGTATCGTTCAGTACCTTGAAGCTCCCAGGCGTTGGCGGGCCGTAGCTTGTATGACGTCACACAGGCGCGGTTGCAGAAGAGCTCCACCACGTTCTCCTCGGTTTTGGATCCGACCATGTCTGAAACCGGTAGAGAAGTGTGGCACATGGTGCAGTGGTGGAGTGCCTCCATAGTCTGCACAATAACAGAAAAGAAAACAGAATATATAGAATAATCATTTCATTTTACCATTTCAGTGACCATCATTTTACAGTCCAGTACCTCTCTGAACTCCTCCAGACAGTTTTGACTGCACATGTTTTTGGTCCCCTCCTCCAGCTTCAGCCGCAGCGTTTCTTTGTGGCAGGCGGAGCTGCAGTTCTCACAGTTAACCACGTTGTCCCGGCGGAAATCTTCCAGGCAGGAGTCGCTGCAGAACGCGTGGACGGCCCTGTTCACAATCAACTGGCACGTCATCTGTAGAAGACCATGATGAAGGTGCAGTCAGAACGACGAGTTTGGAGTTGCAACAAAATCTTTGTTGGGGAAAAAGAAAGGCTGTTTGTCTTTTGCTTACAGTGCAGGATTTGTTGCACATGCTGCAGAGCTGCTGTGGAGTTTGGGGGGAGACGGTGTTGGACTTGAAAGATATGAGGCAGGTGGTACTGCAGAAGTTCTTCATAGTTCCCTTCATGTCCACAGCAGCCATGATGAGGTCCAGAGGCTGCGTTATCGCCCTGACAACACGAGGAGAACACATTCAAACATGTGACCTACTACGACATTACTCATCACTACTTTAAGGGGAGACAACACGGGAGTGTAGGGTAAGAAATTCAAAACAAATGGATATGACCATAAACCTCCACAGCTGATTACTTACTTCAGATCATTACTTTTTGTATTACACTTGTTCTGAAATGTTTAAATATGTAAAAGGAGGCAACATCTTATTAAATATGTTCTAATTTTCATACATTTAAAAAAATCTGAACTTTAAATAAAGCCAGTTTCAATTCATGTCGACATTAGAGTTTCTACAGAGCGGGAATGTTGCATATCTCTTTGTATGTCTCAAGAAATAAGAAAATTCTGCATAAAAAAACAAATTCACAATGTATTTAGGAATAAAACACATGAACAAAACCCCTCTGTAAAAACCAACATTTAGACGATTATTATTTGTTTTCCACCAGAGTTTTCTGAAATCTAATGTTTAAATACGCTTCGTTCCACTAGTCTGTTATGTAGCAACAACGCCCACAATCTCCAAATCGAGCAGTGAATGAAAGATGAAGTTTTTGGGGCAGATGCAGCGATGCGTTTCACAGACTCACTTGAGACACACGTGACACGTCTTGTAGACCGGTGCGTTGCTGGGAAACAGTTCAAACAGGCAGTTTTTGGAGCAGAAGACCTCTGTGAATCCCTTCTTCTGGAACGCTGTTTGGCCCTTCATCATGCTCTTCTTGCAGTGGGAGCAGCTCATCTGCGACATGCGAGACAGAAGATAAAGAACATGGAATAGTGGATTTCTTAGCGTGCTGGTTATGTTAAATATACACTAGAGTTGGGTGATCTTCTCCGTAGTTAGATCGACACCATAACAGATCGCCTCATGCATATAATGTGACTTCATCGGTCATAATGAACAGCATATTATTCGTGTTCCCCAACCTTTGCGGAGCTAGAATCATCTCTTGTGTTTGTGATGGGAGAGGATGTCCGACGCTGGTTTTTGATGTCTTGGATGGGCTGATCCTTCACCGCAGAGTTCAACTCAGAGGATAGCTGGGAAATGTGGACTGGAGCCCGAAACTTCTCCTAGGACAGAAAAACAAACACAACAAACACAAAAACGGATGCTTGTTCCGCAAATTACAGCAGCTCTGCATGTGCAACAACAAAAAAATGGAAATTGGATACTCACAATATCCAGTTTTGGGATCAATATCTTCACTCCTTTCATTCCGATCATTGCAGCTGATAATATGTTCTTCTTTTCTATGAATAATGAAATAAAATATGGATGTAAGACAATGTCTTTGTTATACAGTTAAAATGCTATCCTATTGTATAGGTTGACTATTCTATATAGGCATTCATGATCCCCAGAGGATATTTTCACCCGCCTGCCTCCTTTATTGCATTTGTTGAAACCAAATCTCTTCTTGTTTATTGCATAATAATTTTCCATTAACAAGTCAAATATATGAAAAACATAGTTTAAAAAAACTGCATGCAAACCTGCTCTGAAAGCAAAAGAAAGTGGGTCGGGATCCCCTGCTCCAGATCCACCACATTTATTTAAACTCCTGCTGTCATCGTCCATCCAGTTATTTTACTCACCTCCTCCTCCCTCCTCCACTTTGTTCCCTGTATCCGTGTCCACGGTCTCTTCAGGGTCTGAAACACCGGGGCGCTTGTGAGCTGAGATGTTGTCCATCTCAGTATCGCTGCCGTCGCTGTCCCGCTTCCTCACATCTGGTACCAAAGGCGTTGCTGTGGAGCCGTTTGTGTCACCTTCTTCATCATCGTTGTCCTCCTCGGTGTCCATGTCAAAGTCCACATTCATGTCCTCGTCGCCATCGCTGAAAGGCATGTTAGCAGCGTCCTCGTTGCTAGGAGACGCCGTTTCCTCAGGTGTGTTGAGAGCACAGCTCTCCGCCCTTTCCTTTGACCCGACATCCTTCTCCGAGTTCACCTCTTCATTCGTCTCGTCGTGCGGCTCGGATCCCTCGTTTTCACTCTCCTGCCTCGTTCTCCGGACTCGTCTACGTCTCCTTGAAAAGGAGCTTTTTGCGAAGTCAGGACCTGGAGGAGACACAGCGATGTGAGAGTCTTTGATTATATTATTCAGTTCAATCAAAGTAAAAAAAATATCTGCATGCAAAACTGCTCTGAAAGCATGTGTAACACAGATCGATGTGCAGGAGGAGAGCTTGTGTCGACTACATACTGTTCAGGAAAGAACTCTCCGATTCCTCCTCGGCTTCACTGTCTTCAGGGTCGTCCGGCTCCACATCCTCCTCCAGCTCTTCTTCTAAGAAAAGCAGACATTCTGCAAACATTTGCAGGATGAGGTGATATGGTTTCAATCAATGTAAACACCTCGATACAAAAAACTAAGATACTTAATTGTGGCAGTGGGGTCTGGTTAAGGCACCGGCTGCTGGAGGAGAGGGAGGCGTGGCTCAGACAGCTGGACAGAATCAGGTAATCAGTCAGCTTTATAAGCATGCTTGTAGCCTGGTTCTGGTCTCTTGCAGTAGGCTGGGTCCTGTGAGAGGACCGGAGCGGAGGAACCACAGGAGCGCATACGTACCCGACCCTCAGCCGTCGGAGATACAGCTGTCCATTTTTGTGTTTGTGACTGTTTAAGTTGCGCCACGTTTCCTGCAAGCGATAATAAACGCTCTGAACCGCCACACAACACTGTCCCGTCCTTCCTTTCCCTCCCTGTGGGCACCGAGGCCCACATCTGGCGCCTGAACCACACCCCACTGCCACAGTAATGTTTCTTTTTCAATTACACTCTGATTTGAATAATCAGTTTAGATCATATCATTTCACTGAAAGTCATGTAAAAGCTTTCGTCTATTAAAACATACATGTATTGGCTGTTTTGTCACTTGTACACATTCACGCCAGTGGTCTCACAGCGACTGACAGGTGGCAGTAATGTACCAAGAAAGGGAAGAAGAAGAAAGAACAAGAAGAAGAAAATAGGAAAAAAACAAGAAGGAAATAGAAGAACAACAAGAAAAGGAACAAAAACAAGAAGAGAAGAACAAGCTGTCCACTGGCAAGTAAACAAGGATGTAATCCACACAGGTTTCAAATTTATTTTGCAACCGTTTTGAGGAAGCAAAGGCAGTCAACATGTTTGTTAACACTCAAAACTGCATTCATACCTGGAATCTCAATTTCCTCGAGAGATTTCCTTTTGAGTCGTTCGAGTGATTCCTTCTCTATTATCGAAAGCAGCTCTGAGATGTCAGCAGCGGCCTCCGGCGTCTGATAATATCCTCTGTCCGTCTGAATGTCACGTCCCAACACTTTGGAAAGCTCTACCAGCTCGTCGTCCGTGAGGTTGAGAATCTGGAAAACTCTTTTAATGTGCTTATGAAAGGAGGGCAACCGGATGACGGCCGCGTTCTTCACACCGCAGCGACCTAAAAAGAAGCTGATGCACCGCTGGCGGTGGTGAATGCTCGTACACGAAGCGTCCGAGAGTCCAAATAAGAAGGGGTTATTTTCATGCACGCCACATGCTCCTCTCTTGTCCACAAGCAGCGTTATTGCAGTCAGCAGCGTCCGGGTCAACTCAACAGCAACTTGTTGGCCTTCGTCGGTCGTGACGTTGATCTTCACCGTGTGCTGGGAGAGAATTTGCTCCAACGGTGACCGGCTTGCAGCGGCGTCTTCGTGGAGCTCGGCCTCGTCCCGTTCTTTAAATGACTTGAGCGTTGCTTTTGAAGCTTCGCCCATATTTTTGTTCAAGACCATCAACTGTGCAACGGTCACTCTGAGAAGTGCGTTGTAGACCGGAGAGCTTTCGTACAACGTCAGACTGAGCAGCGCCGAAGCTGCCGATTTCTCCATGCAGTGGAGGAAGTTCTGCACGTCGTGTACGAACGGTACGGTCGGCTGGTTGTCCACTTTGGATTTTGCTCGCTTGACGTAGCCCCATTCTTTTGCACACAGCTTCATAAATGCCTCGGCTTCCTGTATCCTCTCGCTGCCGGCACCCTCCTTCCAAGCTCTGGCGAAGTTAATGTCGGCGATTGTCTTCAGCGAACTTCTCAGTTTCTTTATAAGAGACGGCCTTTCATAGGAATTGGTGTCTTCGTTGAAGCAAGTGAGCTCTCTCACGGCTTCAACAAGTTTGCTGGAGTTCTGGGGTTTGACCGCGTCTTCAAAGCTACTTATCGACCTTTCCTTTAAACTTAACAGAAGTCGTCCCAATTGCCTCAGCCTCAGTTTGATGTCTTCTGCGTTCCTTCCATTCCCAGTGTACGAACACTGTGCCATCGCTAGTAGAAGAGAATCGCTCCAGATTTCAGAGGTTCTCTCATCTTTCTTCAGTGTGTCCAACAGCTGCCTCACATCTGGTGAGGGATTTTGGGTTTCCGACTCTGCAACAGCAATTAAAGTTGAGACTTTGGACTTGCACCCTAATAGAGGGTCTGAGAGCTTCTTTCCAGAGCACGTTTGCATGTGTCGCCACATGTTCTCACGAGGGTACATGCTTTTACAATATAGACACGGTGCAAATTTCTTGGCAGCGCTGGGCTTTTTTGGGAATATTCTTCCCACTTTCAGTTCTCCACAGCAAGTCTTCAAAACCTCGTCATTGTGTTTGATATTTCCCCGGTCTCGTAACTTCTTCAGCAGCGCCTTTCGTTCTTTAGAATTTTTGCGTAGTTTTAACACCGCCGCTATAGCAGGCTCCTCTTTTTTATGGGTGAAAAGGTGCCGAGAAATTTTAGACTGAGCTATCCCGCAAACGTAACAATAATTTTTGTTGGTGGTGGTGGGGACTTTGGCCTCTTCATCGGGGGTGAAATCATCATCAGGGCTGTAATCAGACTCATCCTCCTGCTGGATGCATGAAGCACCGAAGGTTGATGGTTCCTCAAAGCTCTGGTGGTCGTTGGCGCTTGTATGAGGGATGCAGTGTTCATCATCACCCTGCAATCAGGAACAAGTCCTTTTACACACTTTGGAGATCCAAACACAAAACAATGCTAAAATCGGTCTCAATTTGAGGTAGACTGGAGCTCTGTACGTATTTTTGCTGCTATTTTAGTTGTGCGTTTTATTTTAAACAAATTTTTAAGTGAGTCAAAATCTCTTTAATATAAGTATGTGAAAAATCAATCAATAAACAATGTGATTGCTGACTGGCCAAAGCCGACTTTGTCTTCACTTCCATCAACAATCTCCACCGACATCAGAAACTTGGAGAGAGAGAAAACATGTTCCCCAAATCCCCAAAAAAGTTAGAGATTAGAAGATTAAATTAATAAGTAAAATGAAAACTGGATCCCAGAAATAAATGAAAAACTAACAGTTCTTAACAATAATAAAAGCCATGCCTAACCCTCCAAAACCAATAAAGGAAATACATGAAACACTTACACTTTCTTCATCTGGTGGAAACTGTACGTGTGCTTGTGATATATCCTCACTGGATTCCTGTAAATATTAAGACGATGGAAAAGACACTTTTTTTTAAAGATATTTTGATAAATCTAAGGTCATCATTGAGATGAAAAGACACATGCAGAACATTCACATCTGGAACAAAGTCTCAGAAAACTGCAGGTCAGTTGCCACTCTCATTTCTTTTAAACGAAGGCTGAAGACTTTTTATTAATTCATTTCTTACACTGCACTGTTACTTTTCTTGTATTTTCTTGTCACTTATTTTTGTTATTCTAGTTTTTTTTAAATTGTATTTATATTTATAATGTGTTTCATTTGCACTTAGTCCTTGTTCAATGTTTTATGTAAAGCGCTTTGATTTTCCTTGTTGCTGGAATGTGCTATATGAGTAAAATAAATGCTTGAGAACCCCTGTTGCACTGGATATCATCACATTGAGATTATGTTCTATTAATTTGTCATAAACAGAGGAGGGCAGAATAGTGTCAATAGATACACCATTGACTAATCCATGACATAATGAATAAAAGCTCCCTTTCATCCAAAACAAAGCACATATTTAACAATAAAAAACCCTACCGTTGATCTCCACGGGTAAGATAACTCTCCATAACTGTAAGTTATCTCCTCGCCTGGAGATATTTCTGTCACTGCAAACAGGCACAAGTGTGGTATTCCCTCAGAGACGATTTTCTTCATTTCACAGTTGGGACTTGTGTGATCATCATTGACGAGTCTCCCGAGGGTCCCGTCCTCGTTGGCAGCGTCAATCCTACAAACAAAAGAATATATGGAGCTCGAACCACTGATGATGGTGAGCGATATTTTCTAAAGAAGCAGTAAACTCACCGCCAGTTTGTTCCGATCCACGAAAAGTCAAACATGTAATGGTTCAGAGTATCACCACACTTTTTCCTGGTTTCTTTGGGGGAGAAGATGATCCCGCGATACTCAACGACAAAGGTGGATGGTTGAATGGATTCACGGGTAAACACACCTCTCCCTATGAAATGGAGTATAAAAACACAAGCCAGGATAAAGTGTAGACTAGACATGCAACAGTACTCCTAGCATATTCAGATTCTCAGAAACAGGATAAAGGCTGATCCTGTTTTCTGGTGTTTAAATGTGCAAACACACACTTAGACAAACATAGACCGCTTAGTCATCATTCTTCAAAAGAAACAAACCTTTAAAGGGGTCGATAAACCTCTCCTCCAGGAAGGGTTTGTCTGTGCAAGCCTTTATGTGGTCCAGGGCATCTTGCTCTGGAGTCAGCTGCCTGTCTTGTTGTTCTGCAGCTTCTGGAAAGGTTTTCCAAAAACAGAAAACAATTAGAGCTTCCACTAGAAGGTGAATATTAACTGCCACGTTCCACTACAATTCATTTCTTGGAGTTTCATTGCCATGATTCTTGTGGACTATTTGGTTTATGTTGTATGACCGTTACAGGTGAGTGAGGGGGTCATACCACTCTGCTGAGGTGAAACATCTGATTCTTCAGCGTCCTCCTCAGCATCACAGTTTCCAGGGTTGCCCTGCTCCACATCTGGCTCCAGTTCATCTTGAATAAAGAGAAAGGTAGCGTACGTGTTCACATATAGCTTAAGAAGGGATTTGTCTCTACTAAACAAGCACTGGCTGGTCAGACATGTGTATTACACTGGACACGTACCCTCAATCTCAATCTCCTCCAGAGAGTTCCCTTTGAATTTCTCAAGAGAACCCCTTTCCATCGCCAGAAGGAGTTTGGATATTTTTGCGAGTTCCCCGGCTGCCTCTGGGAGCCGAAAATAGTCTCTGTCGACCCGGATGTCACGGCCCAGCAGTTTAGCGAGGTGATCGAGCTCATCGTTCTCCAGGTTGAGAATCTGGAAGACTCTCGCAATGTGCTTGTGCAGATGAACGGACCTGAAATGCACCGGGTTCTTTGCACGGCACAGCCTTAAAAAAGCCCTGATGCAGTTTGCTCCGTGGAAGAGGCTTGTAGGGGAAGAGTTAGGCATCGCGAACAAGAAAGGATTCTTCTCGTGGACGCCACACGCTTGTCTCTTGTCCACAAGCAGAGTAATCGCATTGACAAGGTCAGAGGTCAACAAGACAGCGACGTTTTGGCCGGTCCTGCTCTGAATGTTTATCTTGATGAAGTGCTTGGACAACACTTGGGTAGAGTTGTCTCTCTCCTGGAATGTCTTCACTGTCATTTTTGAAACCTCGGGTATGCATTTGCTTAAAACCGATGCTTGGGCGAGTGTCACTCTGCAGAGTGCTTTGTAGGCCTGCGGGCTTTCGTACTTCTGCAGGTTTTCAATGGCGGAGGCGAATGTTTTTTCTAGGTACTTGTAGAACACCTGCACATCCCGAGTGAACGGAATGGTAGACGGGTTGCTTACCTTTCGTCCACTCGATGAAGCGAGGGCTGCGTGGGAGACGAGGTAAAACCATTCCTTTTCACATAGTTCCATGAATGTCTTTGTGTCCGCCGACATCCGGTCGTCACCATCGACTCCGGTGAAGACAACGGTGCACATCTTCGTCAGTGAATGTCCTAATCTCGAAGCGAGACTTGGTTTGTCATAGCTCTGCATCTCTTCATTGAATCCGGTGAGTTTTTTGACCGCCTCAACAACTTTGTGGAAGTTTTGGGGTTTGATAGCATCTTTGAAGTCGGATATCGACTTTTCGTTCAATGCTAACAAAAGTCTTCCCATTTCTCGCAGCATCTGCCCGATTTGTTCATGTTTTCTTGGATTATTTCCGTACTTCTTTGCCAGCTCTATCAGAAGGAAATCATTTTGAACCGCGTAGGCGATCTCATCTTGTTTCATAGTAAGGAGCATCTTCCGAACACCACGTGGAAGTGTTTGGATGTATGGTGACTCTGCGAAAGCAATCTCACCGAAGACTCTTGTCTTGCCGCCTGTTGAAGGGTTTGACATTGTCCTAGAAGGGCATATGGTTAAATGCCTCCTCATCATCTTACGTGCATACATGCCTTTACAATGTAGACAGTGCAAGTGCGTTTCAACACTGATCGCCATGTTTTTTAGTCGTCTTCTCAGTTTTAACTCTCCACTGTTGTTCTTCAACACCTCTTGATTATGTTGGTAATTCCCCCTGTTGCGTAGTTCGTCAACTAACCTTCTTCGATCCTTAGAGGTTTTGGGTAATGCCAAAATTTCAGCAATTTCAGGGTCTTCATGAATATGCCTTAAAAGATGACGATAAAATTTAATAACACCTTTCCCGCAAAGGTAACAATAACTTTTACTGGTGATAGAAAAGCCTTCGACTTTCGGCCTATCCTCGCTGGGTCTGTGGTCCCCGTCCAAGTCGAGTTCGTCAGAGCCTGAAGCAGCCTCGTCTTGCTGCTGGGTGTACGGAGCATCATTTGGTTCCAGCATCGAGGTCCCCGTCAGCTCCTGAGGAGAGTCTAAATCTGAAAAAGAGGAATTGCAGTTCGATATACGAACGAAGGTGGACGGTTCAATGGCTTCCAGAGTGAACGCTCCTCTCCCTAGAAAAACAAAGATTAACATGAGTATACCAGATATCCCTTTAATATCAATATAAAGACTGCCATCAGAAATGCACCTACCTTTAAAAGTCTAGAAACCTTTCCTCCAGGAAGGGTTTATCTCTACAAGCGAGTATGCCTTCTCTCCTTCGCCAGGACAGCTGGGAACATTTTCCAAAGACTAAATCAACTTTAGGTGATATGAGATCTGCTGCTGCACGTGATTCTTTATAAATACATGACAGAAAATGTTAGGGTTTTTTTGCTGAATGTTAAGTATTTAAAATCACTTGCCAATTGCTGGGTGACCCACCCCTCAACAAAGAATATTAAGACCTTTCCTCCAGTGGTCTATTCAACAAATACCAAACGGTCACTAAGTCTAAATATTATTATTTTCTGCACTGGCAGCCAATCCCATGAATAAAGTGAGTCTGTGTACTTCATGTGTGTACACACTGATGTACATGAACAGGAATGAACAAACTGCACCAATAACAAACAAACCACAACAGTAGCTGGTGCAGTTGGCTGTTTGTCTTCTTGTTTAGTAAGCTAGCAGTGGTTTGCTAACATACTAGCCACTGCTTCCGGTTTAAATACATTAAATATATGCTGCGAACACGTTTACCTTTGCGTCAATATTCCAAAGTAGAAGTAAGAAGGGGTACAGATGTAGAGAACACAGGGGCAGCCATCTTTCCTTTCTGTCTGCTTTCCATAGAGACCACGTGACCGCGACGCTGCGACAGCACGCGGGAACCACAACAGCCAATCA
This sequence comes from Eutrigla gurnardus, assembly GCF_963514095.1. Classification (NCBI taxonomy): domain Eukaryota; kingdom Metazoa; phylum Chordata; class Actinopteri; order Perciformes; family Triglidae; genus Eutrigla; species Eutrigla gurnardus. The sequence goes on along the minus strand of NC_139928.1, from coordinate 18,967,127 downwards.
CTGACTCTGGAAGCAGCCAATCGGCGGTCGTGGATGGATGGACTTGATGCGAGGACCACGCCCACTTAACCCCCCCTGTCTGTTCTCATAAAACAATTTAATTTTTCAATGTTTTTATTGAAAAACAACATACAATAGAAAATACTCAGAACACCAGCAGTCATACTAAGGACTGTGAGTTTATATAACCAAGATATACATGAAGGGCCTGTAGTTATTTTTTACACCGGGGTTATGGTTATGCAAAAATAATAATTAGACGCATTACCCAAATGCTTCTGTTCATTTCAATGTTGAACAAAATGGGTAAATGTAGCTGTTTCCCCCCCAAAAACAATCTTAGGTAAGCCAGCAGCCTGTTTAAACAGTGACTTTGTATTCTCATCAAATCAATTTGTCCATTTCTAAAGATGAAAAGTAAGTTTCTGTTTTACTCCCATACAACGTCAATCTGTAATCTCACAAGCAAGTGACCAGACATTTCAGTCAGATTATCAGGTAATCGTTTACATTTTACCATGTAAAGTTGTAGAAGCCTGTGCATGATCGATCATCCCAGACAGGACAGTCATAACTCATGTAACATTTTAGTGTACTCAAATATGGTATTTCCTATCACTTCTAGGAATAATTGATGAGAAGTGTATTTGCTAAATTTCCAATAACTTTCCTCAGGAAAAAATGTATTTTGATGCATTGTTGAAAATCAAACTTGATCATGTTTTACATCACAGACAGCTTTTTTCAGTTCATCTTCTGGACATTTACTCACCGACACCAACAGAAATCAGAATAGTTTTCCCATCATAGCTCTTTTAAACAAGGATTAAAAAAATAACAAACTTAAGTCCAATTTGCACCAGAAATGAATCTTAATGAGGAAGGAAAAAGTTGCATCATCCATGAGAAGACACCGTTCAGCAGACAGAAGGACAGCTATGTGTCTACACAACATGTGGTTTAGGAGGTATGACTTTCTTTGCACTTTGTGGAGATTTCATCTGTCCTTTTCTGTTTATTGGGCCATGTTTAAATGAACGTTTCACTTTATCTACAAATATTTACACCGCAAGCTGCTACATCAATAAAAAAAGGTCACTCCTGCTCTCCGTCACTCTGAATCCCCATCTTCCTCCTCGTCAGGTATAAATGGCGGATCCTCGTACGTCTTCTGCGCCGCCCCTCCGTCTTTCTTCGTCCCGAGATGCAGTTCTCTGATGGTGAGGATGCGGATGAGCATGCCCTCCATGGTGGCATTGTCCAGAGGGGTGGAGGAGAACCACAGGGGGCTGTTCGGGACGCAGCAGCGTTCAGGGTGAAGGTAGAACAGGTTGGTGCGCTGCTTGACCGACTCCGAGCTGGATGGAGGACATTTAACTCACATTAAAACCCATCTTCAAACAGTCAGGTGCCCACATGAACATTGAAACAGTTTCTGGTATCTGTGAGTAGTACAGTGTGGTACTTTACTACACTTACCACTTGGAGAGGTAGAACTCGTAGAGTCTCACTGGACAGCGAAGAGGGTTCTCCGTGTTCTCCATCATCTCCAGAATATCCTCTTTAGTCTCCTCCTCCCTACGCTTCTTTGCAGGAACCTCTGGATCTGAAGATGACGTATATGTACTTCATTACAAATTAACATATAACTCAGATAAAGCTGAAATGTTCTTTTGCAAAATATTCCTGCATGCCAACTGCTTGCCTTCCTCAAAAACTATAAAAAGCACAAACTGTGTGATTTAAGAGGACTGTTGACACATTCTAGCAGGGATAACCACGTTGGATCTCAGCCTTACCGGTACTCGACTCCGCCTCGCTGATGGATATCGGCGGGTAGAAGCGCAGGAAGGTGGTCTTGGTGTTGTTCTGGTTGGTTTTGGTGCAGCGCATGACGTGGGCGAAGGACAGCTGGCAGTGCTGCTCCACCGTGGTGAAACCAAAGTACTTGCAGCAGAAGAAGAGCAGAGTGTTGAGGAGGACGATGGGAGAGTACGCCCCCAACTGTTTACAGTCCCACAGGAAGCCCTCCTCCACGCGGGAGTGGATGTAGCCTGCAGACGGAAATCTGGTCAAACGTGGGTTTGTTCGTGCAAAACGTTAAGACAGAATAAAGTTACAAATGTTTAACTCACCACTTGCTGTGATCGAGGGTTTGAAACCTCTCAGCATATTATTGAACTCAGTGGAGAACTTGTTGTAGAACCGATCCATGAAGATGTTCTCCACACGGCCGTTCTCAAACAGGTACTACAGAGACAAAACGTCAAATATGCAATCAGAAAAATGAGAATAACTGGCACTTATCTCACTGTAGGTTATTTGCTTATGCACTTATTTTATTTTATAAGTTCATTGATGAGTCTAAATGTCCCGTAGGTGTGAATGGTTGTCTGTCTCTATGCGTCAGCCCTGATAAGACTGTGTTACCTGTGAGCTACACTGTTATACGTTTAGTGTTGCTGTCTGAAAAACGTCCTACCTGTTGAATGCCGAGGCAGAGGTAGAACAGGCTGTCGGGAGAGTACGGCTCTCCATTGGGTCGTTTCACCTCCGTGATGAAGCAACAGAGGCCGTAGCTCAGCTCAGCAGTGGTGCAGCGAAGAACATCCTCCTTCAACTCCATGGGACGAGCTGAAATCAAGACACGAGGAGGCCAAATTATATATATATAAAAAAAGTACAAAATGGTTTGTTTTGTTGAATAATGTCAAACTTTATACAAATGTACTCCACGACACTCGAGAAGAAGAAAGTGTTGAACAAGATTGTGGATTTAATTTCCTGTGATTCTATTTGGAAAAGACTTTGCATTTTCATCCCATTTGTGGTTTCATGGATTTGATTTTTACTAAAATGATCTTCCATTTGGTCAACTATAAGTACGTAACAATTAAGGAATTATCCAGGTGAGCTTTGGTTTGTTGTATGAACATCCAGACTTACAACCGAAGCGTGGCTTCTCCAGGTTGGGTTGAGCTTGCCTCCACTGGATCCATCTCTTCCAGGCGTCCACTCCATACTGACTCTTCAGTTTGGGCATTTCTACAGCCACCGCGTTGTTGGACGCGCTTTTTTGAGCCGACGCTTCAGCCGTCTTCGACATCCGCTTTGACTTACGGCCCTTAGACAGCGGAGAGAGAGAGGAGGTTGCATCATGGTTGTGATCGGGGTGAGACATCCTACATATTCCCAGTGTCCTAACTAAGAACTTTCTTGCCAGTATAAACAAAAGCAGTCAGACGTACAAGCAGCATGTTATGTCGTTTCCCCAGACAGTTACCTTCTTTTCTCTGGCTTTCCTGGGCGTTTGTCTTCGTCTTGCAGCGGCAGGTAGAGGACTCGGGGATCGCTGGGACTCCTCTCTCAACAGAGCCATCCTCTCCAGAGATTCTGGTGAAGACACCGCATGAAACATTAGACCAAGAACAACAACACTTCAACGAAACCACGGGTCGAGGCAGGGACAAAAGTCAAATGTTGATCTCATCTCCTCACCGATGGCGAAGTCAGCTTCGACGTCCATGGGAGGCGGAGCCGGAGCCGGAGGTGGGGGTTCGGGGTAAGGCTCATTGGTCACGCCCACTGGAATGTCTAGAATCGTGTTGAGCTTTTCTTGAATGTACGGTCGACTGGGAGACCTGACGCCTGCGTCAGACGAGGCGTCCTCCCAGTTGTTGAGGAAACTGGCCAAGTCGTCCGTGTCCAAGTCGTCACTGAAGTTACTGGCATGGTCTGGAAAAGAAACACCAGAGGAAATCGTCATACAAACATGAAAACATGCATAAATCCCTGCATAAATGAAGGATTTTTATATCCTGTATTTCTGAAAATCATGCTTATTTTTCTCTCTCTACCATCTGGAGCGGTTGCTTCTTGTTTCTGCCTCTCTTTCCCTGCCGATTTCTCCTTTGGTCTGGCCTCCTTGTTGTTCTTCTCGTCTTGTTCTGCAACCATCTCAGCCATGAGGATGAGCTCTGCCTCGAAGGGGTCCGACGGGATCTTTTCCTTGATCTCCTGGATGGTTTCCATGATGCGTTCAGCGCTGTCCATCGTCACAGGAAGGAACATGGGTACAGGCACCTGTGGTAGACGGAGTAATGCTGTGTTCACACCAAACGGGAAGCTGAACTAAAACCAGAGGAGGTTGTAGTGTTTGACATACCGGTAACGGCAGGCCCATAGGTTTAGGAGTACACTGGCTGTACATGTTCATGGGAACGGGAACATACACCGGCACTGGGATGGGAACCACCAGGATTTTAGGGAAGGCGTCATCTATAGAGGGGAAAATGATAAACGTTCTTCAGTTGTGAAGATTTACAACTAAGGAAATGTTTCAACATAAGATAGCAGAGATATGTAAATACAGAATACAAACTTCACAGGCTAGAAGGATATGTGGGCCCGAAACAACAAGATATCAATATTTTGAAGAGGAAAAAGAAACAAAATATTTGCTTGTGCGACTGTAGAGAGATGTTGTTGCCATAGAGACACTGTTGTCTGGGTGCTTACCCGTCTGTACTTCGGCGTCGACGGTCTGTGTTTTACAGGAGACCCCTTTGTTCTGCACTAGCGGTCGGCAGAGAACGGCCTTGTTCTTCAGGATTTTAGGGGCACACGGAGGAGGAAATTTCATTGCATCCGTCTGAATGCTGATCTAAAGAACAGACAAAAGGACATAAATAGTAACAACTCAAGTAATAATTCACCTCATGAATAACAACTAATTGCAGAGATCCTCATGAATTGCAGCCTCAAAAGGCTCCAAAAGCCTCAGTTATTAAAAGTGAGAACCGATTGGAAGAATCAACATTTCATCTTTTTATGGCAGATTTGAGGAGCTGAAGGATTCTGTGCACAAATAAATTAATTGGAGGAAAATGTTTCCATCAGTATTCTGCCCCGACATGTAACACTGTGGGGACACCAAAACTATTTGAAATGTAAATAATACAATTGGTGACCAAATGATACTGTTTTTATAAGTTATTGAAGGACAAGAAAAACAAGACAACTTACATGTCCAGAGCTCTTTGATTGGAAGAGTGTGCCTGTGGAGACGATGACAGTATAAACCTTCAGTCAACACCAGCAGCTGATTGATTGAGCATACATACATGTTTGACATAGTGCATAAATACCTGTGTTTGTGTGTTGGGTACTTTGCTGCACAGTTCTGAGGGAAGTATTTGATTTCCCTGTTGGAGGGCTTGCAAGCGAGATGACATTGGCGATGACAGGCGTGGCCTCTCCTGTACCTGAAGATTCAAGTCAACTTTTATTAACTTGAATGTGACAAGTGACTTTTGTTTTTTTATTATTATTTATTTTGGAAATTCAACCTCAGCTCCTATAATACATCTATAATTAAATGTGAAACCAAAACACAGTCACTCAGGGTTCAAACCAAGGACACAAAAGGGAAGTACAACGGTTAGGAAGTCAGGGTTATAAAGGCACAATGCAGGAAAATAAAACCTCACCTTCGATGTCCTCGCCCTGCATCTCCACTTTATGACAGCAGAACTGTAGCAGACAACTCAGATCACAGAAGTGTTTGACCTCTCCCAGCATGGGAAGACTCTGTTTCAGTTTCCCTTTGAGGCCGCACATGTTGCACTTTGCAACCTGAGAGAAGAAGTTAACATTTAACATCATCATCGCTGTCATTTGTAGTCCAACTATGATTTTTAATGACTGCATCGTAGCTTGCTTACATGGCAGAAGAGCATGGTGTATTTGGACCGGCACTCCTCGGAGCAGAACTCCTCCGTGGAGCCTCCGTACTGCGCCGTCACCAGCTTCTTGGACATGCTGTGGCAGTAGACGCAGGAGTGACAGTGTTTCCCCCAGTTCTTAGTCAGGTCGTGTCTAAAGAGGAGCTTACAGCCTGGGAGGAAGACACCGGGGTGTTCATAAGTAATGTGGGGGTGTAACCGCAGCCAATAAGCAGGGTTTGCAGCACACACGTAACACACTTTAATGGATTTTGCATATGTATTCATCTCTGTCCGTCTCCTTACCGTCGCTGCAGAAGAAGCAGTCTTTGTTGTTAATTCTCTTTGCGTCTCTGGTGATCTTTTCAATCTTACAGTATTCACACAGGTTCGTCACAAAGTTGTCCTTCTTGAACTCTTGAGCACAATCCAGCGAGCAGAAGAAAACTAACTTGTCCTGCACACACAGAAGAATAAACATGTATAACCGTTAAACCAGTGCTGACCGATGAATCATATTTACATCGCAATGTGATGTATTTGCAATAAACACTGTTTAGAGCCACAGTTATTCCAACTCGGTATGTAAAACTCCGGCTGCCGTTTTGGGAATATAAGAAGAACAAACACACACGTTACCTTGATGGTGAGGAGTTCAGGTTTAAAGGCTATGTTGCGGGTGCACTGGGAGCAGCTCAGCTTCGGTGCTCCTTTGGGGGAATCTCTCAGAGTTTGGGTAGAGGTGCCGGTCTGGATTTGACTGGATCCGATTGGCAACTTGGTGAAAATATTCACCTGTTTCTGAGACTTCTTGAACTTGTCCTATGGCACAGAAAGAACAATGCATTCAGTGAATATACTGTGAAAAGGTTGAATGCGTGAGTGTCAAACATCATTACCTGAAAGGTCATGACACAAGGCAGAGTGCAGAAGTTCCTGATGGACGTATCCGACATGGCCAGGTGGTAGGCCGGTACCGTGTGTTTCCCACAGCTGTCACAAGTCAACCGAGCACCTGGAACAGAACAATACGTTTATATGAAACTTTTCCTTTTTTTAAAGTGTCCAAGTGTAAATTAATAAATGCCAACATACAGAAATCAGTCATGAAGCTACCTGTACCTGATGCACTGACAGTCTGGACCTTGAACGCCATCACACAACTGCTGCTACAGAAGAGGTTCACAGAGTCGTCGCTGTTCTTGTTGTCCACCATTTCTACCAGCAGCCGCGTCGTGCGACACATCGTACAAGGCTTCGTTATCTTCGTAGTCTAGGATGAGATGAAAACATACAGAATGTTGAATGCCCAACCAGACCCGTCGCAAACACTGAATACATGAGAACCAGTCTGACCCCAACAACATCCTGATTGTGTTTTCATACCTCTTTGTACTTTGCCAGACACTCTGCATTGCACAGAGTTTTGTTGCTGTCGTCCATCTTCAGCATCAGCGGTTTGCTGTGGCAGTAGGAGCCGCAGTTGGCACAGCCGGCCATGGCCAGGTTGTTGACGGCACGGAAACGGTTGAAGCAGGAGTCACTGCAGAGCTTATGGACCGCGCCGCTCAGGATCACCTCGTGTTTACTCTGCAGGAAGCAAAACATCAGTGTATGTTATTTCTAAGTTCATGTAAGAGAGCAAGGTAAAACGTGAGTGTATTACTTATAGTGTATATACGGAAATTTTGCAATACAGGATTAGTACGATAAGATATAGAGGATATACAGGGAAAAAAATAATTAATTATTAATCATCATCAGTTTATAAGGGGGGAAAAAACATGTTTTTTTATGTTTTAATATTATATTTTGGATTAGACCTGAAATTGTTATAAATGACAGAATGAAACTGCAACTTTTTTGATAATAAATTAATAGTTTCAGTCATTCTAATGCGAGGATTTTCTGCTTTTCCATGTTTTATAGCATTGTAAATTATCTGACAAAACAAAAGAAATCCCCTTGAACTCATCGGCGGTTGCATCCCTACACTGTTAGACTTACGATGCAGTATCTGGTGCACATGCTGCAACGCGACTGTGGTCCTGTCGGTATTGGTGGTGTTTTGGTGGCGGCCGGTAGCCTGAAGTTGGGGATGTTCTTCTTGTAGTTGAAGGTGGTCAGACAGTTCTGGCTGCAGAAGTCCTTCATGGTGCCTTTTACATCTGGAGCCAGAATGACGTCCTGAGGCCGAACTATCAACCTGGGATGACATCAATATCAGGTCCAAATGAAACTTCACATCATAAGGTTTATCTATAATTACACAGTAAATTACTCTAAAGGCTCTCAATATTAGGGCTGGCTATCTTTTCTATTCTTCTACAACACAAGTACAAATATCAGTCCCTACATTTTCTAGCTCTGGCCACAAAAAGGATCAGTTTCAGGTGACTGGAGATGCTTCGTTACTACTTGGTACTGGGTTATTTCTATCAATAGCTTACAAAAGAGTCTCAACTTGGAACAGACGGCTGCTGAACTCACTTTAGGCAGTTGTGACAGATCTTACTGGCTCCTTTGGAGGGGAGAGACGTGGTGAGGCAGGTGGTGGAACAGAAGAGTGCCGGCGAGCCTTTCCTCTGGAAAGCCGTCTGGCCTTTCATCAGGCTCTTCTTGCAGTTGAAGCAGGACATGTGGAGGGATGAGGGGTTGACGATGGGCAGCGAATGCGTCTCGGCAGCTGGGGTCACAGAGAAGACCGATCCGATCCTCAAGTCCTCCTGTTAATTACAGAATAGAGGTCAGAGGCGCTTGAATGAATCATTGATTCATTTAACAATAGGCAAAAAAAGGACTTTTGTGAGGCTGTCGGATTAACATAAAGCATGTCTCAGAGGGGCTCACCTTTGCTGTATTGGGCTCATCTTTCACACTTGCTGTCGAAGCAGAAGATATCATAGCTTGATCGTACTCTTCGTCTATAGGCTCATCTTTCACCTTGACCAAAGGTGGCGAAGGAGACTTGATTGGCGGAGCAGCAGCGCATAAGGTTTCCTACGACAGGCAGGAAAGAAAGAAGCGTTGTTATGCTGACTTTGTAACGGATCTACTGACGTAGATTTCAACTTCAATGGTAAGATCACGGCTATGGGGAATTATCTGGTTGGGAGGAGGCTCCTCCCACGTAGAGCGGCCGGTCTGACTGTAGGTCTTTCATCAGACATGAGAATCATGAGTTTTCCTTTGCATCGAGCAGCAGAAGAGTTATTTTTTTTACTAGGGATGTCCCGATCCAGCTTTTTGCACTTCTGATCCGATACCAATATTGTAGCTTTTAGTATCGGCCGATCCGAGCATGTATTAAAGTTTAAAGATATTTACTTATTTTGTTGTCAGACTCATGTTGAAAAGGGTTTTACTCTTAAGAACAACTAGCCAATTTAATTAGGTTAGTTTTAATAATCCACAATGGTTGGTAATGAGAAGCTGACCTGTTCATTTTTAAAAGGGTTAAATAAACACAAAATAGACAAAATAATAAATAGTCAATTAAACACACAAACTGAATTGGCATCCGTGCTCTGCTCAAGAGTGTAAACCAAGGCTTAAAAGCCTTCAGTGCAAATATTGTAAACTGTATAAAAAAAAGCAAAACACACACAAAACCTGAGTAGAAAATAGTAAAATTACCACACACACACTGAATAACAACCCAAATAACTGTCACGCCTTCTACAGTATTGCTATCTCCTCCACACTTTACTGCTCCATCTCCATCTCCACACTCCCTTCAATTTCTACTGTTTGCCCTGGCTACAGTCTGAGCATGATGGGGGGATTCTTCTTCACAAAGGTGATCATTTCAACATGCTCATTTAACAGCCTGCTCCTGTGCTAATCAATGATAAGTGAGACTGCGCTAAAAAGACTCTCACTCTCAACACTAGTGCAAGGAGCACAGAGGAACTTGGCTGCTGTTGCTGCCAGGGTGGGTAGTCGAGCCTGATCGTCTCTCCAGTAATGAAAAGGATTGTTCTTATGTCCAAGAGGATCTCCAACTGAATCAGTGCCCCTGGGGTGATCTGCTGCTCAGACGGACCCGCTACTGCTGTGCTGCTCTCCTCCAGTATTTCGTCGAGGTAGCTGCCCAGGCTGCTGGTTGAGCTTTCAGCCTCCATTCCTGGTGTTTGCCTTGCTGGCTCAGCCTCAGACACATCTTCTCCAGATGGTGGCATGGTCTTCTTCAGCTCATTTTCATCACCTCTGCCTTTAGTGCCTCCTTTGCCTGATCCAGGTTGGTTGCATTAGTGAAGAACCTGGAAGAAATATCGTTATTGAATATTGAAGTACTGACAAAGAAATAAATACCGGCTGTACAGTAAAACATTTTCAATAATATTATACTTAAGCTTAAAACATGCCCAAATAATTATAAAGCACTTACTTGTCTTTGTAGCGTGGATCGAGCAGTGTTGCCACGGCGTAGAGGGGTTCAGGTTCCACCTGGTAAAAACGTGTGTGAACGGCAACGAGTAGTGTGGCCTTCATGGTTTGAATCCCTCCATCCAGTGTACAGTTAAACTCAATAAAGACAAAGGGCGGTGATCACAGCTCCAGATATCCGTTGTGAAACTAAGTGCATTTGCACTCTCCACTTGTTTGTCAAGGTAACCTTTAACATCTTTGTGCATCTGGGGGATAGTCTTCTCAACGATGTAATGGCGGCTGGGCATGTTGTAGCGTGGTTTAAGGTATTCGATGATGCGTCTAAACCCGACTTTACTCACGGGAGATAGTGGCTCGTCATCCAGTATTATTTCCTCGGCAATGACTCTTGTTATTCCTTGGACTTTGGCACTGTGTTGTCACACTTTGCAAAAGTTTCTGCCAGTGTTGGTTGTGTAGGACCGTTCTTTTTCTTGTCTTCAGTTTTCTTTAGAAACTCTTCATGTTGTTTTTAGTGGTGTTTCGCTAAATGCTTGATCAGGTCGGTCGTATTAAAATATCTTTCCGCTTTACCACCACGCTCGACTTTATTGTGGCAAGTATTGCACTCCGCCTCTTCGTCTTTTAGGGGAAAATAATCCCACACAGCTGACATTTTTATCGATAACTTTAAATTCTTAGTGGGACATGCACAGACAAGTCCGTCTTGTTGTTGTTTAGGGGATGCTGGACAGGTCGCTAGGTGTGCGCTAGGTGTGCTGGAAAACGCAGAACGGATTTTGGGGGAAAAACTGGATCGGGAGTCCAGATCAGGATTTTCCCATGCAGACCGATCCGATATTGATATGCATTTTTTTTGCTAATATCGGCGGCCAATCCGATCCAAATATCGGATCGGGACATCCCTATTTTTTTTACCACATTCTACAAAGTGACTATCGCACATGTGCACATCTTCTTCAAATCTTATCTGTACTTGTTTTAAATGACATGGTGAAGCAGACCACCTTACTAATACTTACAGGATCTAATCTCGTTATCGACAGCTTAACTACTTTCATCCCGTTCATCATGCTCGCTGGTGATGAGCTGTCCCTTCCTACAGAAACATAGGTAACATGTGAATTTATCTGTGAATAAGCAAATACATGCAGAAAATAATCACCCATTGCAACAGAGACATACAAATAAAAAACAGCATCCTGTCATCTGTTGCACCATCAGAACACAAAATCAAGATCTAACAACGTGTCAGTGATTTCCTTTGTGCAGAGTCTCATAATACACTATAAAAGACTTTCTTTAGGGAGTTGATCATCTATAGACTTGACTGGTTGGTAAAATTGGTCATGTGGGATGTCTGTCTGAGGCGACTCACCCTCGCTGGCCGTGGCTTCAGACGATGGAGATAAGCTGGACTGCACCGAGTTGAAAGCCACTTTCACGCCCTCCACTTGTCCCTCCTCTGCAGGCGGTGGCAACGCAGTGGGTTTCACATCAGCTTCCTCCTCAACAGAGTTACTGTCCTCCGCCACGGCGGCTGTGAGCGAATATTTGAGATACAGAAATTGATGGGATGCTACAGGGCATAATTAAGAATGCATGTTTCATTTCAGGTGACCTATTATGCTTTTCTACTTCTCCCTTTTCTTTAATGTGTTTATAGCTCGTCGTTCATGTAAAATGTCTCCAGATTGTCAAAACCTAAAGACCACGTCCAAAGAGCTACTCTTCCCCACAGAAACTCTGCTCCTGAACTGAGAAAACACCTCCATTCAAATCTGGCCTTTTCTTCCATAAAGTGATGATGTCATCAAGTAACACATCAGCATAACATCTGTCCAGCCACTAGTTTGTCCCGCCCTCAAACAAAGCTAGTAAGAGAGGAGCTGAGCGTGGAGTCTCCATGTTGAGAAGACAAATGTAAACATCCTTTGTTTGGACGTCTAGAGGAAGAGGAGCTGAAGAACAAGAGTCTGATATTCATGTTATCACTATTCCTCAGGAGAACAACTCCTGGTATCTGGTTATGGTTTCTGACAAACAGAGATGTTGAGCATTAAAGCATGTAAACATGTTCTAGTAGTAACCTGAAATACAAGTTTGAACCAGCAGTGAAGGTCCTCTTTTAATAAGCAACTATTGTGATCTTATACTTGTAAAACTGCATGAATATGACGTACTTCAGTGATGAAAAAATAGGAGGCCTGCACAATAAAAATCACATGAAAATATTTACCTTATAGGACCTAATAATTCATCAGAAATTACAAATGACATGTTTACTTTGTTCTCCTAGATTTCCACAAAAAAAAAACATTTTCTACAATCTTGCGGGTTGAAAATGTTGAACTTTACCTGCATTTAAAGCAGAAGGTGAAGGGCTGCAATCCACGTCCGACGAACTATTCTGTTCCTCCTCTTTCATCTGAGCTTCCTGTTCCACCTGATCCACTGTACCAATGTCCATCATCTCATCCAGGTCATCCGCTGTAGAAACCCTCAGTGTACTGCCAGGAGCCTCCTTCTCCTGCTGTGTGTCAATGTCCTCCTTAGTGTCGATGTCTGGGTCCTCCTTCACGTCTGCTTCCTCCTTCATGTCTGCTTCCGTTAGCTCCGCAGAAGTCTCCTGCATGTGCGTGTCCTCTCTGGCATCACGTCCTGCAGGACTGTCCTCCAAGCCGTTGTCCTTTACTGACACATCTTCTTCTTTCAACTCCTCTTTCTCCGTTTTCACCTCTACGCACACGACATTTTCAGACTCTGAGGTGCCACCCGCCTCCCCACCACGAACCTGTGATGGGGTTTCAGTTTCTTTATGATCAACTTCTTCACTTTCCATGTCTTTTTCAGCAGCACAAATGTTTACCTCCTCTTTATGTTCAGAGAGTTCACTAGCAGCTTTGCTAACACACTCTTCATCTCCAACATCCGCTGATGCTCCGGGATTTGAAACAACTTCCATGGACTCTCCATCTGTCCCCTCTGTTACCTGTTAAAGACAATGAACAATTTACATTATGAACAATGGCACAATATTTATTTTTCTCTTGTGCAATTGAAAAAGAAGTCCAACAAACAACCCGCAAATATTGGTATAGAATTAAGATATGATTTAAAAACCTTCTACATATATTGATGCTGATATAGCTGTTGAAGTAGACAGCTCTGCCTTATTCCTCATCAATCAGCGCTGGATTAGACACAAATAATCACAGCATGATTAAACAAAGATGTTTATAACATTAGCCTTCTATTAGAGGTTCATTTTCTAGTCCACTATCTCCATCAACTTGTTTGAAGAGAAGTTGACAGTGGCATTTATTTGAGGCCCTTTGTTGTGACTGAAAGTGCAGGTTTAGGGCTCATTCTGCATATTGTCCGAGTCCTGCAACAATATGCCAGCGTAGTAAAAACAACGTTACTTTACTTTGCAATGAAGCTAGCATACATGTAGCGTCAACCATAGCTATATGCATGTATACAAACAAAGTTACATGAAAGTACTGGTTGCAGAAAATATATAAAATGATGTTAGTATCACTGTCAGCTTCCATTTGTTTAAACAAACAAGACACGACGTGAGGATATGACTAGTTAGCTTGTTTCTGATAGCAATACTGCTCATCCAATGTAAACAACTAGCGCGAGCGCTTCACAGCCGTGTATCCAACGGCTCCGACGTGACGTCAGCGTGGAGATATGGGGGGGAGGGGGGGTAATTACCTCCGTGTGCGTTGATTCCTTCGATTCAGCCATGTTATATGTTGACTAATTACATGACCTGTAAACAAGAGAAGAACTAGCTCACCATCCGCTAAGCTAACGCTAGCTCTAGCAAGTCTGCACAACTCTGACTGGACGTTAGCTCGCTGCGGTTAGCTAGCCTGTATCACGTCAAAGCTTATTTTAAATGACGTAGCTGTTTAGTTAGATATACCAAAGTCTTCGTATCACGACACGAAATGTATACATCCGCAACAACGTGCAGAATATTTACCGCGCCAGCGACTTGCACAGACGACACTTGATTGGTGGCCAGCAGTTGGGGTCCGTTGCCAGTTTCCGCCGTAGCCGCCATGTTTGTTCGGAAACCCTGATGCGTGATTTTTTTGCAACAAACGAATGCGTCTCAGAGCTTTAACTACTCTACAGCCGTCAAACGCTTTGAAGGTGGTCCCTTACTACATCACTTGCATGCAGTCTATTTGGTATCAGACTCCAGAGTTCGTCTACTTCTTCTTCGTTAGTTTTACTGGCGGTTGGCAGACATGGTTGGGGGAGCACAACCGCCACCTACTGGACAGGAAAGAAACAGCCTGTTTCTTTTGAAAACGTAAGCACACAGCTTCCCAAGTGACCCGACAATGAAAAGTCATGATGCTTTGCCTCACTTATTGAATGTGTGTATTTTCCACAATAGAGTAGTGTATATTTGACTGGTTTCTGGTGGACGACAGAGTGTGTTTGTGTCTTCCAGTTTCATTATCTTCCTGCCATAGTGACTTGTAGGTCAAGATGCTTCATTCTGAGTGATATGAAAATTACATATCCTGGCCAAAATCATTGCAGTTCACAATATTATACTGATAATAATAAAAAATATTATGCTAAAATGGCACTTAAAGTGTAAGTTTGGCGGAAATAGAAAATAAAGCTATTTTCTGAATGAAAATACATCAACTAAGCCGTGGAGGAAGTAATTTTTCGCTCATCACGCAGTTCAGAGCTAGCACGGGCGGGAGCTAGAGTCCAAAATCGCAAACAGTGGGTTAGCATGGGGCCTACAGCCACACGCTTTCAAAATCGCATTTTTAAACCACTAACATTGCTCAAAACAGCGCCAAACCTCGTCAGCAGCTTGCTCTGGGTGTCTACACATAAAACGAAGCACCAACAACTCAGTTCATGAACCCGAAGTTTATAACAGAAGACAGTTAAGAACACTCACCAATTCTACCCCTGCCAGCTCCTCGCGAAGGATAGTCCGTAAGTGTCGATTACCGATTACACGATAAATAAGGAAATACATTTACCTCCAATCTATCCGCAGGCAGTGGTAGCACTCGTGGAATAGCACTCTTTTTCAGGTGTTTTCTCTGTGGATTCTTTCGGTCAGCAGCTCTTCTTGGGAACACGAAGTCGTCCTTATCAAAATGAAGACTGCATACACGGTAATCCATAGCCCTTAGCGTCTCGCTTGGCGTGTCAATGTCCAGATTCAGGACAACAAGCCACGGATTCACCAGAGACCGCTCATACCGCAATGGCAGCTTATGAAAACTTTCTGTGCTGTAACTTTTCATTTTACTTTCGCAGCCGGGAAAGCAACACACACGAACCATCCTGTCTTTCTAGTGTTTCTTTGTCTTCGTCTTCTTCTTTATTTAATTGTCGTTTAACAGTCCTTCTGTCCGTAGCGTTTACTTTACTCACTGTAAGCCAACACCGACCGGACTAGACAGCGCATCACTGTCCCTTCCTGCAATTAGCTCTTAACTGAGTGTTCTTAACTGTCTTCTGTTATAAACTTCGGGTTCATGAACTGAGTTGTTGGTGCTTCGTTTTATGTGTAGACACCCAGAGCAAGCTGCTGACGAGGTTTGGCGCTGTTTTGAGCAATGTTAGTGGTTTAAAAATGCGATTTTGAAAGCGTGTGGCTGTTGGCCCCATGCTAACCCACTGTTTGCGATTTTGGACTCTAGCTCCCGCCCGTGCTAGCTCTGAACTGCCTGATGAGCGAAAATTACTTCCTCCACGGCTTAGTTGATGTATTTTCATTCAGAAAATAGCTTTATTTTCAATTTCCGCCAAACTTACACTTTAAGTGCCATTTTAGCATAATATTTTTTATTATTATCAGTATAATATTGTGAACTGCAATGATTTTGGCCAGGATATGTAATTTTCATATCACTCAGAATGAAGCATCTTGACCTACAAGTCACTATGGCAGGAAGATAATGAAACTGGAAGACACAAACACACTCTGTCGTCCACCAGAAACCAGTCAAATATACACTACTCTATTGTGGAAAATACACACATTCCATAAGTGAGGCAAAGCATCATGACTTTTCATTGTCAGGTCACTTGGGAAGCTGTGTGCTTACGTTTTCAAAAGAAACAGGCTGTTTCTTTCCTGTCCAGTAGGTGGCGGTTGTGCTTCCTCCACGGCTTAGTTGATGTATTTTCATTCAGAAAATAGCTTTATTTTCATTTTTGCCAAACTTACACTTTAAGTGCCATTTTAGCATAATATTTTTTATTATTATCAGTATAATATTGTGAACTGCAATGATTTTGGCCAGGATATGTAATTTTCATATCACTCAGAATTTCCGCCAAACTTACACTCATACTTAAATTTCTTAAAGGAAAACACCACCGCATTTCCACACTGAACTATGTTCTGCCCTGATCTTAGACGAGGTGATACATACCTCCCTCTCCTCTGTGCGCGTGCACTCAATGGCTCTTGCGCGCACTCCACGCAGCGCTAATTTGCTAGCATGTAGCTTGGCCCCCTCTTACTATCCCCCTCCCCAGTCATTTCTTATTGCAAGTCTCAGAAGAGCACTGATTTCGCAGTGAAGTTAGTCGTGCTAACCTGATACAGCTAACGTTATTGCCACTTCCAGACCAACCAAATACCATGCATATGGACACTTACAGCATTAAATGATGATCCACTTAGTTGTGAACGTGATTTCAGGAACGTCGGCGTGGCTTTATCCTTTAGGCGTAATCCCGAGGATTTATAGTCCACCTTTGTAAAATGTTCGGAGCAAACACGCCAGTGCTTCAGAATCTCCACCGGTGTTGTTGGATCGATGTTCAAAGCAGCTAACCAAACTTTCCGCCGTCTGTGGTGAGTCGGAATTCTGTGAAACATGATGGGACTATATACCCTCTTGTTTTCACAACCCCGTACGATGCACGTTATAACCATGATGTTTGATGCTTCCTCAACTGTGCACAAACTACTACAGGTAGTGCAGGCGACGGCGTGCAGGTCACGTATGTTCTATGGACGGAAGTAAGAGGGGGAGCGGAGTGATGATATTACTGCGCCGACGTCGAAGTGCTTCCAGCTGTTATTCCGCCATACATTATCTAGTTATCCTTGTTATCCGCTTAGAAAAATTGGCATGTTTCATTTTGTGTAACCAAACTTGGGCCGTGTAACTACTCACGTAACCGTATTTAAATATGGACAACGTGGAAGTGCTTGGTCGCGTCTAACTTCACCCCCCCCTTTGGATCCTAAGGAATATACTGGGACAAGCTACATGCTAGCAAATTAGCGCTGCGTGGAGCGCGCGCAAGAGCCGTTGGGTGCACGCGCAGAGGGGAGGGAGGTATGTACCACCTCGTCTAAGATCAGGGCAGAACATAGTTCAGTATGGAAATGCGGTGGTGTTTTCCTTTAAGAAATTTGTTGGGAAACAAATATTGTTATTGTGTCAGACAAACAGGTCTTTTTAGTGAACAAGCTCTTTGTTTAAAGGAGTCATAACCTGGTTGTATACGTATCCAGCCCCCCTTGGATCGCTTTGGATCAATTCGTAAAACTTATTAGAAAAAAAAAAAAAAATTTTAATCAAACATTGAGCTTGTTCTGACACTTTTTCGTACCGCGATTTTATCACGCGAGATTACGCGCGAGGTTTTGACTGGTCCGGATGTGCATTGTATAATATGTAATGAGGCGCGCGTTGATTCGCCGCAGGAAGGACAGAGCCGGGGGGGGGGGGGGGGGGGCTTGCCTGCATGCAGACTCCAAAACATAAACAGCCCCCTGTCATGGCGCACACACTAAATGACGAACCTTACGGAATTCAGGCATGAAATCGCCCCCAACCCGGGGTGCAAACCGCAGACGCACCGCGGAAAATACGGGGTTCATATAGTTTATACTAGTCCCGTTAGCATCTAGTGTTAGCACGATTAGCAGTTAGCTGGTGCCCTTTCTGCCAAACAGACAGCGGTATACCGTCACTTCAGGGTCTCAGACATTATAAAGCATAATCTTACACAACACTTACCGACTGCGTTGCAGGTGTGTCCCTGATGGTCGGAATCGCCCCCTTTTTTAGCCGTAGCGCTGTAGCCAGCTGTGCCTGATACTGGCCCAGGTTCGTGAAGGAGTCTGTGGTAAAGTGTTTACCACAGACATGAAGAGCGGCAGGGAGGGTCCCAGGAACATTGCCGTTGTATATAAAATTGACCCACTGGTCCCTGGTGGATTGATCTGCCGACGCAGGGATATTAAAAATACTTGGATGTTGATTGTGGCAACCAACCACCGCGCACTTTACATGTGAACGACGTTTTGACATCTTGCTGTTCTCTAATGGCGGCGCTTCGGCGATTTCAGGTAGCGGACGGGGCGGGGTTGGGTGGTGAAAGAGGGGTGGGCTTATGCAAGTAGCCTCCACGGTGACGTCACCGTAGGCGCAGAATCAAAATCTCGTGCTTTAGGAATGCACACCCTTGTGTGCTATTCCTGTTCGGAAAAAGAGCAGAAGCGAAAAAACGGCGCCACTTTCAAACTCCAGCCTTTCAGGCAAGTTTCAACTGAGGTCAAACACAGATATGCATGTTTTAACAAGAGAAATTGCGATTTCCTGGTGATGACTCCTTTAAAGTGATGGTTCGGAGTAAAATGCACCCTAGGGTAATTTCCACCAATGACATCCAGCCAAATACCACCTCAGAAGCATTTTAGCGATGGTCAACATTGGTCAAGATATCAATTACCCCACTAATAGAGCATGGAATGTTACCAAACTTCCGCAGTAGTACACATAGGGTCTGTACTCGCAAAACGAGGCAGTGAACGTTTGTAAGCACGCCAGGGGGTTTATTTAAAAGGAACACTTGCCTGATAGCTTCTATCCTCCGCTGCTAACTCTACCGCAGCGTAGACGCCACTTCCGTCTCTCCGGAAACGTTCGTCCCCTTCAGAACTCCGAATTCCTCGCGGAACAGCGGTCCTTTTCATGGATCTTTTCTGGGGGTTTTGGGGGTCCTTGGCGCGCGTGGAATCCTTGAAGTCGTCTTTGTCGAAGTGTCTGCTACAGACGCGGTACTGATTATTCCTCAGCGCGTGGATCGGCGTTGTGATGTCTATGTCGAGAGCAACAAGCCACTGTCGTATGAGCTCCGGGTCATTGTAGCGAAACGGCAGACAATGGAAACTCTCCGGGTTGTACCTTTTAGCTTTTAGACCGCAGCCTGGATATATACAAATGGGTGCCATCTTGTCCTACCATTCAACCCCCACAAAGTAACTCCTTGAAACAGAAGTGCCTTTCAACTCAACGTGTCTGACCATCTCTCAACCATGCATCCTGCTCAGTAACGGCGGCGAACACAGCTGTTTCCGCCCCGCGAGTTCCACGCGAGAGTACGAAAAAAAGTTTCGCTGAATTTATAATTTATTTATAAACTTCTGTCAAACAGCACATTCAGAGTCAGTGGCCCTATGCTAGACGTGTAAAGACGATAGAAACATGCCTACCTCAGTGGTGTCTGCAGCTGGTCGTGGAAAAACATTCGGCTTCAGATATCTGTGCTGCCTTTTATCCACATTATCTTTGTAGTCCTCGACGTCAAAATGTTCGCCGCAAACACGCTTGTCCATCAGACGCAGGTCACGTTTCCGAGTGTTTACATCCAGTTGCAGTGCGACCAGCCACAGCTTCAATATACCCGTGTTTTTGTATGGTAGCCGGTGAAAGCTCAGCGCCGTGTATTTCGTCATTCGGTTTGTGCAATTGGGAAATGCACACGCGCGAACCATTTCCCAGTGATAAGATCACAGACGTATTACTCTTTCAAAAGCTCTTGCTCGATCTCACCCTGCAGTATGCACACGCGACTCCCACCAGTGAGATCAACACAACCAGCCTACCGAGACAACGCGAGATTTGTTGTTCAACTCTCACACAGGCTAGGCAATCTTACTGTGTAGTTACACTGATATGGACATGACGGCATTCCTCGATAGAAAGAAGTTTGTCACTGCACTGGCTTGAAAACGGCTCCAGAGTGAGGACGTCAGACGGGAACTCGCGCGAGACTTGCATTGTTCTGGCTATGGGCTGCTGTTTAGCTGTAAGCAAACGTCGCTATTATAAAGATCAGAAGTACATTTTAATTAATATCGTTCATTCTTGAGTCAATTTATTAAACACATGTTTGCAAAGTCAATATAATGTTTTTATGACTGCAGTTTGCATATTTTTTCATGTTGAAATCTTTTCAGCTACCGTAAATGTGCTTGAATGTACCTTTTGGTTTGCCGTAGTTAGCTCAAGTCCTTCTAGCTTCTGATTGGTTAGCTGAGTCACATGTGAGTCAGGGACAGGAAGTAAAGTTGTTGTTGTGAGGCTGAAAACGCGGTCGGAAAGTAAAAGTGCTACTTGATTAAAATTACCCGTCTCCATCCTGCTCTTTCTATCATAAAGACTGCACAAACCACCACACACGTTACACTATGTTATAACGTAGTCCGGCACTCTACTGCTCATGTCTACGGGGTGATTTGAGCCGAGTAACTGCATGCAAAAACACATATTCATGTCGTTTCGCCACACTATTTGAGCTAAACGAGCGCCGTCGTGTCACGGACCCAACCTGTGTTGCACAGGTCTTGGAATTATTTTCTGAAGCCCAGAAAAGTAAATAAAACTAGCATTGGAGCTATTATGGAAGGATGGCAGGCAGGTACAGATCTCAGGCTAGGTCAAGTCAATTTATGTCAGGTTGTGTTTGCTTCTAATAAGTCGGGTCCGGGATGACCCTGGGGACAACGAAAATTGGGTTAAAGTGACCGGATTTCTCCTTTAATGCTCTATTGCAAAGGAAAACAACACAAATTTAAAGGGATAGTTCGGTATTTTGGACATAAGACCCATTTTCCAACTCAACCGGTGTGTTGGAGTCGTTTTAAGGACATTTCATTCAATTATTGTAGTTGCTGAGTTCTCTGTGCTATGGCTAGCGCAAGTCAATGGTTCTAGTTAGCATGGCATTAAAAACACTCATACCGACTCCACAGGGCACCCGAGGCAAATCAACTGTAACAGCAGACTATGGATGTACCTATGTACATATCAGTAGGCTAACATCATGAAAGGGGCAAGCTTGAGTAGACTACCAACCTGTCTTGTGGCTGTTGCTGCACCTGGAAAGGCGGATGGCACCGCATAATTTGTCAGAAACGTCTTCTCCTTTGTGGGTGACAGGTCGGCTGGTTTGAAATGATCGCTACAGATTTTCCACTTGCGTAGAGTCTCCACCGGTGTGTTTAGGTCCAACCCAGTAGCTAGAAGCCACAGTTTAGTCCTTTTTCGATCTCTCACTGGGAAGTGGTGGAAACTTTGCGGTGCCCATTTGTAGGTTTTATTTAAACACTTGGGAAACACACACTGAATCACCATGTTTGCCCCGCCGTTCGTTTTTAGTGATGGGCAAACGCTACGGAGGCTTTGGAGCTTGTGTCGCTCTTCCTGAAGCGGAGTGGTTCGAACCGCCGTGTCGGAGCTTGTATCAAACACCAGCGTCACGTGACCGGAGCACTAAAGCGCTTCCTTGCTTCGAAATGTTTCGAAGCGTTTCATTGGCTCGTAGTGTTCATGCGTCGTGAGCCAGAAGAGGAGCAGACTGAAGCCTGCCACAGTTGAAAGTACATTTATAATAACTGCCTTTGTATTTTGTATTGATTATATTTCTGTCAATAAAGATTTATTGAAAAAAAAAGGAAAAAAAAAAGCCTGCCACAGTGGAAAAAAATCTAATTCTGAATAAAAACCTGTGAAGACCAAAAACCTGTCTGTTCTGTGCATAAACATTCCTCCTCGACCATACAACTTCTCCTATGACAAACTATTATCTGTAAAACACTCTGAGTTCACATACCATGATCAAATAAATAAACCCTTAACCAACATTTAACCCTTCATATCATTTAGATTTATCCGTTGGCTTAATCTGGGATGTTTTACTGTATGGGTGAGTATGAATGAACAAAACACGTAAATGACCACACAGTCTTTTCTAAACTTTTATTGTTGACATGGGATTGAAACGGTGTCAGAGCGTCAGTCGCGCTCTTGAGAGGTTGCTATGGCTTCAGTTGTCCACCAGATGTCACCGTCACTGAAGCGTTGAAGCTTTGAATCTTTTTCAAAACACAATTGCTAGGAAAGCCTCAGGCTTCACTTGCCCATCACTACATTTTATTTAATCCAACTGTACAAATTTAAGGGTACTAGGCTACTGTGTCCCGCCGGGCTTCTGTCACTCGCTTCTCTGTTGCAGTGTTGTGGTTACTTCACAACTAACCAGAGCAAAGTAAAAAACTTTTTCCCTCAAAAAATGGATGATTCATGCGATGCAAGGTTAGTTTTGTTTCAATAGGTCTTATGTCAAAAATTCCGAACTATCCCTTTAATACTAGTGACGACGTTATTATGGTTTTAACAACCTGACATGTACATTTGACCCTGGTAATAATAAGCACAGGGCTCAGAAACTCTTTTATGAAGATGTATTACTTATTATTATCACATTCAAGTAGCCCAGCCTCCTTCCTTTGCTCATAATGACACACAGGCAATATATCAGAAGCATTCATTGTCAAGTTGATTGTAAATGCAATGAAGTCCAACTTAATCCAATAAATTAAATCTTGACTTCAGCAGGAACACAGTTGCAATGAAAATTACATCATAATAATAATAATAATACATGAAAATTCTACTTTCCTTTGTTTTGTGGAGACTCTGGAAAAGGGGATTTCTGTGTTGTTAGAGTGAACAAACCATTATTTTTTTTGTAATAAGCTTATTAGTCAGTGTGACTTTTGCACTTCCAGTGGAGAACACATGATACAGTACCCTCTAGTTTGCCCTTCCAGTAGAGAAAACCATGTGCAACTAGTGTCCTTTTTATGTATTTCTTCACTCCCGTCCCTCAGACAGTCTGAGTCGGCCACTGTAGAGCATTAGTGCAGTCAGCACTGATGTTGAGTGAAAAGGCTCCCAGTCGGCGTTCCAGTTCCTCCCCAAGGTTTGGATGGAGTTAAGGCCAGGACTCTCTCTCAGGCTCTTCCACACCAAATCTCTTGGTTTAGTCATATTTTTGCTGCAGCTTTAAGATTTTCGTTGATTTGATGGAAGGAATTTAAAAAAAAAACTACTACACAAAATGGCTCTAGAGCAGGCTGACCATATATGACCAAGGGTGATGTTGTATTAGTGATACTTGAGGGTCTTTGGCAATCCCCGCTGGAGCTTCAGAGAAGTGATCTTACCGTCCAACTCGTCCATGAAGCCTTCGTCCACAGACTCGCTGTCCACCTCCTCTCCTTCAGCCTCTGTGGGCAGAAACACATGAAGCTGAGTGCGAGCTGGACCGGCGGCCACAGCGGGGCGTTCGCTGCAGCTCGGGAGACAAGGCTTCCCAACCACAGACAAAGGCTCTCCTCGAAACGACGAGTTACGATAGTGTATCACTACAGGTCGGAGGTCACCCTGCGCCATCTCTGCGCTCAGGCCCGGGTTGTGTGAATGACGTCTCACTGGTCTGGGCTTGGAGCCAGGCTGGATGGCCTGGGAGAAGTGAATGTAGGCCGGTCTGCTGCAGCTTTGAACCTGCTGGTGGTTCTGCTGCCGATGGGGCTGGCCGGTCTCGGGTGGGGGGCAGGTCTTGCAGGGGAGCAGGACTAATGACTTGGAAAATGGAGGAGGAGGAGGGGGTCGCTTTTGGAAAACACTGGGGTGACGGCTACTGGAGAATCCCTCGAAGAGGACGTGGTCATTTGGGGCGAGGAGGGACGGCTCGCTGAGGCTGCAGAGACAGTAAACACAGTTTCACAAATATATGTTAATAACAAGCGATGCGAGCGGCTCTGTGAGGTTGTAATTTCAAAGGTGTACGATGCAGGACTTTCCTAAAACAACATCAAATTGTCAAGTCATTTCAAGTCATGTAGATGACAAGACAAACGAACAAACACACACAAGGGAACTCCTCCTCTTCCTCCTCATCCTTTTGATGGTTATTCAAAACCTGCTCTGCTTGGTGGAGGCCATAAAATACTCCGTCAGACAGGGAGCTGGATGTGTGTGTGTGTGTGTGTCACTCAGGTTTCTCCCTCCTCTGAGTAAAGCTCAATGTGGGTGCTGGATCAGGCGACGGATCAGCTTCCACACCTGAGATTTATGACACACTGGTCTCCGGTACTCAAAGCCAAGCGGCACAGAAGCGGCCGACATCATGCTATCAAACTGGGACGGAGCGGAGGGGGAAACAATTACACTGTAATTCCAGTCAAGCGTTGAACCTCTGACAGGCACTTTTGCTGAAACGACGGGAGGCGGCGGGAGGGTGGAGATGACAAACAGGCGATTAATCAAACAGGCGAGACGAGGCCGCACGCGGGGGTGGGAGTTGCAGTTGTGAGTGACAATGTTGCAAACAACGAACCATAGAAACAGAAATATCAAGTCTAAATAGATATGTTTTTAGAAACAACAGTTTGTGAGGTGAGACGACATTTCTCCATCTGTAACATTATGATAATACTTCAAATGTATTATTTTCTTTATTAATCCTTTAAAATGTTAAAATATAAGGGGAAAATGCACATCAAGTTTCAGGGCCTGAGGGGATTTCTTCAAATTGGTGTGGTTTGTCTGATTAAGAGGATAAAATCCAGAGTGAATTTAGTTTACTGTCACATATGTAAAAGAATACAGATCCTCACAGTGACAAGCTGGATTTATTTGGCTTGATTATCGAAGTCTTTCATCTAATTAATCAACAAAGAGTTTCAGGCCAAATCATTCTGGTTTAAATCCCTCCTTCATGTCTCTGTCTAATGCATGTTTCACCACAGAGAAGAAATTTAGGAGTCAAATTAATGTTACTCACAGAAAACACAGATACTTTTCCTTTTCCTGATTTTTGTTTTACGAAGCCTACAGTTTTTTTTTCTCTTAAATCAAACTGAGAGCTGGAAATGATATATCCATGCTGTATTGTTGCAATGTGAAACATTATTACATTGTTTAACATTTTTATACAAAATAACATGTATATTCACACAAAATGAGCTTGAAGCTCTGTCCTTTCTGGTGGTCTGTTTAGGAAATATAGTTGGAATCAGAATATTTTCTAATCAGATAGTATGACGAGTCTTTAAGGTTTCTGTTAATAACTGAGTATATATATGTATTTACCTGAGACGAGCCACGCCGCTCCGCCTGCGAGGCCCCTTGGCTGCGGCTCCCAGGGACGGCAGCCTCAGAGGGGTCCTGGTCCCACCGACGGCTCCTGGTGGAGGCTTCTCAGAGCCGGCCGAAGCTCTGCTCTTCTGAAACCACCGTCCACTGATGTCCAAACCCAGGCCGAGCACGGCCACCGGGGGTGCAGCTCCAGCGGTGGCACTCATTGGTTCCTGACCTTGTGTCACACCTGGAGGATAATCTACCTGAAAATGTCCTCCGATAGTTCAACTGGGAACCAGTATCTACGACTCCCGTAGAACTACCAAAGTGAGACCTGTGTGCGTCTCCAGGCCCTGGGGGGTGAATGAATGGAGAGGGGGCCGTGGTGCTCCACCTGTGGGCAGCGGACGCCATCAATGATGCATGTCCATTAATGATGCATGGCGGGAGCTGGTCAGGTGGACGCCACCTCCTTCGCCTCCTCTCCCTCTCTGCCTTTCCCTGTTCCCAGGTCAGCTTACAGCTGGAGGGAGCAGCTGGTAAACAGGAACATGCAGGCCATGTAGACGTGATACAACGAACTTCAAATAAACTACTCGATTATTTATTCTTGTGAATACTGGGTACGTTTGGGGTACAAGTACACCACTGTACTATAATTATACATAATTACCTGATAACTGAAACTTTGTTTTTGTTTTCCAGTCCTCTACACACCAAGTAATCCCAGGCTGAGACAAAAATACTGAAGAAAATAAGAACATATATTTTTCCCTAATTATTTTTTTTACTAATAATGTTGCTGATCATTTCCTTAATATATATACACATGTATGTTGATTAGTTGGCAGTGTATCCTTATGTTTGTATGTCTAATTGTAATGTTACACCAACACCCAATTTTTGTAGTTATGTTAAATTAAAAGGAACACATTTGAAATTTGGGGGTCCATCAATGAGAACATGTTTGGAACCAGTCTAGTTACTGAACTCTAGTTTACCTTCACTAAATGAGGGATTCCACACATCATTCCTGGAAACCTATGAGATTATTAGGAATACAGTAAACTACCGTTTCCTGGTTCTCACTCAGGATTTAACCTTCACACACTGGATTAGATCGTTTGGTAACAGCTTGTGTTTTGTGGCTGCGGGCATCCTGTTTACAGTGAAGTGCAGCTCAGGTCAGACGACACCAAACTGACCCACATTCGGCCTCCTCGAGTCTGGATCGTGAGCTCTTCAGGCGTCTCCGTATCGCCTTCCTCCCACCGGGCTGGACCTCCTCCAGGGTTGACAGCCAAAACCTGCAAGTGTGATCCAGCAACGGAAACACGGCACCTTTATCCTTAATTGTAACTGGACTGGTTTCAGAACGAGACTGAAACGAGTCAAACCGGCGCCGTGTTTTATGATTAACTGTATAATCTTTGATAGTCTGTAAACGCTGCAACTTAAAATGTGGATGAATATATGTAATCATGTGTAATAGTTATACTTTAAACACCAACAAACTGCTTTAAATAGACAATTTACTCAAATAACCAGGTGAACACCAACGTTGTACGGAATATTATTTATTATTAAAACTGCATAACAAACAGTGCGTCCCTCCTCGACCGCGAGCTGCTTGTCCTCCTGCTGGAGGCTTCCTGGTACTGCGTCTCCTCCACCACTTCAGCTCTACAACAAGAGCAGCAGGAAACGGAGATTATTAAACCAAAATGACATTTCAAAACTCAAACTGGCAGTTTGGATTTCACAACCATGTCTGAATAATAAACTGCAGGGCAACTTACATGGAAGTCAACGTGGCGTCACCACAGTGTGGGTGCTGGGTCTCCGGCAGCTCTGGCATTTTATCTGACATCGGTCTTCATTTAACCTACAAAAGGAGTTGATAAAGATTCATCAATTGATAGTTTTATTTCTAACCTTAACTCTTCTTTTATTTGCGAGTCGACAATGATACAAAGCTAAATCTGTAGATTCCTAAAAAATGAACACATGCATCTCTAAAACATAGCTCACATGTTGCATGTTATCGAGGCTGTGGGCCTTACCCTGGTTTAACGGAGAGGACCATCAGCCTCCTTCGACGGGTCGAGGCTCCTGTGGCGAGAGACAAACAATGAGAGCCTGGTAGTGAACTGGTCAGCACTTTTCTACCATTACTTTGTTTGTTTTATATACCATTTTTGTGGTTGCTACCATTAAAAAAAAGAAAAAAAGACAATGACAGCTGTTTATCTGTGTGTGTTTTGTGTGCATGTGTTTGTGTGGGCAGCGACAGTGTAGATTCAGTATGAAACCAATGTTATAATGTAAACATGCATTATGAGTAAGTATCCGTGTGTGTATATAAATGTGAGGTATAAATGTATGAATTGTAAAAGAGTTCAAATACAGGTTTTGGAAAGGCATCTCGGCACCCTGAAGTAGATTCATTTGTTTAGAAACGGCAAAACGATACAAATTCATGACAACAACGTTCAAACCTCGGGGAAGGTATTTCTGTTACAAAGCCATGTGAAGCTTCGTACTGACACATCAGGGGTGTGGCTGCAAAACCCCCCACAACAGAGCTGGGAGCTGCACCATAAAGCTCGGAGAGGAGGAGACCTGGTCATTTTCGGGGTGTCAGTCGTGCAGAGTTTGGGCAGTGCCCTTTTAGACGAGGCCATTAGAGGCCAAAAGGGTTATTCTGGCATCACACTCGAGGTACATAGAGAAGGTTATATGGCCAATCAAATGTGAGGAGTTGGTAGGAAAATGGATCACAGTGCAGACAGATAGAACTGGAAAGCCTCAGAGGCTCGATTCATGACACTGGCTGAACACGGTGCCGTTCCTTCTTGATCGAGGAGAACAATAACTTCACCGCGGCCCTTTACGGCTACAAGACAACTCCTACGCAGCGGCTACAAAAAAGGAAAATGTCACAGTCGTGACGTACTGTTTTCACAATGACTGGCTGGTCACCGGCAGGACAGGGCGTTCAGGTTTCACAGGAAGAATGACAATATGAGCAGCAAGAGGTACTGAGAGGAGAGAGGAAAGGAAGCAATAGAGTCCAGCACTACTGCGAAACTGTATCCTCCCAGAAGAACCACACGTCTCTCCTGTTTCCTCCCTTTCCAGAGGATGTGAGATAACCAGCAACTGTTAAAGTCAATGTAGGTTTTGCCGTCTGGTATGCATGCATCCTACAATCCACTTCAGCCGAAAATCAACAACCATCATTTTGATCTGGGTTTTCAAAGTTTGTAGTTACTTATTTTAAAGGTTGTGCTCTACACCAAACAGAAATATTGCAGTATTCTTTAAGGGCGTTTACACACTGGGGGTGTGATGATGACAGTAAAATGGATGTGAAAGCCAAGCTAGTCACGATGGGGACGTTTTTTGTTACAACACAATAAAAAGGCTTGAATAGATTTGTGCAGGCAGAGAACCCCATTAGAGATGAGATTCAATGGAGTGCTGCTAGAGCTTTTATTGTGAAAGGTAAGAACAAAAAGGAGCAGATCTGTTCTGCATTGCCTTTGTCAGTGTTGAAAGGAGCAATAAAGTTTGCCGTCTTATCGTTTTAAAATCCTCATAAATGTGGACATAACTCATAAGCGTTTCCATTTTTATATTTATTTTTGCCGTTTATTTCGATTTATTATTTTTTTCTCCTAACGAAGTGTGGTATAACCTGCAATGACAATAAAGATCTATCTAAGCGCCGCCTTCAAACTCTCTTCACAAAAAGTTTGAATAATATATTGACATGCAAATTAATTGCAAAAATAAATAAATAAAACTCCCCCCAGTGTGTGAAGGCCTGTAGACTGTCAAAAACATAAAAGTGATGTGCAACAAAAGGAAAGGAATTAATGGATTTTCACTCCCGTTAAATCAATGGGGAACAATCATTTCTAATTAGAAAGTTATGATGCAGGCTGCAACTTGAGCCCTTGTTTACTTTTTGGATGACGTACCATTAAAAGTGTGCTGCATTAGCTATTAGCAGCTCATGCTTTCAGCACTGAATGTATGGAGATAAACCACAGGATTACTTTGACACTGAAGACAACTTTAAAATGGGATAGTCAGCAAAGTGCTGGCATTATAATGGAATGACTCGTCATTTCCAAGCACATTTATGGACGTTTAACCGTGATGGACACGTCAGGTGACAGTTAAGTTGTAAATAAAGGGAAACAGCATAACATGACCTCAGGAAATTTGTGTGAATTTAAATATGTGTAAGGAACCACATCAAACTCCAGCTTCACAAACAACTCATCACAAAAGGATGTGGTCCGAGGATGAAACTGCAAACTGCAATGAGCAGTGGATTACAAAACACACCGGGACTCAAATGTTCTACAATCCCACCCAGAACAACCCAAGCAGTGTATGACATGTTTCACTTCAGAGCTGCAAAGACGTCCCCAACCCAAAAAATATCAATGTTTATAGTTTGACAAACATTTCACAGCCGGAGACGGAGGGAGGCAGGAGTGGTGACGACAGATGGAGCCGGTCGGTCAGTTACCAAGATCAGTCAAAGAGCCAATTCTATCGATTTTTAAAGGTTGTATCAGCGATTCTGGGCCAAAACATAAATGATCACATTCATCTGTTTTTACCTTACGATCTGCTAGCTGCCCGCCCCATAAGCAGGCCGTCCAAAAAACGCGTCTCTCTAGGCAGCCTAAGCTCCGAGATCGCACACAAAAACAAATGGTACTACCAACACCTCAACAGCAAAATAAACAGTGTTCCAACCAATCACAGACAAGGGGTGGGTGGCACGTTCATGAAAACGTGCGTCCATGATCATTTTCAAAACACGGGAGGGAGGGGCTAGCTGGCTCTGTTTGTTTTGGATCTTGCAACGGAAGTGAGGGCAACCAGAATCGCCGATACAACCTTTAAGGATTACTGTAGTTCAGTGATCCACACTGTGCTTCAAAATGAATTCATGTGAAATTAAGATTAGCCTGCACACTTGTGCTGTTTGTATTACGTTATAAGATTTGTTTCTTTTAACAAGAGACGATATCTGTACAGCTTTTTGATCAGATAGAGCACTATTAGACTGTTAGAGATGTGAAAGAGCACTATGAAGACAAAACTATCATAGCTTTAATAGAGCATTACAGAGGAATGCCATCTTCGAGTTGGGTTTTGTGTTTACTTGTACATTTGTTGCACAGAACCTGCCTACTACCAAAGCTAATTTGCTTTTAAATATGGCAAAAATCAAAGACTCAGCACAGGCTGAATGACGCCAACCAAAATAGGTTGTACAGTTGTACAACTCGTCAGCTTTCTAATGCTTTAGAAATGACTGGATGATATTTCCATCTTGCTAACACTTCATGCTTTCAGGGTTCACAAAATGACAGCAGCACTGTTTCCCACAACACTCCGGTTCAGAACTGTAGTGTTGAACCAGTGACTCAGCCGTCCATACACAATACCTTTCATGCATACATACAGAGAAGCCAAAAGTACTACAACCACACACACTGCACGGGCTATAACGCTTTGCCACATTCCACACACACACACAAGAGAAATCTGCACTGTGATGCCATTCTTTGCAAGTGTGATGCCAGAAGCCCTGTGAAGCATCACTGTGAGCAGTGACGTGGTGGAAGGGAGGACAGAGAGAAGAGTTAAGTTACGGGAGAACTGTGCATCTTGTATTATAAACATGGATGGGACACTTACCTTACTTGTTCAGCTGATCTGTGTAAGCATACCTCTGGCTGCAGCGCAAACAAGTCCAGGCTTTACTGTCCACTGACTTCTGCAGAACTACTCATCGCCAATGTAACCCAACTGCAGAGAAGAGCATCTACTGTGGACTGGGGCAGCCGCTCTTTGACAAGCTGGCTGACAGCAGCTAATGCACCTCTCATTTACCCAAAGACATGAAACACACACACACACACACACGGGCACAACACGCCATCTGCTCTTCAACCGGTTCGGTGCATGGGACTTCCTGCCTCAGGTAGGTCGGTGAATAGGAGGTCGGTCAGGTCTACTTGTGTCGTTTTTACAAACAGCTTTCAGGATGAGGGTATTTCCACAAACAGAACAAATATGGAGAGTGAGTGCTCTGAACAACTGGCTTCTCTTTGGGTTCGTCTGTGTCAAAGCTTTTGTTCGATATTATGCCGATGACACCATGCCAATGTGTGTTGCAATAGGGCCCCGACCTAAAGGGTTCTGAACCCTGGGACTTAGTCTGTGGATTAGCAAGTTCTCTTCAAGCATGTCACTGTCAAAGCATTACTTAAATTTTGTACTGGTGCATTCAAAGGGGCATCCCTGTTCTGAACCTGTAATACAGTTGCCGTGTAGTCGGTTCGGTGTGCTTAAGTCTGTCTTTAAATAACCCCTGAAAGAGAACTTCTCTTAAAAGAAAGTTCACGCTCACAATGCCACCAAAATGCATTGCAATATTTTCTGTTTCCTGGTGAGAAGCTCTCGTAAAGTTAGTCACTGCGTTGTTGGTTCAGTGAGCTTGGCACCAGCTTCAAACAAATCGTGCGGTAAACTTCTTTGAGTATGTTGGCATCAAAGCTTTAGTTACCAACAAAGTGGGAATGGGTTGGCAATTTGGGCTGTCATTGATTTTAACCTTTTCAGTATCAGAATCGCTGCTACATAGTTTGAAGTGAGCTTGGTGCCACCTTTAAGCAAATACTGACAAATAACATCCGTTTAGGAATGTAAAAAAGATTCAATAAAAAAATACTTTCATAACAAAGTCATATGTTGGCCATGGGGGACAACACTACCAATATCTGTAATTATTCTGTAGCTTGTTTAATGAGCATGTTGTCTTCTTTAAATACATTGAATATAAACTTGTCTTAAAACTGTCGGCGTGAGTTTTGATTTCCATTTTGAACTCAGTAAAGCAAAGTCAAAATGTGCTGCAGTAGGAGCACTTCTTGTGCAAAACGAGTGGGCAAAAATGTTTCCGATCTTCCAACTTTACAAGCTACAGTCCAAGCTATAGAGCCACCGCCTATAATGACCAAAATGGAAGTCTTATATCAAAAATAGGTGCTATTTGGTCTTCAAGTGTGACAGCAAATAACAAGCTACAGACTTTGAATTTCTTGGTTTGGAAAGTTCCTTCTCATAGTCCAACACCTTTAAAGATGGTCAAACCTGTTAAAGAAAAACAAATTGTACACAACACCAACACACAGACAAAACATTACAAGTTTTAAAAGTTACTTAGGACACGTCAATGAGCACTTTGAGTACTACTTTGCAGGATGTTCAGATGCTGTGTGGAGGAGAACATCCGTTTGATTAACAAAGCCCTAAATTAGCCAAAATGTTTCAAAAATGTAAACAATTTTAAATAACTTTATGTCTTACCAAATCCCACGCTTTGTGGGTCTTCGCCCTTTCACCCCTCTAGTTTTTATCCATTTGCTATGTGACAAAGTCCCTTCCAGAGGTAACATTTCAGGCAGGAAATGCAGATAAACTTGTCCATTAAGTAAGATGCTGGACTATCTACAGAGCACTACATAAGTGAATTCAAAGGGATTTTGTTGCTGCGCTAAATTCTCAATCTTTCAATGCGAGTAAGGAAAAAAGCAGCAAAAAATGACTCTTGAAATAAATATCACTATGATTTATAAAGCAAATCAGTAATGTAGAAAACAAACATAATAAGCTATCCAAAAATATTCTGGAATAACCCTCACAGCTGAGGTTGGCCATGCAAACCAATGGCGGTAACCTAAAAAAACACCAGCATTGATGTACAAACAATGGTTATAATTGGTCCCAGAGAGAGATGTCACGAGAACCTTCATAAGTCAATGCTTAAATTCTGAAAATGTGACTATTTGTTTTGCTACCGTATTGCAGGTACTAAGGATCAGGGCTCAAGACTAATGGTATCTCTGGACGAATCTCACCAATAACGCTACAATGTGAACAAGACATCCTTGATAAATCCAAAAGCAGGAGAGTTAGTTAACATCTGCTGCTAGCAGCACAGTCCTCCTTGGCTAAGAAAATGAGCTAACTGGTAGCATATGGAGGTTGCATTCAAACTCTAATATGTAAGGGATAATGCACAAGGTTATCAGGAATTAATGGGCGGCATGGAAGCTAGAACTGTACAATAAGCAAAATATGAATTGTTATGTAACTGTCATTGTCACCAACCAATAAAGATTGTGAAGAAATAGGCCACCGACTCACGTAGGGAGTTGAAAAGAGAGATCAGTAAGTTCAGAGGGGCAGCGTATTCCACTACTGCATTTCTGGTATCGTGACATCCCTACTCCAGTCTAAATTTATTTGTGAATGGATCTATAACCAACCAACAGGAATCTAGTGTTGACCAAAGGGTTCTTCTTTTCCTACAACAGTAGTGTGACTCTAACCACAGCATGCCTTTAAAGACAATGGATAAATTGGGAAATTAATGACTGCAATATCATTTTTAAATATTGTTGTTCAAAATCCATTAAGTTGCAATTTAGTCATGTTCCTGTTTCTTTTTTAAAAAGAAAAAAAAGGAAAGAAGTGTATCGTTGTTTTATCTATAGGGTTAGCACATTTTCCACGCTAGATGAATGCCACCAGCTACATCGACATCACAGCCCATTTGCCTGGTTTTAATCCTGTAGTCATCGTTTTGTTGTGAATCTTACTAAAGATCATGTGCACACAAGTCCAGCTTTTCAGTTTCTTTTCTAAAGCATTGCCGAGTCCACACTATACAGCCACAAATTCCTCCACAGTCCACAATCTTTAAAGCTGGTCAAACCTGTTAAAGAAAAACAAATGTACATAACACAAACACGCAACATTACAGATGAACAGTCCATGACAGCCAATACTATTACCAAGCATCTGTTGTCCTCTGTTTTGCAGCCATTTCAGACGAGTTCTGCAGGGTTTCTCAGATGCCACGCTGAGGGGATTTACTCTGGATCGTTTTTTAACAAAATGCAAGATTTTGAAGGACACAAGATATCCAAATATTGTAAAATGTTATTGCCCTATAGGAAGGGGCAAGAGGAGGAAATACAACTATGGCAGCTCTGAAAAGTGTTAGTTTCATTTGATGAAAATAAAAAGGCTAACATTTGTGGCAATTCTGGTACAACTAAGGACTTGAGGTTTAGAGAAGTCAGTACTATTGGACCCCGAGAAGGTTACATGGACTTGGCTTAAAGGATTCTGAACGGAGTGAGGGCACCAATAATGATGCGATACTTTCTATAAATTAAGTTATATCAGATCTATTTCATTGTTTGGTTCTCTTGTTCTTGGGGTGACACGGCATACTATGCATTTGTACACCGGAAATGGCATGTCATGAAAATAAAAAGCACCCATATATACACCCATATGTTTTTAGTTGTTGGGCAGGGTAAGTAATCATACTGTGGACAATAGCAACGTTTTGGCACTTATTAGGCAAATAAAACCACCACAGGATGCACGGTGGTCATCCAGTCACAGGTCCAAATGTTCTCCTAAGTAGCCATTGGAAAGGTACCGTTTACAAAGATGATACTACAGAAGTGACTCCAAAGACTGAAAAGCCACTTATTGTTCTTATGTTGAAAACTTAAGCTTTATAAAAGGAAGCATCAAAAACTGTATTTAGATTAAATGGTGTCAGTTCAACAGCACTTTTGAACAGTCCACAGAATGGCCATCAAGCCACTGCCAGGAAACAGAATACAAGGTGCTTCATTTCTCGGCATATTCTCCATGTCCACGACAAACACAAGTCAAGGGAAACACATACTTAAAAAGAGTTAGATGTGCTCAATCTCAAAAGTTGGAATTAATACAAGAATACTTACACTCACTTTTACAGCCCATCTTCTCCTACCACTCAACTGAGTAATGCTTGCTGAGGCACGCCCGTGTCCATTGAGCCAAAGTGATGCCTGAATACCTCAGAACAGGTACGGACATGAATCACAGCAGGGAGCGGCCCGATTGTTTGAGTAAAACTGGGAATTTGAGGTTGAAACTTTGTTCTTTTACATATGAAATATTTGAGTTTCTTTATATAGCAGGCCTTTGTTGGTCACCCACCGTCAAATGTTGGTCACCCACTGTCAAATGTTGGTCACCCACTGTCAAATTTAAACAGATTTGGTAATTCAATGATCTCATTGCTCCATTATGCTTGTATTGCCTCCCGTTTATGAAGGCTCTGCATCCTAGGTAGAAGGCGTATAGAGGTAAATTATTTGCTCTTGATTGGTTTTTGGCCTCTGCATCTCTTAATTTTGCCATTGACGACATTACTGCCAATACAGCTCAACAAATGTCTCCTGAAATAAAGAAAGGTCAATGGGCTCCTGTAAAATGTAATCCAGTAAATGATGTGGAGCAGTATATAACAACTAATTACTAATTAATAGCTATATCCGAGGAAAATAATAAACATGAATGCACTGTGTCTAAGTGACACAGTAAGGCTCATCTATTACCACTAGTGCACTATAGAGAGAACTTCTTTCAGCCATGTTGGTTTATACATCCAGCCAAATAAGAATGTATCCGTGCAACACAATACATCAAAATGAACAGTGCAAAACTGTATTAAAGTATTAAACCAATCAAACCGATCAGTCTTCCTTTTGTGACGTAAAAGGGAATTCACATACTGGAGAATGTGAAACGTCAGTAACAAACAGTCCCCTGTAGTACCAGCCATATCGATGCAGTTCAACTTGCTGAGGACCAACTATGGATTTCTTGTCTTCTTGCAGGTCCAGTGCAATGAATGCTTCGTCACAGCACAACTGTAACCATTTTAAACAACATTGGCTATGTTTGCTATTGTCATGTATGTATAGATATTTTGAATTGGTTGAATTGGTCACATTGACCCTTTTAAGAAAATAAGTTAAAAAAGTGGTCATTTCCATCCAAATGGATGGAAAACCATGGTGGGTATCATGACTTCAAAACCAACCACAATGCATGTTTGTAAGTCCAACTACACCCCGTCCGTGAGTCATGCAGAGGCAGATTTATTCATGCCAATGCAGTGTAACTATTGTACAGACATCTGATTCAAATAGTTACGTTTCAAGGTCAATTTAGTGATTTTAGCATACTAGCTGCCATCATCCGTTGTCTCCAATTAAGTAATTTACTGACCAGGACTACGTTTACATGCAGGTTTGTAAAAAAGGTCATCCGTCTAATGGCAACAGATATTTTCCTCTACAGTTTTAAGGTTACTAAAAATAAGATTTGTTATTTTTTTAAGTTATTTCCAGTCTATTCTCATGTGGAAAAGCAAAACAGAGCTATTGGGAAACGATGAGGCCATGTCCTGAATTTGTGAATATTTATTTATGCTTTGGGCTGCCAACACTGATCCAGTAACAACAATGGCAGCAGTAAGCAGCAACTCCACTAATTTGATCTCTTCTTTTTTTAAATTGGGAGATGGAACACAAAATACCCATATACATGTAGAAACGATAACTGGGTAGCACTTCTGGAGTGAGGTAATGGGCTTTTAAATCGGTTCAATAACAATCTTCCATTCTACGTTTTAATACATGGCCCACATCCACAAACTGAAGCAGATGGGTCTTATAAACCATCATTGCCAAAAGCAGAACTGAGACCAAGAGCTTCATGATGTACCTAACACCGAAATCCAAAATGCAAACGAGATTGTGAAAAACCTCATAACTAATGTTGATTAATTTTTTTAATTGTCAAAAGATCCTATTCATTTATAAAAGCAGCCATCCATTGGCAATAAAAAGAAAACTGATGTTACGGTTTTACGCCAGCAATACATCTATAGGAATTGCCAATTAGAATCTATTATTATACTACACTGGACTGCATGTAAACGTAGTCAACAGCCTCTAAAAGGCGCAGTTAGGACACACTAATGTAGATTGTGTCACTGACTGAGTACATATGAGCAATATGCGATTATAAGACAAGTGTGTTTCCACTTGGCTACCCACAACTACACACCAACACAAGCACACACACATACCCGCGCGCACACACACACACACACACACTATACCAGACACTTTCTTAAAGGACCTATGTGGAGTATTTCTGCTTTCCTGAAACATGACAAAGGCACTGAATACCAACCAGACACTTAAATACATATTTAATCAAATCTCCTGCACAGTCACAAGGACTGGTGCTGTCAATAGACTTCTTGGCAGATATTAAGTCTTATCAGTGACATTATGCACAAGTCATACCACCCCCCCTTACTTACTCCTTTGCATTCTCAATAAAATGTCAGTGTATATTGTACAGATTGTGACGCGTCAGCTAGTTATCTGAATTTGATGGGAGGAAAATAAAGAAGCAAAGGATGGGGGTAGGGAACTTGTAGTGAGGATATTGGTCAGGCTTTGCCACGTGTTTTGTTTTTAGATTGCGTTAACGCGCTGAACGAAAGATCAGGACTGCGGCAGAGATAACACATAGATCCTTTAAGACTTAATGTGGCAGATTAATCCCCATTATTTACAAGTAACCGATTGTTATTTGGTTACTTCTTGAACGTATAGCATGTATCATCCTTTAGGAATAAATGTTAACGGTTTGACCTGATAGAACCAATGTCTCTTTATTATAATACATGCTTTTGATTCCAAATGTATGGCACAAAACACAGCCATTATAAGGTAGAGAAAATTGTTACACGTATCACTTCACGGCGACTCACAGAGCATAATACATCTAGAAAAAGAAAATTATACATGGGTCAGAAAGAGCTAAAGATCACACGAGGGTGTCCCATCTTTCCAAACTACTGACAATACAAAATAAAAAAAGGAAAAGATTGACTGTCATAAAATGAGCAAATTGTCAGGCTAAAAATGTAGCAACAATTTAAACTTAAATACAAGAATTCCGACTCGGTTGTTGTGGAGCATCTGTACAAATGGTGCTGCTCTGAGCATCAAAGAGTAGCGTTTAAAAACGGGGTTTCTTAGCAGGGCCATCAAACTCCTCGCGGACCCTGCCGAACCCAGGGTTACCAGGACCCATTCCCCTAGGACCGCCCTGAGCGAAGCGCTCGTTGCGCTGTGGGGGATCAATTTGCCCGGGAGGCAGATAGGAAAGGGATATGGTATGGGTTCAATCACAAAGTTCATGTCCATATGGAAGTGTATAAAAATGTACGGCAAGGTGATTTGTTTTATATTGTGAGATTTACAACACAACAAGCAGCAGGAGACACATCCGAAGAAACCGTTCGTTCCAATATGAAGATCCACAGGTGCCACAGGTTACATACAGAAAAGGAAGAGAGGGTAATGCTTTCGTTAGTCAGTGCCTACCTAGTATGGTCTCTCCAGTACATGCCAACACTAGCCTAGTCTTACTTTTCACAGGTCTAGCATTTGTTAAATGCTGCCCATATTTACCTCTTCAATATCACTGAATATAGCAACAGATAACCCTGTGTGGAAGTATAACAATATTGTAAAATTTGTAAAGATTAAATTAAGTGCCATCGTAACAAACTCTGAATTGAGTGAGTTACAACATTTCCTGAGCAATAATGATGGTGTATCGATCTACTGTCCAGCTAGAGAAAATGGAAGAATTCAACTAATGGTCCCAAATGGGAGCAGATTCTGTAGAATAGGGACGGAACCAGGAATACATGTGTAGAATATCGTCACAGTAAAGTGGAAACATTGCACAGGACATTCAGCACAGCCATTTCTCCAACAAGAAAGACATTTGTGTTCACCAATATGCATGTTGCCGACTCAGACACACTGTGTGAAACCAGAATAGTGTGTGAGAGAGTGATGGTTTGAAACCCCAAAACTCCAGCAGAAGTGGAGGCTTTGAGACACAACACAAGGCTACAGTAGCTCACTATGTAAGAAGAAGAAAATAATGTACAAAGTAAGAATACAGAGGATGAATACATCCTGAGCTTGTTCTACATTAGTGCTGCACAATATTGTTTTTTTTTGTTTTGTGCAATAATCACATTATTAAAGAATTTTACGATGCATCGGTTGATGCGAACGATGGCGTTTCAAGGTGCGCACTTATAGACTGAATATGGTGCTTCGCCAACGTCAACACTTAACACCCAACAAGCTTGAACCTATTGAACAATTTTGGTTCCTAAGAAAGCCTTTTCTAGAATGGCTTTACGTGAAATGGTGCCTTAAATTCTAAAGCCCTGATTATGCTTCCGCGTAGTGATCACGCAACGGCCACGCAGTTGCTGGGAGAACGTGATGGTTCTGCGTTGGGTTTACGTGTCGAAATGCAATTCAATGCCACACCGGTAGAGGGCGCTATGTTTTTGTAAAGACTGACCGACCGAGACTCTTGGCGTATATCGTCGTTAGCCTCGTTATAGCCTATTTGTTTACCTTCCGGCTTTAAACATCCGCAATTTTTCAGAACTTGGTGTTTTTATTTCTTTGTGCAAAAGCGACAAGGTGCAAACAATAAAAGTAGCCTATTAAAAGTTTAAATGGCGGTGTTTATGAGTGGAAACCGGATAGCGGTCTCCAGCGGATGTAGTTAGCGGACCAATCACAGCCAATGCCGCTGCGTTGGTGTTGCGTCGCCTCGACGCGCGTCTAGGATTTTTGGGAGGTGCACGTCAGGCCCTTGCGTTGGACGTAAGGGGGGTCCGCAAGGACGTAAGGGGTCCGCAAGCCCCCTTGCAATGTGTCGACGCGGAAGCATAACTTGGGCTTTAGGACTTAATAATTAGAGCCAACCAAAGTCTGAGGCAACCCATTTTTCACACACAAGGTTGAAGCATATTTACGTAGCGCAAATAAATGTATGGAGGACTTGTATAGCTTGATTAAAAAATGAAGTATTCTGGATTTGCTTGTTCATTTAACCTACAAGGTTCAGACATATTTCAGCCTTCTTATAGTCAACTATAATCCAGGAACCAACCTAACATTGGTCCTACAATTCTGACAGCAGATAAAGTCCAGTATTTTCAGATATCATCCTAATCACAAACGTTGACAAGGCTTTGCCTGCCCCCATCAATTAATCCTGCTATAATATCCAATTTAGAATACCGTTAAAGATTTAATGTCTTATACCGTCAACCTGCACTAAAAGCATTATAAATGCTTGGTTACAAAAAAGATATTCAGGAGAAAGTGAAGATTGCTGGTCAAGAAGATGAACTACACCCCTACTTCAGGTTTCAAGAGGAGCTTCACACTGCCACCCAAGAATACACAGCCGGTTGGTATACAACTTCACACATGCATGAAACTGCTAGCACAGTATGAAAAAAATATTAGAAAATAGATGAGCATGTCAAGATTTAAAAAGGTATAGAACTCTGGTGTATGACATTCTGCCTCCGGTCAAGAAAAAATGCCTGTCCAGCTCACATAAGACAGGGCTTGCAGTAGAAGTCCACTACACAAACGGTATGATAGGAGCCACGAAAATCTGTCTACAGTTGTCAAGAGCACATTGGAGAGAAATTCTTATGATTTAGTGCAGGTTGACGGTTTCCTAGCTGGTAAGCAGTAAGACTCAGCTGAAGGTAACTGAGGGGGCATGGCTTACCATATCAGGTAGGCAGTATATCTATCAGATACAACAGCCAGCTATCCACCCGAGGACAGCTGGGAGCACAAATCATTCAAAACGTCCCATGCTGGTCGGCCAGTTGGCCTTCGTGTTAAAAGCTGGGAATCTCTCCAACAAAAAAGGAAAGGCAAACAAACTACATTAACTACTGATTGTCCAAAAAGTGGGATACGTTACCATTTCGTTGCCCATCAAGCCTCCTGAAGCTGGTCCCATTCCCTTCTGCCCCTCGAAGCCCAGTCCACCCATGGGGAACTTCTGGTTGGATCCACCAAAGGGCATATCTAACAGAAAACATAAGTCAGATACTGCAACGGAAAATATGGTTTCGTAGAGACAAGATTTATTACATGCTTGCAACAATACCAATATTGGGACAATACGGACCAAAATGCTAAATCTTATTGGTGACAGAGGAGCCGATCAATTCAATTCTGTTCATAGGCTACGTACATTATACGCTGTTCCACACAAGTTCAATAAAAATAACTAATATATCTATAGATTTGGATGGATAAATCTATCCAAAATCTATGAAAATAATTTTTAGTACACAGATTATCCTAGTCTCTCCCATACAGTGAGACATACAAAATATGACTTAAACAATGGTATCTGATCGTTTCTTGGTATTGGCCGACACAGAAAGCCCAGGTATTGCTTTAGGGACTGAGAAAGTCGGATCGGTGCAACCCTAATATATTACATTTACTTAAACCCCATTGTCATGTCAAATGGATTCACACTGTTGAGAAGAAATAGAGTGCTGTTTTAAATACATATATAAACTAATTTGCTCATAAGATAAAACTAATGCTATCTAATACTACAGCCCTGCAAAAAAACAACCCTGGTTTCATAATGTGTATGTTCATATAGGAGTCTATAGATTGTGTTGCTGTTGCATTGAATCCCTATTCGAGAGGTGTTTACTGAAAGAAGTAACTTCAATTAAATTTCTGGAAAAGCAACGTACCACCCATGCCCAAAGCTCCACCGGCATTCATTCTCATTTCCCTGTCCCTCTGTAATAAAAAAGGACAAGAAAATAAATATTAAACAACACAAATACTGATGAAATAGCTTGCTCTTTTGCATATAATGTAAGCTTAAGTATTGTATTCTAATATTTGAACTTACATCCATGTAGTTGCCCATTCTGTAGTTCTCCTCACGCTGGCGGCGCATCTGTTCTTCCATCTCCCTCTTGCGAATCAACTCTTCTTCCCGTCGGCGACGCTCTTCCTCTTGTCTATTTACGAAAAGTAATAATCATGTTAATTCATGCCGATATTCACAAAATTTGATTGCATTTTAATTTTTTGAGAGTTACAGAGAGCAATGGCAGTGAGTTTATGTGAGGACGTCCACATAAATAATATCTAGATAGATAGACATAAATACCTGATTTGCATCTCCTTCCTCTTCTGCATCTCCTGACTGTGCACCTCCTCCATGCGCCGCAGCTCCTCTTGTCTCCTCAGCAGATCTAAAAGGAAACATGAAACCAACACATTCAACACCAAGATACTCCACATCCTGTGAGTATCCATCTTTTTTGTAGTGATGACTCCTAAGAAAATACAATCAAATAGCTGCAGGCCTTATTCTGCTTTTTCAAACCTAAAACAATACCACGAAACATGCCTTGTCTGAGAAGGTTGGCCTGGTGCTCGTGGTATGCGTCCTCCATCTCGCTCTCCAGCTTCTCACGGGCCTCGCGCATGTTCTTCTCCACCTGCTGCCTCTGCTGCTTCTCCATATCATCCAGGGACTTCCAGCGCTTGGAATACTCGTATTCGAAGGTGCCGGGACGGGCGAAACGGGGAGGCTCCTCGCGCTCTCTATAGACACAAATCAAGACAATATACATTTGTTACAATGATTGCTAATTTTACAGGATTGTACCCACACCATGGACTTGTGCCAAGACCCAAACTACTCAAAGTCTTAACAGCTGTACTTGTCCTGTATTATTCCCTGAGGGATAGTATTCCGATTCTGAAAGACAAATAGCTGAGGACAAACAGTGACTTTCTTACGCTTGATATCTGGGGTTCTTCTGTGCCAACTTCTCTGGAAGACCATCTTCATCATCAAACTGCTCCAGAGGCTCGACAACCACAGGCCGGGGAGACCTGAAAAAGGATGGCACAAACAAGTTATGGAGGTGTACAGACTCATTATAGATCCTGCACATGTGTGCCTTTTGAACTTTAAATAGACTTACGTGGTGAGCAGGAATACGCCCTCATTGCACCGATCCAGGGCCTTTCTGGCCGCAGGTTTGGAGGCAAACTCGACGATGCCCTTGCCGGCGGAGCGCCCACGGTCATCTACGATGACAATGGCTCTCTCGACCATACCGAACTGCGAGAAAGCCTCCTCCAGGAGCTCGTTGGAAACAAACGGCGACAGATTCTTCACAGACAAAGCTGCAGAGTGTGTGGCAAATCGGACACGCAGGGGTCTGCTTTTCATCGGCGTGTCATCCAACTCTGCTTTTGCAATCTCTGCAAGTGCACGGGACTCCTACAAAAAAAAAACAAGTGGAATATCATATTGGAGAACCACATCCAATTTTCCCCACAACAATTTACGTAGATAATATAATTTTAGCTCAAGCATTACAATAAACGCTTAAAAAGATATGTCACATGATGCAAAACTGGACCCCTAAACTTGCTTCGTATTGTAATACTCTCAATTCCAAAACAACATTAACAATGACACTTCTGTATATCTAAGGATGTAATGCCTTACCAATCGGATGAAACCAAAGCCTTTGGTTTTGTTGATGAAGACCTCGCTGGGCTCTCCATATTTTGCGAACAGCTTTTTGAAATCGTCGTCTGTAATGTCGTTGGGCAGGTTCCCAATGAACAGGCGACACCGCTGTGTGTATGTCTTCTCGCCGGGTTTCAGCAGCATGGACAGTGTTGCCTTAAAACCCTGTCGGTTGAATAACGATGCCACATTAAA
Organism: Eutrigla gurnardus; assembly: GCF_963514095.1. Lineage (NCBI taxonomy): Eukaryota > Metazoa > Chordata > Actinopteri > Perciformes > Triglidae > Eutrigla > Eutrigla gurnardus. The sequence continues at coordinate 18,923,161 of NC_139928.1, read as the reverse complement.
ACTAGTCTACACATTACCCGTGTATACGTTGACGTCAAAAACACACATAATATATACATTTGATAAAAAAGGGTAAAAATCAATCAAGACTGAAATGCTAGCTCGAGGTCAAATACAATTGGTTCTTTGTTTGTGTGCACGTCTCAAGTCTCCCAACCGCCCATCCCCCATCCGGTGCGTGGGCTCAAAAAGGGAAAAAACGCCTTGACCTATATTTTCTGGCGTTTATTATCGCCATACTAGCGTAAACGCGATGAGTCAAGCAAACAAATAGGAATCGCTGTAACACAAACACTAAATACTGCACGTTCTTTGTCTTTAATAGAAAACATTTTGGCATTAACGTTGCTGTGAGATTACGGGTGGTAGATAACATGGCGGATAGCTGAAGCTAACGCACTAGTGTGCGCTTGTTTTTGCTCACCGCTTCTACCGCCATAGGCAGTAGCAGCTAACTAGCAGGCGGTCAGATAAGGCAGGAAACCCCCGCCCGCACGGGGCGCTCTGTGCTTCAAATCGAACGCATTATCGAATACGCTAACGTCACCGAAAAACAATGGCCGTCGAAGCAATTCCCAACAAATGTATTATAACGAATAAAACCCACCTTTGCCTGGCTCCCATCTGACCCGGATGCGTCGTCGCTTGAGGTCGTTTTCTCTGGTTCCTGTCTGGGCTTCATCGGCGGAGGTCCCGATCTCTGGTTTGAATAAGGGCCTGTCCTCTGGCCCTGATGAGGCCCAGTCCTATGGCCTTGATAGGGCCCCGACTTATGGCCTTGATAGGGCCCCGTCTTCTGGCCTTGTTGGGGGCCCGTCTTCTGGCCTTGTTGGGGGCCCGTCTTGGGGCTCGGTTGGGGAACTACCTTCGGGCTCGGTTGGGGAACTACCTTCGGGCTCGGTTGGGGGACTACCTTCGGGCTCGCTTGCGGTGGCGGCTTTTGGTCGTTAGCATTTCCTACCGGTGACTTAAGCTGCTGGTTCTGGTTGTTGTTTGCCTGGTTAGCTGGAGTGGGAGTCGTGATGGGTTTCGGTGGGGTTGACTCAATCTTGGGCTGAAGCGTAGGGGTTGTCGGCTGCTGCTGCGGTGCAGGTGCCGGTTTCTGCTGCTGCTGCTGCTGCATCGGGCCTTTCATGGTGAGAGCCGGGCCGGGAGTTGGCGGAGGGATAATTGGCAGCGACTGGTTCGGTTGTGGCTTCTGTGGGGTTTGTGGTCCCTGATTAATCGGTCTGTTGAAGTTATTATTCTGTCCCCTGCGGTTTTGGTTCTGGTTCTGGAAAGGATGGTTCCTGAATTGGTTTCCCATAAGCCCACCCCGCATTGGGCCACCGGGCCCACCACCCCCTCTGCGTTGCTGGAAATGATTCATCCCAAAGCCGCCGCGATTATTGTTGAATCGAGACATTAATCCTTATATCAGCGAAAACAACGATTAAAATAGAAAAAAACGTCCTAAATTTGCTGCGCAACAACGGTGTTCTACCGATGTCTGCAGGTCAGGCTCCTCAAAATGGCGACAAACGGTCGCGTTCAGGCGAGTCCTTCTCGGTGGTTCTTTCTCCCGTGCAGACAGCGACACCCCGACCAGCTCATTGGTCCATTTCTTAGCAGGCGGAGCCACCAGGGGCGTTCAGGGGTTTTGAAGAAGTATGGTTTTTTCCCAAATTCATTAAAACCACGAAGCTCTCATTCGGCTCTCAATTCAGTTATTTTGGTAAATAGAATGCCGTGGCGGTAAATTTAACTGTAGTTTACTAACATTACTGATGTAAAAACCTTAAAGACTACTCTACTAATCGAAATGTAGCGGTAGTCCCAGTATTAAATTATTGGTGTCAAGAAAACCCTCCAAGTGATGTGCATTTGAATGTAACACTATTTGTATAAATGCTCGCCATATATTAACATGAAATAAAGCCATTGGTTGTTTAAATCACTAATAAAACTTGTTCCTTCCTTTTATTGCAAAGCTTTACTATATACATTCAAGTACTGATTAATGGACACTTGTGGTGTTGGCATTATCTAATTGTTTGAATTTTGATATGCCTCATATCTTTTACCATATAATCCATCTTCTGTTAAATATCCAGCTATTGAAAATGAAAGATGCTGAACTCAGGTTGACCTTTTTTTTTTAAATTCATTTATTCTGCATACAGGTGTTTTGGAAACGAAGTGGAGAGACCTAAAGTCTAAGTCTCACCTAAACATGTTTTTCTTAATGCTCATCATTATAAAGAGACACAAAACAAGGATGAGATGACCACAGTGACAAAACACAATCAAACACAAGTCCAATAAACAAAACACACGTGTAAAAAGCTGAACCAATGAAAACATACAACAAAGGAGAAAACACACACAAGACGGTGTAACATCCTCACACCGGGGGAATGTTGGAATTATTTAGAAAATGTGAAGGTTTCATAGAGGAGAAAAATAAAATAAACAAAGAGAAAAAACCAAAGTGAGAAGTGAAAACATAAAAGGACTCGAGGAGCTAAGAGACATTCATTGATTTGTCCACAACAATCAAAACAGATGTCTTTCCTCCTTTTGCTTCTTTTCTTTTCAAATCAGGATTGACAACAGCAACATAGAAGAAGTAATCATGAGGAGAGCAAAATTAACATTCACAAAGGAAAAAGCAGAACACCTGATATATATATATTTTTAAGCACACACGACTCCTCAGAGTTACACTCCTACGTTCAAGGATCACACGTTGTTCAAGATTAACTTTATTTAATTTGTAAAACCACCCTTCGGTTATGTTGGAACGGCTTCTTGCCAAAGCCCTCCCAGTGTATAGCCATTTTATTTTAAGTCAACTACAACAGCATCTGTTTTCACTTTAAATCTGAGCTCACATGTCTAGACGTTTGTTACAGTAAGTTGCCAAAGGAGGGAGTGAGGAAGTGTATCATTTCATACATTTTCTTGGGAATAAATGGTCTGACGTTGACTGCTTTCGGTGGCGTGGAAGAAGTTGTGGAGCAAGCAGGTTTAAAACAAACAACACCATTGGAAATCAACTGGGAGCAGTGGAGAGGAGGGTGTGCATAGGGGGGGCAGATGCTGAAACAGGAACAGTTGAACAGGGAAAATGTTTAGGAGAAACGTCGGTGGGAGGGACAGCGGAGCGACTCGTGCTGTGTGCAGTCTGTGCAGGCCTGCAACATGCAACTCATACCTGTCAGTCATTTCACCTTTAAGTCTACAATCTGATGAAAAAAAGAACTGAGGTCATTTCACATAAGGAATGACAAAGCAGAAAGACGTACATGCAAGTGTGGAAGGTTTGAAATAAACAGCACAGGGTGGCAAAAGCTTCAATTGATTAGTTTTCTTTTATTTCAATTGGATTCATATCCTTCAAGATATTTTATCACACTCATTTAAAAAGAAAGAAATGCGAGGCCTTAGTTCATGTTCTAATTAAAAGGGGCGTCTGGAGGTAATTTACCGATGCTAGACCCGGACAGGCTGCAGTGAACACATCATGGGGGGTGTGGGGGGGTGGATAGGGGGGTTGGACTCTGTGGGTGAAGCCGCCGTCAGACTGAAATTCACCTGGCGAAATTTAGGCATGTGGAGTAGCAAAGAATCAGGAGGGGACAGGAGATAGAGTGGTATAATGTTGATTAAATCTGTTTTTATAATCCGTCACTGTCCTTGAACTCACCTCAGCATCCTTTCTTCTCTGCTGCTTGTTAATATGCCACCATGTAGCCATATTTTTCTTTTTAAACGGATGCATTGGAGAGCGTGACGATGTCGGTGTCTAAATTCAAACAGATTGAAACTTGTAGGTCAACGAATGGCAAGCAGCAAATGAGTGTTGCCCCATTCCACATAGGAATGATCGGGAAGTGAAATCCGGTCCGACTGCTCCTTGGAGCGGTCGCTGACAGCATCAGGTAGGCGTCAACCACCTTCTCTGACTCAGATATAATCGTTGGCTCTCCACTAAACGTCTTCCGACCTGACGCAGCGATCACAGAGGGAAAGGCGTGGTGGTGGAAGCAACAGAGAATGTGACAGCTGGAGTTTAAAGCAAAATGAGATAAAGGTGGAGAAAAGCAGAGGTCTGGTGGAGGCGACAGACAGAGGCTGTTTAAATAAAAGCAAAGGGAATGTATTGTGTGAGTCAATGTTTCTCCCTCCGAAAGGCTAAGACTTGCGAGTGTGAGCGCTGAATTATGCTACAATCAAATCAGTGTGTTTATTGGTGTTATCGGATTGGATTGCATGAAAGAGAGTAGCTTTTGTTTCGCAGTGTGGATCAAATCATGAGGGTTATTAAATGTGTGTGCGTGGTTTCATGCTTGCGTTTGTTTTTCTTGCCAGATGTGTGTGGAAGAGGGGGGTGCTCATGGCTGTTTCCTGTGGGAGAATGGCAGATCAGGGGTGAGAGATCAGAGTCTCAGGGGGGTCACAGTGGGGATGAGGTGAGGTCAGATCCGGGGCAAATACTTCTCGATAAATTCCTTTACAGCCGCCATCTCCTGCAAGAGAGCAAAGTGGATGTTGGTACCGGGGATGGGACGATATAGGGTTTTATCGTGGATCGCGATAAAAACAAAATAAGTGGATTGTGGTGATAATCATAAATATAGTCATGAGTGACTTGAAAAAGCTAGATAGTAAAAAAGACCCGGATTTAAGGAAAATACAGGACAAATAAAATACTTTTTAAAAATGTATTCATAATTTATTAATACAGGGAGACCTTATGATTTATGATTTATCTCATGTAAGATTATTTTTCACTTAAAAGGATGTTCACTAAAAAAAAAGATGTCTTATCTGTGGTGGAAAAAAGAATATATATTCTTTCCCATGTAAAGTGTTACCAATATGTTTATGTGCCACTTAAAGATTTTTAATAATTATCATATAATATTGTGAATCGCAATTACATTGGCCGGGAGAAGCAAGAGATGAAAGTCAAACACTCAAACTGATTTAGCCTCACACAAGCAGGAAAACACACAACACAGTACAGTACCTGATGACAGGAGTTGTGAGAGAGCCCTGGGAAGGTTTTGAAGGTGATCATCTGAGGGTTGACTATGTGTTTTAGCTTTTCTGCCGTCAAGGCCCCGAATTTAACGGGGATCATGAGGTCCATCTCACCGTGGCACTGCAGGATGGGAATGTTCTTGTTGCCGCTGGCCGCCTGCAGGACAGACAACAAAGATTTAAATAACTCCGTAGAAAGCCAGCTAAACCTGAACATCTGGATATGGAAAGTAACTTTTGAACAAGATGTGATTCCGGTGGCAGAGAAACTGTGAATGTACCAATGGGAAACTCCTGTGAAGTGGTAGCCAGCAACTGAGGGCCACAACGCCAGCCAGCTGATGCTGGCAGGTCAAGGCGGTGTACAAGGACAAGGCCCCACCCTGAGGAGCAATGCAGGAAGAGAGAACTTTATTACATGCATTCATTCACATTTCTGAACATACTGTGGAATATAAGACAATAGGAAGACATGAAGTCCAACCTGTGAGAAGCCACCGAGCATTATACGGTGTGGGGGGATCCCATTTTTGACCTCATGTTCGATTATGGCCTTGACTAGAGAAAAGCAAGAATAAATGTGTGTTATTCAACACGTTAAGTCGGTTATCAAACAAAACCTGTGTCACTTTTAGGTTGGTTGTTTTTTTTTACTCCATACATAAAGGAGTTGTTTTATCTCTCCGACCACCAGGTGGAGCCTCAGATCTTCAATCCATATTTGGCTCTCAGGAGGACAGCGTTGTAAACTCGACAAAAATAATTGTAAAACACTTTAAAAACTGGTAGATAGAAAGCTGGACAGAAATTGTCACATTCTTCTATCAAAAGCAGAAGTTTTATCAACCCAAAAGTGATAAATTCATCCAATTCCATAATATATTAATCATATAGAAGAACAAAACTCATTACGTCTCTTTATTATATACATGTTTTCTCTGTCTTATGTTTCTATATAGCGTTATCATCATTGACTATGATGTGTCTGAATGTTTTGAAGCCTCATCTCCTCCTCTTTGTTTACATCATTTCCTGCCTTGGTTTTAAATGATTATTAAATAAAAGAGGGAAAACAGTCAGTTATGCCTGAAATGTATGACTATCACAAAAAGTCGTAGTTATGCCATTAATCAGATAATCACACCAATTATCAAGTGTGTGTGTATAACGATGCACACTTTCAGATATACTCACTGTTTTCTGCGGCCTTCTTGATTCCAGCTTCGTCCTCCTGGGTGTCGGGGTTGAGACCCATGAGGTCAAACCTGCACGCACGCAGCAGAGGCGGGGCGTTAAAGGAAGTCAATGGATAGAATCGCAGTATTGTCAATGCCGGCGTGGCGGCCTATTGTGGTGTCCGGGGAGACAAAAGCATCCAGTGTTGTAGCTAAAAGACCGTCTGTTTCATCACGCCAACTCACCATGCGGGCATCATCGACTTCATGTTGAGGGTGACGGGCATCGGGGGCCTGCGGGGGGAGAAAACATGACAGTCAGCGTAGGAGATCATCACCAGCAACTACTTGTTTACAGTATTGATGTATTCCCTCAACAAGACAGTCATTATTGGCTTGAAGCTGATTCTGAGGTGCTTGTTCACATGTTACTCCACACCAAGGAATAGATGGTAGTTCTCCTCCCTGTTGACAAGTGTCCCGGAGGAATAGAATATGACAGAAGGACTAGGAGAAAAAGACTTACGCGTGGGGGCAGATGAACTTGACGTGAGGCAGCTGGATCCCCGTCAAAGTGTCTGCCCACCCATGCCTGACAGAAAACAGAGACAAAGACACTCTTTGTTTCTCATCCGGCTTCAGCAAGATGACAAATATGCAGCATATCAAAAACCCAAATGTACTACGCCTAGAGTGTAGCACTGTATGTGGCCTATAAATACAAACTCTCCATTAGCACTTGAAGTGCAATACGGTACTCGAGAGGAAAACACCGACCAGAAGGGGATATTTTGCTCTCCACCGACACGATTTAACATCTGATTATGTGAATCACCCGACATCAAGTGGCAGTTTGAGGGCTTTTAAAATGAGTGATTCACCATGTTGTCAGTGATGGAAGTTAAACTACATGAACGAGGGCATCAATTAACAGCATTTACACGCAGCACCCCTTCATGTATCTCTGACGGTTCAAAAATAGCTATTTGTTAGCAGATTAGAAATGCACTGATATTGATATCAGCTTATAACGACTCAAAGAGCCGGATCGATCACAATGGGTCGATCTGCTACCGGATAATATTGTTTTAATAAATAACAATTCACTATATGTGACATTATGTTTCACAGAGCTAGAGGTGAAGCCTGATGTTGCCTTCCAGGTGTCACTTTCACAAAGCTTTGTTTTTTTATTTAGTGAAAGAAACCAAAGGCTTTCAAACTTCCAAATACTTAATGTTGTCTAAACATCATCATTTCTAAATAAAATGAATTTACAGGTGCACTTCTACTCTGATATTGCTCAAAAATACAGTACATTCAAATAATGAAAACGTATGACTGTTCAAAACAGCTGCAAAGGATGATTAAATCTTTCACTGAGGTCTGCATGAACAGACATGTTCATAAAATGAATTAAGAATAAAACACCACTCACCCTGAGTCTCCTAATCCATGAAGGAAGATCACCTGCAACGTAGAAAAACATGGTTAAGACATTTTATTTAGATCTGATAAGACTCTTAAATTCACACTCAAATTAACCAAGATTTTTCTGATTGTAAACCCTCGTTGAATTTGGACAATACATCTCTCTACGTCTGTCTTGTAGTACACAAAGTACTACTGCTAAGTGTGCGTACTTGTTCCAAAACAGGGGAAAACAGGTGCCAATCTCTAATTCCTGCCAAGATGAGCTTTCACTGCCAGTTTCCACACACACTACTCCCCGCCGAGAAACCATGAAAGGGAATAAAAACAATTTAGAAAGCTGGCAATTTACTGCTTGTTGGCAGGAAATCAAAGACTCAGCTGTCTTTGTCGAGATCAAACCAGGTTTCTCCCATGGAGGATGCTCTGGGAGCCGGGACCAGCGACAGTCAGCTTTGATCCCGCTATTTAACAAATCCCTGCTCATGTCTTTTTTACAGTCAGATCACGCTGAGCATCGACACAACGTGTGCGCTTAACCCTCCTGTACTTGTTACGCCTCGTGCTTCAGGTGCAGCTACAGGTGTGGCTTCTCATCACAAAGGATTTGTGTTTTTTACCACGTTTAATAAGGATTTTCACGTAATGATCTAGACTGAATACATTCTTGTTAAAAGGATGATGTTTTACAGGTATATTAAAAAATATGATGAGGACTTTGACTCATCAAACTCATCATAATCTAAATAAATGGCGCTTGTATAAGCAAACCCTTATTTATTCATACATATATTTGGTTAGGCTGAAACAGGATCCAAGATATCTATGGTGTGATAACTATGGGAAGTCATCACAGCATCAAGTATTTCATCTTTCCCGTCAGCAATCACCAGTTGAACAGTTCTGTTGTAAGTCTGAACGCGGCTTTACTCCGTACTTTAAGCCCCGTTAATCAACGTGGGTCATAAAGAAGATTAGGAATTGCCAGCTGTCAAGATTTTACTTTTATTAAAAAGAACACAAAAATCTCTTTAAAAGACAAATATTTGAAGTCCTATCAGATTGTTTTTTTAATACCTGACCCATCCTAATTTTGTTGTTTTTGAACAACAACAAATATATGAGAAAAAGGCTCTTCCTGCCTCAAACCTCTCTGCTTGGAGAAACAGCAGCCAAGAGCAAAGACCATTTGCATGGGAAGCTATTTTGATGCAGATCTCTCTTAAATATCAAGCACGACAAAGCAGTGAGTGTCCGATCTATTCAGCAAGACTGGTATCGGAGAGAACTCCCCGTTCCTACACCAAACACGGCCACGGAGAACCTCCTTCTCCCGGCCGCCCACAGCTGCCCGGCGACCGGAAGACGCTCTGAAGTCAAGAACATATGGGAGGTGAAGCGGTTTCACTCACCGCCGCGGTCTCCTTCTCCATCCCAGACACCGTCACAGCCTCGGCGAGCAGCGGCACAGACATGTTGTTGCCACACATACACTGGAAGAGGTGCTGGAGTCGGAAGGGAGGACAGGAAAAATGGTCAGCTGAGTGCAGATCACACAGTGTGGAATTACATAAATTATGTTGTCATGTGCGTTGGGACCAAACAAAGAGGCTTCATATTAACCACGAGACCATTCACATGACCGATAACAAAGATTTAAAAATAACCTCAAAGCTCAAACTTCGTATATTTTGTTCTGTGGTTGCAGCAAAACCACAAGCTTCTGCAGCACGTTGCTACATGATGCATGTTTTTTTATTTTAAAAGTCATCTTAGTAAAAAGTAATCTAACTGTTGTGTGTTTTGCATCTAATGAATGAGCCCTGGGCTCTGGAATCATTTCATAACATCATATTCACTTGTTTACTCTGTTTTTTTATCTGCAGGACAAGTGAACTGTGCAAGCTCACTAAAGCAGATAAGCACATCATTTTCTAAAAAATCATATATTTGTCTTACTTTTATGGTTTTGGTTTGATTAACTCTCAATCTCTCTTTCAAAAATTAGGAGAAAAGAAAAGAATTTCTTACAATGTATTAATATTCATAGCCTTCAATTATCACTCGGAGCGATAGATTTCATGAGCAGCGACAGCTTTGTGGAATTAATGTGATTTTAAATAGAGTTTGCAAATTCATAATGCAGCTATTAAGATATAATTTAATTGTTTTTATTGGAATACCATTAGAGCAGCAAATTTTATTGTCAAATAATCTGCCAATTATTTTCTCAATTAATCTTTCAGTGTCTGAATTTTTTTTTTAAATATAATAAAAAGTTGGAATTTACATTTTCTCTAAGCCCACAGTGATGTTTACCTATAAGGTTACATATTATATCTTGGTCACCAGATTAAAAAAAATACATAAATCAAACTAGGTGAGTCATATCGAGATAACTGATTAAGTTATCTTTTTAAATACCCAAATATATATATTAATTAAAAGTCCAGTATTGACTCTATTCCTGATTTATTTTCTTTTGTTGAACATAGCAATTAATCACTAATCAGTGCAGCTTCATATACCATTATAATGGAAGGCACTATAGCCAATTTTATTTGCTAGAATGATAGAAATGTGAATTAATGCAGGAAATAGCAGGATATCCTTCAGCAAACTGACTGAAATGTATTAAAATGTCTAATTTTAATAAATTTCTCTTCCTCGCACAAGTAAAATAATACAGACACAAGAAATGGGCGGTGTCGTGTAGTCGTATCCGTCATGTCGTCTTAAAAGGGTTATTCAAACATCAGCCATGACAATGAGCAGCCCTCTCTGGCAGCCATACCTCCGGCTGGTTATCTGTGCTGCCCTCCAGTCTGACGACAGCGACGCCAAAGCTCAACACACCACTTGTATGCACAGGCGCATAATGAAGCCGCTGCTGAACCTAAAACAGCAGCCATGAGGTGCGTGTGTGTGGTTTGTGTGTGTCAGCAAGTGACCGGACTCATTAACCAAATGAAACGCCACCCCTCCCCCCCCCCCCCCTCTACTGTACTCTGCAGACGTCCATCCCTCAGCACAGTGAGTCAGCCATCAACAGCAAACATGAGATCAGGTGGTTGTTTTACAGTAAGCGGTAACAGCCTTAATGCCCTTTAACTTTTTGTTGTGATAAAGAATGAGGTAATACGGGACGGGCCGGTCAGACGACGCGCTGCCTGATTGGCACACAGGCGATGAGGAGACAGGGAAAAGTTTGAAACATAAAGGTTAATGTGTAAACCTTGAGAGGGATTACACTCTACGGGCGCTAAAATTCCTCCGCCGTTTTGCCCGTTCATTGTGTTTGCTCTTTGGCATGCGACAAATTATCACCTGAAGGTCATTTTCTCAGCTAAAATAGGTGGAAGTGGATGATCAAAGTGTGATTTAGGCTTCCAACGTGTGGACAAAAGAAGGCTGTTTTTGCCCGGCATCCTGACCCTTGACAAATGAGTAATAGATCAGTAATAACTGGGCAGACTTAAGCACCAGGAAATAGTCTCTTTCAGTGCTGTGCAAGTGTGTGTAAGGAATCTTTAAGCACCAAAAGTATTTCCATATTATACTACTACTTCACCACAGAGGGAAATATTGTACATTTATCTAGCAGCAATGTATATCTCCTGTTCAGATTCATATTTTGCGATAAAAAGACATTATAAGCTTGTAAAATACAATGTATTGTTAACGATTAAACCAAATGCTGTGTCTAATCGGAGCCCCTCGTCACATTTAATGTGTCTGTCAAACTGATTTCCCTCAAAACTCGTTAGATTGTTTAATTTAAATACATGTTAAAGGATAAAAAGAGGTGAAATTAGAAACAAAATTCTTCTTTCCTCAGATGTGCAGTCACCAAATTCTAATCCATATTCTTTTTAACAAATGTAATTTAGCTGGACTCTGACCCACGAGTGGGAACAGACAGAGCCACACGGATTATGCGACTAAAAGTAGACCTCACGAGAAGAGGAGTGAAAGAAACAAAGAGATGATAAGTAAAGATGGAGAGGAGGAGCGAGAGATGGGGGAGTACAGGAACATTGGAACAATCTGTTCGAAACAGGCTCTCTAAACATGGTTGCAAAATGCAAAGCGTGATTAATCACAATCGTGCCCTCTTTTTCCCGTCCACCTATTATTGTTGAGCAGATTCACAGCGAGCCGTAACCCTGAGAACCAGCGTGGAACAAACTGTGAGGATTTTCAATGCTGTGAGAAACAATGGCTCACTCTTTGTGCTTCTGGAGGAGGCTGCTGGTTAAAAATAGTGTCAGGCTGTGTACAAGCAGCTTGTCCAATTCAGGTTGGATCCTAAAAAAAACAACGGAAAACCGGCTTGTTCTACAAATTCTATTTAATCTACGACTTATAGCTGATCATGGACTCCTTAAATGGATGCGGCAACAACTTCTTCATTATTAATGTTTCCTTTATTTCCCACAGCCCTTTGCCAGTAATGATAAACATTTACGCAGTGGATGGAAATGTACCAACTATGTCCACTGCCAGAGGAGCCTTCAAGACTTATTGGTAGAAATGACGCATATGGCTGATTAGATTTTTGTTTTAGTCTTCTTCTCTCAGTGTCGCTGCTGTATTAGGGCTGTGGCTGTTATGTGTTTGTGTGTGCAATTAATCTGCACATCAAATTTAAGGAGGAGCAACAAATTGCTTATTTTGTCTGATTACCTGGCTAAAATCCACAAATACGTATTTCTAAATTAATATATAACAGCCTAAAATGCTCACATAACAAACTGAAAGCAGGATGTTACATTTTAAGAAATTAATTTAATTAATTGATTATGTAAATGTCTGGTGATTAATTCTCTGTGGGTTGACTAATGTTTTGAGTTCTAATTATTTTATTCATTGCAGTCATTTATTAAAAAAAGACAAACATTTGCTGGTTATGCTGCCAAATGTGAGGATTAGCAGGATTTTTTTTTAAACCATTGCAACAAAATTAGCAATTTTAAGACCTTGCCTTTAGCTCTCGAGACATATGTTCACTATTTTCTTTACAGTAACTACAGCAAATGTTTAAGCAATGAATGAAAACAATCTCTTTTTTCCAGTAGTATCTATAATTTTTTAAAAGGTGTTGCTTGTGGCACCAAGTTTGTTCATGCAGCAAGGGAACTTTTTGTCTCTACCCCCTCATTCTCTGCCATTCCACATCGTTACAGAGAAAAAGATTCTGCCAAATGATAGTGGATATGAGTGATTTCTTGATTAAAGACTACAATCCTGACATATTATATATTGTGACAGATCTCTCGGGTGGTGGAGTAAAACTTTAAAGTCAACAGTTCACTGCTCCGTGTTACTTTTAGGTGACACACAAAGCATGAAAGAAAAAGAAAGACACTGTGTGTTGCAGTCAATTTAAAGCACATCACGAGTCTCCATCCTGCATGACTCCAATTACATTTAAGTCTAACGTTAAAAAAAAAAAAAAAGAAGTCTTGCTGCAGTCTGTGTGTGTGCGTGGACGTCAAACGGCTGCGCGCGCACACTTCCACGCGCGCACACACGCACACACCAGGCTGCAGCATTCAGACAGCTCTTTGCTCAATGGCTACCCATGGCTGGCGAACAACAGGATAATATGCGGCACTGAGTGACAGGCACCCCCTCCTCCTCCCCCTCCCATATCCACACACCATCCACCAGCAGCAGCTAGCCCTGCTCTCCGCCTGATGCTGATGGAGGTCAATAGCTCGGCTAATATAGCTAGCTGATGTAGAAACACACGGAAGTCAAGAGAGCAAAGTGTAAAAAAGGGGGTCAAGTTAAACCGCTGGTGTAAGATTAAGGATTAAGCATCGCAGGTTGAAGGGCGGGCGGTGGGGAGGGGAAGGGGGGGTCGAAGAGGAAGGAGACAATGGTTAAAGCTTAGCTCTGTTATTCGACCCATCATCCTCAGTAGTGATGGCATTCAGCAGAGCAAAGACTCGGCTGCCCCCCCCGGAAAATAACCTGACTATCCCAAGCCTCTCGCTGGGCTTTAATCTCGGTTTAACGATGGCTGGCCACACACAGCTACACAACAACCGGGGCTAGTTGTAGTAGAGCTTGCTAGCAAACGTTAACGCCGCGCGCGCGCACACACGCTCGCGCGCCGCGCACACACACATTCATTTGTATTGTCTTGTGCCGGTGTCCCTCTCTCCGTCTAGCTCAGGCTAACGTATCGGTTAAAATTCGGACTCGCAGCCCCGGCGGTTTTTTAGAAGACACCTTAAGCAACAAAAAGCCCCGACAAGAATCGGTCTGGACCGGGTCAAAGTGGTTCAGATTTACACCGCGGCCCGTTAGCTCATACAAATGCATTACACTTACCGCTTGCTGTCCCAGTTCGCGCGACGTAACGGAACTTCCGGTACTGGCTGCACTCGAGCAAGGGGCGGAGACAGAACGTGGTTACGTCATCGCATAGCAACGCCCTGCCGTAAATAACATCATGGATTTCTCTTTCTCTTATTACGATAAGAGTAAAGCGGTAACGATAAAAAACAGAACCAATACATCTCGATATTTATTTTTATTATTTATTTATATGATTACATTTTTTCAATTAACTGAAATATATTTCTGCTGTAGGTGCTACACTGCTGTGAATATATATATATATATATATATATATATACACACACACAACTAAACATTTCAAAGAGTCATCTAAAAATGATATTAATAACTTGTAGATGATCACATTGGACTAAGATGGGACACTTAGATGGGCTCCTGAGTTCTCCACATGTAACTATAAGTACTTTGAACAGTAAATGAGAATTGACTATACAACATAACATAAATAGTTACATCATTAACCATAAAATCATTTATATTGAATGTAAAACATTTCAGAGCTCTATAAAGCACAAAACAAACTATTCGTACTATTGTAGAGCTCCAACATCATATTTTCTATGGTCCTCCACACTTAGCTTACACTCATATTATGCATTCTCAGGCTGCCGTTGACTACATGATGACACTGCATTACTACCAATGATATCAAGACTGTCATAACCCCTTTGTGGAAAGAAAAACAGGAAGTGAAGATAACAATATTGCTTTTAGGGAATTTGTGGGATTAAGCTTTGATTGAATGGCAACATCCATGTGACATGTTTGTATTTGAGTGTAAAATAGACCTCTACTGCAGGAAGATTTGGTTCTGGTCCAAGCCTCAGTGATAATACTTCAAACAGGCTCCCCATCAATCCCTCACCTCTACTCACCTCTCGGTCCCTCAGATTAACAGTGTTGACGCAACATGCAGCTGCTGGGAATCATCACAGGATGAAGCCCCGGACAGGCAAATAAAGCATTTTGTTCTATAGAAAGAGACCCATCTAACATCTAATCATCACATAATAAACCATTAGGTGGCAGAAACAATAAAGCACTAGTTAGGGAACAATGTGTTGGTTTAACTAAAGGCAAATCAATGTATTTTACTGAAATTATATGAATTTTGAGGGATTTAAAAAAGGTGCTTGTGCATCCAGAATGACTAAAAATGTGTATTTTCTGACGGTGTCCGCTGTTTATCCTTTATTCTGCATATGTTTAAAAGCCAAATATGAAAGCAGGGTGTGAACGTGGCAACCAGTCACTCAAAAAGCACATTCACTTACGTATATTTTCAGCCTTCTGTTTATTTAAGATAATCTGCCACATTATTGAAGTAGTGGATATCTTTAGACATGAATCAGCGTATACAGGTTAAACCGATAACAACAGGTTTTTATCAGAGTGTGAAATAGCTCATGCATTTATTATCAAGATTTTTGCCCACACAAAGCTTTCACTCTTTATTGCCATAGAAACCAGAGCAACTAATCGGCACCTCCATTCACATCTGAAGCTCTCTGGTCTTCAGATTTCAGTGCTCGAGTCGCGGTCGAGCTCAACCAACGTGCCGCCACGCGGCGTTGAATTCCTCTAAGACTTGTTGTCTACGGTAGCCAGCAGACGCCACCGAAACCTCTCGTCCTCTCACTTCCTCCCGACTCTCTGAAGCGTCTTCAGGAAATGAAGTTGGTTTGCGGGATGATGCTCTCCACTTTGTGATCTGCGGGGTTCGCTGACGCCTCGTAGTTACAGATGGTCACTTCATGTCTGTAAGCCTAAAGAGCGCATGGAGGGGAAGACAGGTTAATTAACAGCAAAGACAAACTTAAGAAGAAGAAGAAGAAGAAGAAGATAATTTACATTTTATTTTACACAGTAAAATACATTTACATGAACCTATATTTCTATTTTTCCTTGAATTTTCCTTATGTTTCTATAAAAAAGCAACTGTAACATATAAATGTTCTCCCAGGGATCCATAAAGTATTTCTGATTCCGATGATCGTCGCTGGTCTGAGCTCTGGTGCAAAGTGGTGACCCGTGATTTAATCACGTGAGGAGACAGAACATCCAAAATAATAGGGGATACTGTAATGAGTTGATAATGGCTACAGTTAACACGGGCCGCTTGTTGTTAATTACAATAAAGGACTTCATGAACAGCCAACACAGCTGTCACCACAACAGCACCGTGCCAAGTGACTGACATGCAGGGGCTCTTTGGAGGGCCGGAAGAGAAACTGGAGTCACGTCAGAGAGATACCAAAATATTTTGGGAAAGAATTTGCTGCCCTCAGGATGAAAGATGAGTCAATATAATATCTCCTTTCAGTGTAGGTGGGATCTGACGCACATTACCACACCAATCATTGAAAAACACCACAGATCTTTATTAGTTTATCCGTCCTGAAAAAACTCAGTGAGACTCTGAAGTTCCTACATGTAGGAACACGTAGACGGTTAGTAAGACCAACTAGTTTATCTGATCCACATAGTTAAACATGAAGAGAACTCTGTTGAGAAGTTTGCAGATGAAAATACATCATCAGCAGCTTCTTTTCTCAGGCTGTGAGACTAAATCATCCTCCACATATTATATTATAGCTTTTTCTTTGTTTCTAATGTAGCAAATTGGACCACAAACTGCATTTAATGCCGTAAACCTGTACAATGACAACCTTGAAACTTAAAATTGGGACTGACCTCCGAGTATTCTCCCCTCAGACCGATGTAGTAGACCCTGGTGCTCTCGGCTCCAAAGTTCTTCGAGATGTGGATGGAGAGGTGCTGCACATTGGAGAAACGAGCGATCCTGGAAACGGTCACACAACGGGTGAGACACTTGGGTTTGAGACAATAATAAACTGTAGTGACACTTTGGCAAGAAGTGTGTAGAGGAGGACTTATAATATAATAGAAACAGATATACACGTGTACAAGTGGAGACAAGCGTGACATACTGAGAGAAAACAGAAAGAAAAAGCAGAGAGTTGGTTCCACTTGTGTTTTTAACGCTTCTTTGACCAGATAACGAAGATTGGATTTCACTGCATCATGTCATCAAGTGTCCTACATATAAGCTAATCATCAATTATCTCAGTCTTGTGTCATCAATCGTGGCCAGAATCATATAGATATATTTAATTTCATTGGTTTTAAACAGCCGATTTCTTGAATGTACATCTAGGCTGGTGGAAAATGAAATTTTGGGAACAAAGTCACTCAGGTGATGAAACAAAGACTGTTCATGCTCTCACTTTGTTGGGTACTCCAGCTCAGCAGTCGGGTCTCTGTTGAGTCGGAAGGCTTGCTCAGGTTCCCTGCCGGTGTCGTCGAATGACATGTGAGGGATGTTCTTGTACCTGGAGGGAAAAAGTAAGTTCATGAAATCACTGCCATATAAGGATAAAAGCACTTCACTGCAGATCAGTGTCATTGAATCAGGACTTCAATCCAACACTGTTTTTCATAACAGAGACAATTCATTTATGAACAATGTTTTGAGGTTTTCTGGTGGCCTATGGAGTTAAACCACTCCATGCCACCTAATCAAATGAGCAGTGAACAGAGACTCACAGTCGAACCTCAGCTGGATGAGATTCGTCATTTTCTCCAGAGATGATGATGCCTTTCAGCTTCACGTTGCCAGTAAAACTGAAAGAGATGAAACACAATTCCTTCGATGCTATCTTTGACCAAACAGGACAAAAAAACCCCCACAAAGAAACACTATCTGAAGGAGAAAACGCATGACGCTGCGAGCAACAAGAAGCTGTAACAAGAGATGAACAGTGAATTACGAAAAAAGAACTGCACTAGTAACTGCATAACTAATAATTTCATAATAATAACTTGTGTGTTGCCATCTACAAATATACTTGTATTTATACAGGCAGTAAAGGATAAACGGTCTTCATTCAGGAGAAAAAGTTTAAGTTCAGGCTCATTATGATGATGATTTCAGGACTTACGGGATGTTGAACAGCAGCTCTTCATCTGCATCACTCTCCACATACTAAGAGAAAATAGACAAACAACTGTGAATCATTACTGCATAATCACAGAGTAGCAGCAGCATTAAAACAAACATGACAAACTGCAGGAGACATTATCAGAATGGGCTTCTGGTTTGACTGGTTTTTGGGCCACATTAACATAAGCATTAGCAATGGGATGTTTTCAAACATTTTGTATTTAATTTTTTAACAGTTTATTAAGAAAAATAATCTGCAAATTAATCAATTAAAAAAAGACAATTACAAACATCAGATCAATTATTTTAATGTAATTTTGACTAGCACCAACATCTTAAAATACTAGTATTAACATAATAATGATGACCTCAAAAGTGGTGGAATAAGTATTCAATTAAATAAAAGTACATCCATAATAAATAAAATACCTTGATTCAAAGTAAATGATCAGCTGAATGTGCCCAAAGTACAAGACCCTTCTTAGTTATAAGTTAGATATTATTATATATTACAAAACTGCAGTCAATAACAACTACTGTACCTCAGAAGAAATACTTAAGTACAGTTACTAAGTAAGGTTGCTTGAGTACTCAGTAATTGTACTTAGTAATTGTACTTAGTAATTGTCCATGACTGGATTACAACCAGTCTAATCAGTGAAGTTTATTCACTGCACTGCATCCATGTGAGTTGGCAGCCTCAGCGATGTCAATAAAGTTTGGCTTGATTGAATAACTGCGCAGCTTCACAGCGAGGCTTCGCTACGGAAGCCCATTAACACACATTCCGACAACACGACTTCTGTGGGTCTGCGGGGGGGACACACGGGATAACTGACCGGGGCGGAGGCTCTGTGCGGCGGTTACCTTGTCCCGCTCGTTCCGCTGATCCCACGGTTTGAACACCAGCTTCCCATCCCCGTCTCTGCTCTCGTTCAGGCACTGCAGCTTCTCCAGGTCGATCCGACTGTACAGTCCGTACTCCAGGCCCCTCTCTGCGGGCTCATGCTCTGCCTCGCAGCCGCAGCCGTGTCCGTGACCGTGACCGTGACCGGACATCGCGGAGCTTTAGAAACGCAGCTGCTTCCCGTTGTATTTAGATCGAACACAGAAAACCACCCGCAGCTGCTTCAGTGCGTTTTCAGAAAGTGAACAAGTGCGATCAGCAAGTTTCACTTTGCGGAAGCGAATGGTCGTTACAAACTACTTCCGTTGTGACATTTTCAAAATTAAACAAGCTTTTTGTCCCAAAAAATAATCCGATTCGAGTGGCATAAGAAGAGAAATAGCAATCTTGTTGATATAACATACTTTTAAATGAACAATCACTTAATAGCACTTTTCCTCTTATAACGCTTGCCTTTTTTAAGGAAAATGCATGTCTTCGAGAACATGTGAGATTTTAGGCTAGCCTCATTGAACAATGTATTTAAACGGGTTTATTTTATTTTGAAGGCAAAGAAAAACATCCTCTGCAAGTTGTAGACTACCTCCTAAAGGGCATGACGCGTTTTTGTAGTCATGTAGACATCGACAGGAAACCGTAATGGGAGGTCCTGGCCCCCAGTATCTGAATAACCTCCCTAAAATATAAAGCTATGCAACTTTAATATACTCAAATACTAATTTACAGTTATCAGCTCGAGCAAAATTTAACTACGACTTCGAAAATTTAATATAAACTGTAAGCACTAAAAAAGGTCACCATCTTTTTAGATCCTGGACGTTAATGATGAGATATTTGAAAGGAAAAACACAAAATGCAGGTTTAATCGGGAAAAATGCCACAGTACATGAGTTAAGGGTGCCATTATGTAAATAATATTCCAATATCTCTTTATTAAGGCCTACAGAGCATACTCCAGTGACAGTTTCTTCACAATACTGTACTTCCTCCTCTGCAGACTTTTTGACTTTTTCTGTCATTGAGAGAAAATGTAGACACAAAATGATACAACAGACAAAGGATGTTTGTGTTGACAAAACACCACCAAGCACACAAAAACAATCTGAACACACACACACACACAGCCTCTGAGGGCAAAAAGTCAATTTTAATAAAAATTACCATATAACATTTATTAAAATCTAATAAAATTACAATTTTTAATCTACTTCCTTTCGGCCCATGTTGTGGGGTGCCAGGTCCCAGTGTTGAAAATAAATACATCTCATCATTGTTGTAGACTGAAACTGCAGACGTCCTATTAACTTTCTTCCTCATAGTTGTGTTTCCTTGTTCTTCCCTTCTCTTCCTGCAGCCTGTTCAGCATTCTCTCAAGCTATTTGTCACAGTGAAGCAGATATAAACAGGGACACACACATTCAACAGCAGGAAAATATGATCTGAAGCCACAGGAGGGTTAAATAAATCTACAATGTATGTGTGTGTAGTTCACTGATATCATTTTAGCCCTAAACATTAAAAAAATGCACCATTTAAATTTGCATGATGCTCTGTGTGTGTGTGTGTGTGTGTGTGTGTGTGTGTGTGTGTGTGTGTGTGTGTGTGTGTGTGTGTGTGTGTGTAAGCAGAGTCTTTGACCAGCCAGTTGATGTCTCGGCTGACGTGCACCATGCATGCCATTATGTAAAAAAAACAAAAAGTGAGTCATGATTTTCCTCGTGTAGTGTACCGTTTGCAAAAGTAACAACTATTCTTTAAATGAAAAATAATCAGTAATGTTTCTGTCACATGAAGGAAAAGGTTGGTACTTTAGGTGGAAGTAGGCTTATTTGCTTTCTATGCAAAAGTTAGATAAGAAGACTGACTTTGCTCTCATGTCCGTACTAGATATGAAGCTACAGCCGGCTAGTTAGCTTAGCATGAAGACAGAAAACGAGCACGGCTCATAAAAAGCTCACTACTTAACACATTATGTCTCAGTTGTTTAATTTGTACAAAATAATGTGTGATTTCCTGTGTTATAAAAGGACTATTCTGTGTGTTACCATCTAGGTCCCAACCCGTATCTCCCTGGTGTCTTCACTGGTTGCCCGGGCAACGGGTTTAAACAAACCAGATGTAAACATATTCGTTGAGATTTCGAGGAGCTGGCAGGCAGATTCTGTTACCTTTGGAACAAAGCCAGGCTATGTTTCCCCGCTGATTATAGTCTTCATGCTAAGCTATGCTAAGCTAAGCTAACCGTGTGCTGGTTCCAGCTTCATATTTAGCGTACGGATGTGAGCGGGATCAGTTTTGATGTCTGACTCTCTGTAAGAAAGCAAAAAAAGAGTATTTCCCAAAGGGTCGAGCAATTCCTTTTTTGAATGGCTGCTAAAAACAAGGAAAAGTAACAGACTGTGCGTTTGCAGGTGTGTGTGTGTGTGTGTCGTTTGCATCTTGTAAAAAGTGACATAATTTTCTTAACAGACTTCACACCCTTTGACCATAATTTCTGATTTAAATACTTTTCAAATTCAAAGACCTCCCCAAGATTTGTTTTAAAAACACAGCCATGTTTTCCACCAATACTGAAAGATTCCTACGATATGTTTGGTGGTAAAGATGATGCTGTGTGTGTGTGTGTGTGTGTGTGTGTGTGTGTGTGTAATTGTAAGGGGTCTCCAGTCAAATTTTAAAACTTAAATTAAAAACACAGTTGGAATTCATAAAATACATTCAGTCTCTTTCACACTATCGGCGGGAGAATCTGTTCTTGAAAGCTTTGATAGTTTTGGCCATCATGGGGGCGATTTCTGCCAGAAAGAACAAACGTTTTGTCAGATTCAAAAGAACTCAGACAGTTCTTAAACTCAGGACAATTAACACACACACTTACTTTTGACCTGTGGCTTGTCCCGGGCGGCAGATCCAGGTCCAGGTCCAGGTCCAGGTCCAGGTCCTCCTCCTCCTCCTCCTCCCCCTCCTCCTAGTGATGAGGAGCGAGAAGAGCTGGGAAAAGGGTCAAGTTGGGAGGAAGAGGAGCGGCTTGATTCACCAGAGAAGTCCATAGCTGGTCTTATTCTGAAGGCCACAGGAAGAGAGAAAAAACAAACAATTTTAATCACCAAATATTTTATGTCTGTGATAATAAGATATATCAACTGTAAACACTCTTTTCCTGGTTCAGACTACACAGTATTTGTGTCGGTCCCCCGACCAATCACAGCTGCTCGTCCCATCATCATCGTCATATATATTATTATGGTACAAATTCAAAATCACAACCCCAAACCCAAACATGCTGGCTGTGATACTGACTTGATGGGAGCTGCCGCTGCGGTGGAGCTCGCTGACGACCCACTGATGGTGCCGAACTTCTCCTGTCGGCGGCGGACGTCGCGCGGAGGCTTGGCGACAGAATTCACAAACGCCATCTTAACCTGCCGCCCTGCCAGAAAAAAACCCACCAAAACACTCAAACCACCTTCATGAAGTCAACATCCATCTGTGACGTTTCCGTAGAAACGCACATCCATCGTTCCAACTTTCTAGTGTTCATCAATATTGTAGATTAAAAGGCGACTCAGTGCTTCTCCCACCTTTTGGCTTGTTGGCGTGGGCGGAGGAGATGTTCTGGGTGAGCATCCTCAGGCGCTCCTCGCGCTCGTCGTGCAGCCTCAGATACATCTCCCTCCACGACTCGTACTCCTGAGGAGACTCACGCTTAAAGTCCCGCTGACAGTGACGCATCCACAGCTCGTCAGATTCCTCCGTAAACCACTGAGAGGAAGAGGGGAACAACATCAACAAGGGGGCGCCAGCTGGCTTCATCATTCTATAGTGTTTTCTCCCTCGTCTCATTTATTGCTTCCTTTGATTTTGTTATGTGGGTGAGTTTGTTATTTTGGCCTTTGCCCCTGAAGTCTACTCTGAGCTCCATTTATTTTAAAACACATTGTAAATAAAACCACAGCAATGTGTCTCTTGGATGGTTGGATGCCCACCGGGCATTGCATCATGGAAGGCATTATGTCAATGAGGGTCCTCACAAGTACAGAAAGTGTGTGTGTGTGTGTGTGTGTGTGTGTGTGTCACCTGGTTGCTCTGCTCGATGCGGTACAGCTGCTCTGGCGTGCATCGCTCCAGCACCGGCTCCAGGATCTCAAACGGCACTCCTCCAACCTCAGCGATGGCTGAAAGAGCAGAGAGGCAGCCGACAGTCACATCTGTGTCGTGTGGTCGTGTTCATCCGTTTTAACCGCCTTAAGATGCTGACTGTCACACTGGAGATCGCGAAGGCTTTCTGTTTCTCATTTGTTACTCTGAATGACTTTAGTTGCATTTAATGCCAAATAAAACACGAACATGACTTGGGGAATACATTTTAGTGTTTATTTTATTTTTTGCAGGCTTTCTGGTGCCATCTGCTGGGGAGGATCTGTAACTGCTTTGTAGCTCCGCTGCTCATGAATATTAAAGAACAAACAGCATCTCCACTCACAGTCGATGTTGTTCTGCAGCACGCGGATGCACTGCTCGTACAGAGTCATCATCCTGGGCAGGTAAGCGGTCTTTGATCCCGAGTAGACCACCATCTTAGAGTTGAACCGCTTCCCCGTGAACCCGGAATCCTCCTCGTCGTTGCTGACAGGAACTGAAAGCATAAAATAAAAGGGAAACAGCGTGACACGGAGCAGGGCAGGATGAACTGTAACAGAAATGACTAGAAAAACAAGATTACAATGTGCACAAACGCACAAATTCACTTCACTTGTTGGAACGTGTCGTGGAGACCATGTGGTGTGAGCCAGAAGCCTCTAAAAGGTTTACAGCTGCAGAGTTACAGACACATGTTCACACATTCACATTCAACAATGACCGATGGCCAAAGCAATGGGTGAACTGGGAACATGGGCTCCACTCAGACAGACACAAGAAACCAGTTCCTGTTCCACAGAGAGTTCACTGTATTAACCTGGTGGCAGGAAATCAGGTTACTGCAGAAAGTCGACTGCAGAAGTTCAAGTATTAAGACGAGGAGTGAACGTGCTTCTCTATAAATAAATATTAGAAACACGCAGCATGAGGATTACCGTGGACACACTGTGAGTTCTTGGAGCTATAAAATGACAGTCATCACTTTCTATGCTGCTTCAGGAACAAGACAAACGTTTTCTGAGATGAAGCCGTTACCTTTCCGTCGCTGCGGGGACAGCGGCGTGACGTCGATGGAGGGCAGAGGTCTGTAATTGGGTTGAATCGCTGGCAGAGGGATTTCAGGAAGAGTCGCGATGGTCTCAACCACCTGCAAACAACATCATATTAACATAGAGATAAAAAGGGTCATTTTCTCATAGACTTCCATGCAATCAGAAGTCTTGAAGCAACCAGAGGAGTCGCCCCCTGATGGCCAGTAGACAGAATGGAAGTTTAAGGCACTTCAGCCCTGGCTTCACTTATCAGAACCGAAGGTGTCTGGTCGAGACTCTAAACTTGTCATAGTCTGAAATTGTCTGAATTATTTCGACAGTGGATAAAATGCAGCAAAACAAGCCCAATTCTACAAAATAAAAGCACAGTTTTGTGAGAAAAAAGTAGATAATTCAGATTTTAAACACTACAAGCTACAACTTAGAGCTGCAACAATTAATCAATTAATTAAATAGTCAGTCGACAGAAAATGAATCAGGAACAATTTCTATAATCTTTTCTGGCATTCCTCACACAAAAAAGCCAAATATTCTCTAGTAGCGGCTTCTGCAATAAAAGAAAACTGATTGATTTAATGTTTTTACACCAAACGATGAATCCATTAGAGAAAATAAATACTTTGATTCTACAGATAAATCTAAATGTTTAATCGTCTCGGCTGCTGTTCTTACCCGCTTGCGTTTTTCCGGCGTTGCCGAACTGGAGCCTGAATGTGACCTCTTGGTACTCTGAGTGCCGTTGGCCTTGCTCCCTTTTGAGGAAGAGGAGGATGAGGAGGGGGCAGGCGGAGGGGTGCGTGAACGATAGGAGGCCGACGTGGAGGAAGAGGAGTGAGACGGTCGACTGTGTGATGAGGAGGATGACGATGATGGCTTCTTCTTCTTCTTGACGGGTATCGGGGCGTCGTATGTGAGGAAAGATTCAAAGGACATGGTGGGGGTCTCGAAGTACTCTTCCTCCTCCTTGGGTGGCGTGTCCTTCGGGGCCCGCGGTCGCCCTGGAAACGAGAGAAGCAAGAGTTAGAAGACGCAGTGAATCATGGGTATTCAGGCGTTATTTAATGTCTTCAAACCTTCATGTGGTACGATGTGAGGAGACTTTTACACATATATAACCAAATCACTCTGGTCCATAAACTATTATTTGATATGCTCATTAGCATAATATGTGTTATTGTTCTGAATAGACGAGTAGTTCATTTGTAGTGAAAGGTAAATAAGAGAATATAGAAATTATTTTCTAGGACAAAACAATATTTTTACTTTTTCCTCTTAGTTTCAATGTATTTTAAAAGACAGAAGAAAAAGTATTTCACCTTTATATGGTCAATATAATTAGGCTACTTGACAAGAATTTACTAAATAAAAATTTGATTTCAAAGTAAAAGCAGATGTCTACAAAGTAAGAGTTTTTGTTGTTGTTGTAAAGTAAAAAAAGCCAAATTATATTGACCATGATTGAATTTATAAAAGCAATAAAATGGGGAAATGTCCTTTTTTTAATAGGCGGTGTATATCAACACACAGTAGCCAAAGATCTACTCTTTACAATCACTCACTGTCAGAAAGCGTTTGGTAACTCTGCAGACGGGAATCACCAAACAAACCGACGGTATCTAGATAAGTCGGGACAGGATGTCTCTGTTGTGGCTCCATTTTGTTGGCTGATGAAACCGGAACATGTTCTCTGGTGCACAGAACAGCCTGACTCATCATCTTATAACAGCATTATCGTTATTTTGGCTTCTACAATGACTAAAAGGTTTATGAAATGCAAATGCATTGTTAGCGTCGTGTTTACGATTTCTGCTCCGGAGCATCAAAACAAGTGCAAACTGTTCAAAGACAACAGATGGATGTCTGCTCTCCAAACATGAGCAAACTAATGGAACTGCCTTAGTAATAAATGATGGCGGTCACATCATCCATCTCATGGTTGATGCCTCGTAGGATTTAAGGTCTCCACAGTGTCGAAGCCTACAACTTTCGTCCATAAAGTGATGAAGTCATCAAGTAACACATCAGCATAACATCTGTCCAGCCGCTAGTTTGTCTCACCCTCAAACAAAGCTAGTAAGAGAGGAGCTGAGCGTGGAGAAACGTTAACGTCCTCCGTTTGGACGTCTAGAGGAAGAGGAGCTGAAGAACAAGAGGCTGAAATTCATGTTATCACTATTCCTCAGGAGAACAACTCCTGGTATCTGACATCAAATTCTTCCTATTTAACTATTCTGAGATAAACAGTATTGTAATCATACCTCGGTGTTTACTTCTGCAGCCTTGTTTCCTCTTAAGTAGCTCTAATAATCTGTCTCTGTCTGACAGTATCTTACATGCGTTCTGTATCATCTTGTTCCAGCTCCTCCATGTCCTCACAATCCGTCCATGCAGAAGACAAACAGGACAGAGATGCCTCCGAGGTCCCTCTGTTGTCACAGTGAGCCTCTTCCATTAGACACAAACACACTCACCATCGTCTCCTCCTTTCTTCTTCTCCTCCCTCTTGCTCTCATGCGCGGTGGACTTCCTGCTGTGCTTGGCAGACTTGGGTACCGGACTCTGCTGTCTCTCTTTGTCGGCGCTGCGTTTCTTCCCTTCGCTGCCTTCCTCTCCCCCTCCTCTTCCTTGGTCGCCGCTCACCTGTGCGTGGCGTTGCCGTCGCTCATCGTCCCTGTCCCTGTTTCTGTCGCCGTGGGAACCGTGGTAGTGGTTTTTGCTGGGTTCTTTGCTGGGTTTGGCGTGGCGGACCTCTTTGCGAGGAGGAGGAGGAGGACTGGGTTCAGGTTCAGGCTCAGGCTCAGGTTCAGGTTCAGGTTCAGGCTCCGGCTCCGGCTCAGGGCTCCCGTACTCGTCTGACTGGTAGCCTCCTTCCTGCGGGGGGCTGTACTGCTGGTGTTGAGGAGGTGAGGGCGAGTAGTTCGTGTGATAGCCTCTCTCCTCCTCTTCATCCTCCTCCTCCATGAAGGAGGGCTCTTCCTCGGGGGAGGGCTCCCGGGTGCGTCTGTGGCCTCCTCCTCCTCCTCCAACGGTCCCGGGGCCTCGGGGGTGTGAGTGTGACCGCGGAGCCTCTTTGACGTTGGCGGGTCTGAGGTAGAAACACACACAGTGGTCAGAAACACCATTTCCAATAAATAAATAACTACATTTCATGAAGCTTTTAGAGTTTAACTGACCCAAGAACAACATAAATATGCCTCTTACAGGGTAAAGAATCAACCACAGCTCTTGTTCTAGTGTCCCTATACAGCGTCCATTGCCATCTGATTAAAATGGAGTCATTCTGTTTATTTTATATTATGATGGAGGATATGCTTCATGATATATTCCAGACTTCATTCTGCATCTCCAGCAGCTGATCTGATCGTAGACGCCATGCCGATTAAAATCCAACCATCGCGACACGCAATGAATGTTGGGATAATTTGGGTCATGAATTTGAATCTGGAAAAGAAGATTTCCAGATTCCCCCCCCCCCCCCCCCCCCCCCCTACTTCCTCACTGCTGTTTGCACAAGAACCCTGAACGTACCTGTCTGCAGACTGAGGAACCAGTTTCTTCCATTTTGCCACGAGGCTTTTTGCCAGCTCTCCAGCCAGCTGATTCTTTCTAAAAGAATTGACGGTCTTCCCAACTCCAGTTTCCTACAAGAGAGCACAAAACAAAGAGCATCACGGACCGGATTTACTTATTCAATTCAACAAAGCAAAGCTCATGAAATCTTGTTTATATTTGAATCCTTTAAGTCGAATTTCTTTCAACGTAGATATCACATGAGAAGTGAGAAGACTGCAGCGTGATGAAAAGGTGATCGGCTGCAAACTGCCGTCCCTCCAGGACCTGGAGGGACAGAAGATCATGGCCGACCCCTCCCACCCCAAGCACTCTTTGAAACACTCCCCTACAGTACTAGTACTACAATAAACTCCTTTCTGATTCTGAACATCCACGTCTGTATCTTTTTACTTCTACGGATGATATTTAGCAGCTTCGTGGTCGGGAGACGTGGAGGCTGTGCTGATAATTTCCATAAATCACGTCTGACAAGAAAGAAGAGGCTGACTGAGCAAAGCATTTCTGCTCTGTTCGTCAGCGATTCAATGCCTTGCTTAAGAGCTCTTCCCCCATACTGCTTCTCTACTGGACCAGCAGGTCACTGTAGACGTTCTAGTTTGGGGATCAAGAGGATGCTTACCACCAGTATGTCCACAGTCATGGGAAGCTCCCCCAGTCTTTTGAGAGTCTTCAGGAGCTGCAAAAACAAGAGAACATGTGTATTATTTCACACATGTACTGCATCAACTGCAAGTACTATCGTGACTTTCTCAATATTTTATCCATAAAACACAGAAATCTTATATCTTTAATCCTAAAGAATTGTTTTTTTCCCCCAGTCCCATCTCACGGACACGGAGTTGGCTTAGTTGTCGTGGACGACCACCTGTTATCACACAGTAAAAGTTCAATGCCAAGGGTCACGTGACGACAAACCCAAGCCATCTCCATGGCGACAGAGCAAACTCCATCTGCTAAATCAGAGCAGGAGACGGGGTTAAAAGCAACGAGGAAATCCAGCAAGCGAACCTTAAATTAAGATTATGTTAACGTCCATAGAAAACTTACTTCAAATATTATTCAATAACCGGCTACTTTTTAAATATATTAGTATTCTGGTGTAAAGTTACGGTAAGAAAGTATTAAATTGACACCGTTCTCTCCTTGTTTGGATTTGGATACGGCAGAAGAGGTGAAGCATCAGTGATCAGAACAAATAAATCATCATCATCGTAATAATAAAGACTGGATGGAGGTGTCAGTGGCTGTATTGTGATATGTCAAAGCAGATTCAAATCACTGTATGTGCACGACTGGTTTGTTCACAGGTTTCAACCACTGTTGACCTAACGGGGTGATTTGCATAAATAACAATATTATCAGATGTGGACTCACTTTGCTCACATCATTTTTGTTATGGGGTAAAAAAAAAAGAGCTAGAGAAATGCCACCTGGTGTGTATATGTGGTGGTTGAGTTTCTCTCCCTGACATCTTCATTACAGGTTAAATTAAATGAAACATTAATACACACTGAAACCAGCAGCGTTCACAGCCCTGCGTAATGGAGACCGACCGGTAACGTTGTAGATCAAATCACCCAGCTGTGATTTCGCCATTTTTAATAAAAAAAAGACTGACTTCTGGAAACCGGATATAGCTTCTGTTTAGCAAAGCAACCACACACGCACACACGCACGCGCACGGTAGCTGCTTTGTTTTGGGAGGTCACATTTGAGCAGTGGAAGTAAACAAAGAAGGCTCGGGAGACAGTTAACTGTACCGAATCCGCTTCATGTTGTGAACATTTTAAAGAGCAGATCCCAGTGCAGCTGCAGTGTGAGCTGAAATGTGATAAAAAACAGTTGAACCTAACAGGCCTGGGGTCGGTAACTGTCATTACTCGCGATACTAACGCTTGTTAGCTTGACGGCTAACGGCTACTCCTGGCCCCGAGATTTGTTATCAGACGCATCACGTTGGGGTTTACGTTGTTATTTTAACGGCTAGGTCAGAGTGTCTGTGGACGTGTATTGAACCAAGCCGTGGCGTCAACATGAGCTAAAAGCCAGCGTTAAAGAACTACGTTATAACTAGTTAAAACCCCTTAATTATCGTGACGTCTCACACGGTGCGTTCACGTGCTGTCGGAAATCCTGGAATTCTAAAATGAATGAATGATATAACGTCCAAGTGTTGTCTCCACATGTCCTTCCAAAGTATTAAGATACCAAAGTACTTCATTTTAACAGTATGCCACATTACTAAACGTAGAACCACAAATATGTAGGAAAATATGGATTTGTAATGAAGTAGAAAACTGGAACATTTAATGATATACACAACTTCTCGTAGTGCAAAAGCTCACAAAGCTAATTCAGCAAAAACACCACAAATGTCTTTGAAATTTGTATTTTAAAAAAGGCAAAATTCCTTTTATTTATTTATTTATAATAGTTTATTTTAAATGCATGTATTCTACTGTTTGTTTTCCTTTCAGACATACCCCAACTACCTGGCCCACCTTGTTATGTTAGAATATATGGAAGATGAGCTCACATACGTAATATTTATCATATTATGAAGGGATAGTAATGGCAAAAAACCTGTCATGTCCCATTTGTGTTTTTAAGGGGCAGACAATGTGCAAAAACCATAGCTAGTTCTGTTGGTAAATCTATTTAAATCGATATTTATGAAAAGGTCTTACTGTTTCATCTGAGTTAATATTGTATATTTAATTTAAACCTATCAAAACTTGCAATACACATCTGTGGTTGCGTTTAACACTACACAAATAAATATAATCAATGTTTAATTTATAATTAATTTATGTCAGCTCTACTATTACTAGTTAATAATCGGTGGGCTATCATGGTTTTCATTCCTGTGTATTTGGTTTACTTTACAGTTGTCACAAGGTGGCACAACTTCATATTACTTCTCTACCATTGAACTTCAGGAATTATCTATAAAACAACTGCTACTACAGGAAAATACTGTGGTTTTAGAACTACTACAATTTGTACTACTAAAAGCACCTGAATGCTCTTCTACGCTAACGATTCTCCGGAAAACGAGGCTGAACAGCGGCCCCCGAACGCAGCATTTAAAAAACGGTTGCGACTTTCGCCGAGCTGCCGTGGCCGTAGCTTCGTTTCGGCCACCGGAGACGAACCGTCGCGTTTCGGGAGACAGTCGGCGCTGAGCCACGTCTCCACCTGTTCAGTCGTTACCTTTCGAGGCTCCGGATTCTCCAGGAGCCGGGACTGAAGTCTATCCACTGCTTCCAGCAGTTCCTCCGCCATGTTTACTGCTGGTACCCTGTCGCCCGGAAACTACTTCATCCTGACTGAAACGGGAGGCTGAAAAAAACGGAGAGGTTCCGCTGGTTGAGTGACGGCTGCTGGAGGAAGAGGCGTTTCGCTGACGTATACAATAATACGTGAAGGATCACGCAGCGTCCATGATGGCATTAATGATTCATTTATTAATTGAAATGGGGAGGCAAAACAATTATGTTTGGACATTAAAGTTGCCGTCGTGTCAGACGGAAATACGTAACGGCCCAGCTGACCCACGCGGGCACACACCTGTTACGGCGACGTCAGCGAAAGCGCTGAGTTGGCACGTGGACGAGTTCACCTGTCCTCTCTTAGATATAAACTACTATAATATTACTCCAGGCTTAGACGCAGTGGTGGAAAGTAAATAAACTAGTAGTTTTGAGGTACTTGTACGTCACATTACATTTTCTGCACCTTCATACTTCTACTCCATTTCACTTTTTTACTTCACTGCATTTATTGGAAAGCTTTAGTTCATGTTACTTGATAGATTCAGATTAATAATACCTATCTTTATTGATCGTGCAGGGGAATTCATAAACCAACCAGCAGCATAATGAAGTATTTTACCCAACCTTTATTCACCTTTATCCAACATTAACGTGATGAACTCATGATTGCATCATTAATAATTATTCATCATTCATCTATTGTATTCGTTTGTGGTGAATTATCTAATAAAAATGCAACACATGGCTTTAGAATACTTGTTTTTGTGTTTAAAAAGAGCAGAATTTACAGGTCATCACCATTATCTAGCCTATTATATATTATAATATTATAAACAGGTTGGTGGTTAGTTAGCAGTGGCAACTGCATTCACTGCAGTACTGTACTTATGTACAAATTAAATGTACTTATACTTGACTTGATTATTTACAGTTACTTTGCATTTGAGAGTTTTACATATTAGAGAGTACTTTTATACTTTCCTTAACTTTTGAATTCAGGAATTTTCCTTGTACTTGTAATACTTTTGACATTATTATTACTGGTACTTTTACTCAAGTAAAGGATCTGAATACTTCTTCCTCCACTGCTAGTTAATAGCTTTCGTAACTCTTTACTCCAGAGTCTGGAGTAATAATATAGTATAGCGTGGTAATCCTAGAGATACATTAGATACACTCTGTGATGAGTGAGATTAACAATCAAACAATGAAATCAGACACACAAAACCAGATCTGACACCAGAAACCTGAAGGCCATGAAGGGGTGAGGGGGTGAGGGGGTAAAGGGGGGGCTGGTTTGAGGGCAGAGCTGACCTCTTGTGTCAGCTCTGCCCTCACCCTGAACACTGGCGTTCCACAGGGCTGTGTGCTGAGCCCCCTCCTCTACTCCCTCTTCACCTTCGACTGCACACCTGTACATGGCTCTAACTCCATCATCAAGTTTGCAGACGACACAACGGTGATTGGCCTCATCCACAACAACGACGAGGCGGACTACAGGGAGGAGGTCCAGCACCTAGCGGCGTGGTGCGCCGACAACAACCTGGCCCTCAACACCAAGAAGACCAAAGAGATCATTGTGGACTACAGGAAGACTAAACCGGACACGCACACTCCAGTCCGCATCAACGGGACGGAGGTGGAGCGTGTCTCCAGCTTTAAATTCCTGGGTGTCCACATCTCCGAGGATCTTACTTGGAACCTCAACACTTCCACTCTGGTCAAGAAGGCTCACCAGCGTCTGTTCTTCCTGAGGAGACTGAAGAAGATCAACCTGTCTCCCCAGATCCTGGTGAACTTCTACCGTTGCACCATCGAGAGCATCCTCACCAACTGCATCTCAGTGTGGTACGGTAACTGCTCTGTTGCGGACCGGAAATCGCTGCAGAGGGTGGTGAAAACTGCCCAACGCATCACCGGTTCTTCACTCCCCACCATAGACAATATCCAGTGCAAGCGACGCCTGCGGAAGGCTCATTGCATCACCAAGGACACTTCCCACCCCAACCACAGACTCTTTACCCTCCTCCCCTCCGGCAGGCGCTTCAGGTCTCTCCGTTCCCGGACCAGCAGGTTCAGGAACAGCTTCTTCCCTGCTGCTATCACACTGTTGAACTCTAAACCACGGTGATAGCAGGACTCACTCCACCCATAGCACCCCTATTTATTTAGCTATTTATTCTGACCATAATGTACATTCTTGTTCACTGGAAATCATATTCATATTAGTATACTCTTAAAGTGTTTTCCATTTATTAGTGTATTCATACTGCCTTAACTTAATAAATGTATATATAGTGTATAATACTGACATAGTATATTCATATGTAAATAGTGTAATCATACTCACCCAGCGTACTTAGTGTTATAGTGTATTTTTCATACTGTTTTCTGCCATATTGCACTCGCACTCATCTAGTGCACCTCCCATACTTGTTCCTAAACTGTATATTTGCACATACTTGTACATACCCCACTGCAATACTCTTATTCTTATTTTTACAGTGTACATTTGCACATACTCTGCACTTTACTGCTGTTTTGCACTTCTGGATGGATGCTAACTGCATTTCGTTGTCTCTGTACTTGTACACTGCACAATGACAATAAAGTTGAATCTCATCTCATCTCATCTCATATTTTTGGAGGGGAGGGCGACAGCGGCTGCCTCTATTTGGAGATGGAGGTGGATGTTGGAGGTGAAATGACAGAAGAGGATCTGATGTGGCTGCAGGCGGACGTGGTGGGGTTTTAGAGGTTCCAGGGGAGGGGGGACGGCGACTCATACGTCACAGCTTTGGTCGGGACGCTGATTTCCTTCTGATACTCACACACACACACAAACACACACACACACACACACACAGCACTCTGACAGAGGACAGACGGACGAAGCAAAGAGGAACCTGTGACAGAACAACAAAGAAAAGAAAAGAAACGAGAGGCTGAGAGAGCAAAAGGAAAGGAAGAAGAGCAGGAACCACCAGAGGTAAAAATACACAACATTTTACTGCATTACAACTCGGGAAGAGTTTATAACTACCTGAATATCTGCACTTTGATTTCCACCAAAGTGTCATGAAAGTCAATTGGAATGAAAAGTGTAGATGTGTTGCATCAGACAAAAATAAATCATCAGTGCAACTAAATGTCCTCCAGTACTGTGCTTTTGAGGTACTTGTACTTTATTCTGCTGGTGACGTTTCACTGACAGCTGGAGTTCCTTGTTTCTCTAAAGATTTTACAAATCATGAATTTATATCATATGTTTAACTATGAAAATATTCAACACCATCTGAAATATTAAAATGCTGTTTCATATGATGATTCTTTACTTGTAATATTAAAATTATATTATAATACTCTGGTTGGGATTATTATGCTCGCAGAGCGCTTTTACTTAGATACCACAAGTTAATTTTACTTGTACATAATATTTTTTTAAATACTTTTACTTAAGTCATATCTTTGCACAGTATTTTTACTTGTATCAAAGTAAAGCATACAGTATTATACTACCTTCCACCACTGGAAACGCCATATCAAATGATACATGACATCATCGTTTTAAAAAAGTAGTGTATACTAATATTTATATTTAACCGCCGAGTGGAAACAATGTGAAGTAGTCGACAGTTGCCGTGAGGATATTACTACCACAACGGGAGGGTGTCGGCCCGTCTCTTTCCAGTCCTTAGGGGTGAAACACACACAAAACACACACACACCAAGTACACGTTGTGTGTGTCAGCACCTATAAATACACTCCTGAGATAGAAGAGGAATTCAGCTGCAGCCACGGAGTGATAGACGTGGTGGAGATTCACACATGCCGGTGTGTGTTGTGTGTGTGTGTGTGTGTGTGTGTGTGTGTGTGTGTGTGTGTGTGTGTGTGTGTGTGTGTGTGCAGGTACAAGTGGTGGACAAAATAACAGAAAACTTTGAGCTACAACAGACGAGGGAACAGGAACTAGCACTCTATACCACAGTCCTGTAGACAGCCTTAAAAGCCTTGTTAAAGCAGCTCCAATCAATATTTCCACAGGAATTTACAGCATGTTTTAGTGTCTTTTAGTGTGTTGTTTTGGTTTTACAGCAACTTTACAGTTTTGGTTCACTCTCACACCCCTATAGAGGGTCGTTTTTCGTTGTTTTAATTAAAAAGCAGTAATTGGATGCTACAAGTTTAGCATCAAACAGCAGACAGATACTTATTGTAAGTTCAAGTTGCTTTGGACAAAAGCGTCTGCTAGCGTCTGCCCTAAATGTAAATCTAGATACAGTTAGCAACGAGATGAAGAGACAGATCGGTGGTGGAGAACAAAAACAGAGCTAAAATTGAACCTTCATCCGGTCCAACATCCAACACGACTCCTGAATGAAAGACACTGTGCTGGATGTGTAAGTCAGAAGCTGTATGCTAACATATCTGTCATCTGTCAACTTGAAATGTGATATAGGGTCAACTTTCTTGTAACAATCATTTGTTAACACTGCCTTCAAGTCAGTTATGATAGGGTTTGCCATTTGTTTGTTTTGTTGGAGAGATTAATGCGTGAAGAATTCTCTCATAATCTCATGGTTGTACTTTATGGAGCCGGGAGAGCTTAGCTTAGCATAAAGACTAGCAGCTGGCCCTGAACAAATCCACCTGTTCTCAAACCTAATCAAGGTAATAAACATCAAACCAGAACAATAACGACGCACATGAATCAGAATCATAAGAATGTGGTTGTACCCGCCAGCCTTTCAGAGTCAACAGTTACACAATTCACTTTCCTTAAACACTCCTTAAAACCACAGACGGAAACATCACAACGCCTCACATCGTCAGTCGTCTGCTTCACTCTGCAAAGCTTCAAACACTCGCACGCTGAGGTCGCTGTCTAAAAATAACACGCAGGGGCTGATGCTTAGAATACCACCCTCTCCTTTACTTACACCTTAAAACATCTTTATAAATGTACCCGACATCCACAGATTCATCTGCAATGTCTTTATATTGTGTTTAAGAACAAGTTGTTTCTCTCCACCAGACATGAAAAAGCCGTTCTAAGCTGGTGTTTCTGCAGCAAACGTGTCGGGTGATTCAGCTGGATGTTTACATTAATATCTACAATAAATATCTTAAATATAAGTACTTTATTGGACTTATAGATCACTATATTTTAGTCATAGGCTTTGGAATGTTTAAGCTTTTGTCAATTTTGTCCCAGTTTTTCAGAATGATTTGGGAACTCCCTGAGGTCCTCACATTCACACTGATTAGCATAACTTTGATATTAAAAATACATACAGGTTCTGATAAAATAATGACATATTGTTGTATATTAATTACACTTTATTTTACCTTTAGTTTTTCCTGATCATTTCACAAAAGCTCCATTGAAATGGCTGTTATAATAAATATTTAGTTAGTTATTGATTTCCACTGCTCCTTTTAAAGCCAATAAATGTTTTTTCACAGTTTTTTCTCATAAATATAGCAATCACAGTAAATGTGATTATAAACAAACAGCAATAATTATGTATTTACTTACCTGTAAAATAAAGTATAATCACTGTCATTATCTGACAGTGTTGAGTAACGATAGGAATGTGTGAAAACAATCTGTATTTAATCAGTTGTCCTTCGGTTGCTAATAAGGCCGGTGCTGTTGTTTTGAAAGGAGATGCAGTTGTTAGTTACAGTAGTGAGTGATGACGGTGTGTGTGTGTGTGTGTGTGTGTGTGTGTGTGTGTGTGTGTGTGTGTGTGTGTGTGTGTGTGTGTGTGTGTGCGTGTGTGTGACGGAGCAGCTGCTCCCTGAACTAACCTTGGTCCCAGATATTTCTGAAGGCTGATCTCTGCAGAGATTATTTTCATGCCACAGAATCAAGTTTGTCTCAAACGTTGCCAAGACCTTGATTTTAAGATTTCAGGGACATTACTCACTGCATTTACTCAAGTACAGTTATAGTACGTTAACGTCTACTCCCAAAACGAGAGAATAAATTATTTTATTAACAGTTTGAAGACCAAAGAGATATAACATGTTGTACTTCACAAAAAAAGCAAAGATTAACGAATTGTCCAATATATGAAATGGAAATAGTTTTTCATCTTTCCAGCCATCATTAATCATCAAAACGACCCCTCAGATTTATCTGGCGACCCTTTAGAGGGGGGTGACCCCTATGGTTGGGAACTACTGTATATAAAGTAGTGAACAGTGAAATGCTGCTTTCACATTACTGCATCAGTATTTATAATCTAATTATGTAATATATAGTAACGTATCAAGTCACAGGGGACATCTAGCTTATAATAATTGTGTACCTTTACACTGTGATCCTGGTACTTTTACTTAAGTAAAGGAGAAGAATGCATCACATTTTTGTGAAAAAGCATTAAAATATACGGGGAATGGATTGTTCCTGTTGTGAGTGAGATATTGGGAATATTTCATCCTTCATTATCCCTTCGACCTGCTTATTAAGACCACAGCTCATCAGTAAAAACAGGTCTAAGATATTATTTGAGTCCTCCCTCTTGTCGTTGTGCATCAGTCAAACATGTTTTTTATCATCGTCCCGCCCCCTCGTATCTCCTGTTGGCCCTGACACTGAATTTATCACCTCCACATGTTTTCATGGCCTCTGTCATCATTCACATTCACAAAAACTCTTCTGCCAAACAACGACAAAAACCTTTGTGGGGGAAAAAGTTTCCTGACCGTTTAGAGGGCGACTTCACGGCAGCCAATGGCGAGCCCCTCCTCTTCACATGACACCAACAACAGCTGCTCCGTCCTGTACGATCCCGTGTCCGTCCCCCGGTCTGTCCATGTGTGGAGCCCAAGAGATGCTATTTAAAAAAAGAGCCAAGTTCAGAGCGAATGAGGGGGAGTGGACAGAGGCACGGGGAGGGTCATGTATGCGTGTTTGTGGTCAGAAGCACCGTAGTAGCATTATTTACATCGTCAGTATTACTTCAAATGGCCTAGATGTGGTTGCTGAGAAGGTCAAACAGGAAGGTGTTTAGATTTAGAGAAATTACCCTTTAGTTAAATAATATATGAATGGAAAATCAGCCGAAACAAAACTTTGATATTCAGAAATGTTCCTTCAAGAGTTTTACATCAAAGAAACTTCAATTTTAGCATTTAGGATGATCTATTAATATTAATAAGTGTGTTTTCTTTTGTGTATAATCACCTGGAAGATATAAAGTGTTAGTATGTGCTAACTTTTGCTAATAAGCACTAAACAATGCACAGCTGAAGCTGATGGGAATGTATTTAGTTTGCAGATATTTGATCATAAAACAGATAATGAAAAGATTAATTGTCTGGGAGCTATAAATGTCTGAAGTTCCAACAGTTGTTGAGATATTTCCGTCTGGCGAGCCCACTGACCGACAGAGACATACGATGTTTAAATATAAAACATGAAAGTCAGACTATTAAAAAGCTCTCAATCTAATAACGACAACAAATGTGTCTCATAAACGCTCACTGGAAGGGCAAAAGGGCAAAGATGAGAAAATGTCAAGTAGGAACCTCGATGGAGCTCAGTGGGAGAACGATCACACAGCAGGTCTGCTCTGAGGGGATCTCTGCTCTGAGGGGATCTCTGCTCTGAGGGGATCTCTGCTCTGAGGATCAGGTGAACAACAACAAACTGAGCCAGGAACAAAGACCATCCCGTCCTCCTAATGTTTACCAACAGACAGCTTCCAGTCACCTTCATCTCCATGACTCCTCCCCCTTGATCGACTGTCACAGTCGTGTTTGTAGCTGCAGTGGTTACTGTAAACATCTAGTATCATCTAGAATTATCTGGAGTTTTGACACTGTTGCTGACCAGCTATAAAAACAGAACTTTTATCTCAGGCTTGGTTGTTGTCGTACAAAACAAACTTTTCGCGTTTCATGGAGTTTTGGTTCAGAGCTGGTTTGGTTTGGTTTTAGGAGCTCAAATCAAATGACAAAAGACACAACCACAAGAAGAGAAACAATTCCTTCAGCTAGGCTTCAGCAAAACCAACAAAACACGACTAAAAGTTGAGCTCTAAGCTACGTAAATCCCCTCCAGTGAACCGGTCTGATGCAGGTTGACCGCGGACATGAATATGATCCCCGTGTTTTATGAACGCCTGTAAACCACAAAACCAGCCCTGCTTGGTTTCTGGACACTTGCACCTGTCATTCACACAGCTGGCGGCTCACGGAGACGGTGATCCTCGGTGGGATTTAGTAAAAAGGTGTCGGCCGGTTTGTTGTGGTGATGTGTGATGTTAGAGATTAGCAGAGAAACGCACATCCGTCAGTGGGTTTGTTGTGTCCTTCAGTGACCATGACACCGATGGAAACATTCACCTGACTGATTCGGTTGTTTGTTAGGAACTTATGTTCTACCGCCATCGCTGTTAAATCCACACATAAAGACAAAAGAGAGATGGAAACACACGTGAAGAGAGGTGGAAAGGGATTCTTGTTTTCTTTAAAATAACTGGAAGTCAAGAAACATGTATTCTTTACATATAAATCTCACAACATTACTGATCAACATAATCTGAAGCTCACTAAATGTTCTTGCATGTCTCTTTAGTGTAGAAGGAAAATCAAATTCAGGCCGTTTGAATCTTGTTTTACATTTCTAATCCGTTTCTGTGGACGTCATGTTTTCTTTTATCGTCGTCAAAGTTGTATTATTGTTGCACGGCGTCTCTGTTGAACGCACAGATTCTTTAAAAAGGTCAACGATAACAGAACATTAAAACAGATTAGCTCAACTCCAGCAGGTTTTATATCTGTTGATACAAACTTAAGGCTTCCTAAATATCCCAAAACTGTGAAATATTGCCTCTTGTCCAACAAAGACATAATATGTGGAAAACATTATGTTGTTTTTATGAACATTTCTGTCAAATAAGATAGCAAATACAAATATTTAAGATATTTTGTTGTTTTTGACAAATACATGTAACGGTGTGGGCCTTCTTCTTTGCAGGTGCTGTGTGCTGTGTTTAAGGAAACCCCAACAATCCACCAGTCCAACCATTAAAGCACATTATAGAAGAGGACACAAGTGAACCAGTCTGTCGAGAAGTCAACTTCCTGTCGGAAAACCATCAGGTGTAAAACCAAACGCATGCTAAAACCCACAAACCACAACCTCAACAGTCAAACGATGGCGCCGAAGAAGAAGGCCTCCCGCCAAAAGAAGCCTGCCGTGGAACCCGTCCCTCCTGTCGCCATGGAGACCGCCCCGCCCCAGCTGAAGGTGGAGAGCCGCGGGGACGGCGTGGTGGTGGTGGAGAGCGGCGTGAAGAAGATCGAGCAGATGGCGGCGCTGGACATCGCTCAGCTGAACAGCCTCAACCTGCCGCTGCCGCCGCCGGTCATCAAGCCCGGCGAGCGAGGCCTCGGCCTCGGCAGCGAGCTGACACGGCCGCTGCACGGCAACCTCCTGCTGGAGGAGCTCAGCAAGATGCGGCAGGAGAAGTAGGTCCTGATGCTGATACTGTAAAATACCATTTACATGCAATATGATACAGCAGAATTATTAGAAGGTGTATGGTATTGAATAATTACGGTGAGCTGTATCAATGTATCTCCTCTGTTCTCCGTTGTCCTTGGAAGTTCTTGTATTTACCGCCATGATGAGTCTTATCAGTACTCTTACTGCAGTTATCAGTACTCTTACAGTAGTTATCAGTACTCTTACTGCAGTTATCAGTACACTTACTGTAGTTATCAGTACTCTTACTGTAGTTATCAGTACTCTTACTGTAGTTATCAGTACACTTACTGCAGTTATCAGTACTCTTACAGTAGTTATCAGTACACTTACTGTAGTTATCAGTACTCTTACTGCAGTTATCAGTACTCTTACTGTAGTTATCAGTACACTTACTGCAGTTATCAGTACTCTTACAGTAGTTATCAGTACTCTTACTGCAGTTATCAGTACTCTTACTGCAGTTATCAGTACTCTTACAGTAGTTATCAGTACTCTTACTGCAGTTATCAGTACTCTTACTGCAGTTATCAGTACTCTTACAGTAGTTATCAGTACTCTTACTGCAGTTATCAGTACTCTTACTGTAGTTATCAGTACTCTTACTGTAGTTATCAGTACTCTTACTGCAGTTATCAGTACTCTTACTGCAGTTATCAGTACTCTTACTGCAGTTATCAGTACTCTTACAGTAGTTATCAGTACTCTTACTGTAGTTATCAGTACTCTTACTGCAGTTATCAGTACTCTTACTGTAGTTATCAGTACTCTTACAGTAGTTATCAGTACTCTTACAGTAGTTATCAGTACTCTTACTGTAGTTATCAGTACTCTTACAGTAGTTATCAGTACTCTTACTGCAGTTATCAGTACTCTTACAGTAGTTATCCTGCTGCTCTGCAGGTTCCTGACTGATCTGGAGTTGGCCTGTAAGACCAAAGCCTTCGACGTCCACAAGCTGGTCATCTCCTCCATCAGCCAGTACTTCAGAGAGATTCTGGCCAAAGACCCGGGCATGAAGCGCCTGGAGCTCCCCTCCCTCTCCCCTCTGGGTACATCTAAATACCGAAACATTATCTATTATTTAAGTTTATTTTATAGTCCAGATCCCAAACAATTGGTGATAGGATTTCATTCCTTCTGACAAAGTTCTGCTTTTAAATCGCGCGCCTCTCTCCGTCTCCAGGCCTGGCTAACGTCATCACCTTCGCCTACCTGGGTCGCGTCCACATGTCCCTCTACACCATCGGCTGCACCGCCTCCGCCGCCGCCACCCTGCAGATCCCTCAGCTCCTGAAGATGTGCATGGACTTCCTGCTGGCCGAGCTCAACGTGCAGACCTGCGTCTACATCTGGAACATCGCCGCCGCCTACGGCCTGGTGCCGGTGTGCGACGCCGCCCGCCGCTTCGTCCTGGAGAACTTCGTGCAGTTCGCGGACACGCCGCTGTTCACCCAGCTGACCCTGGAGCAGATCTCCGCCTTCCTGCAGGACGACTCGCTGTTGTTGCCTTCAGAGGTCACTGCCTTCCAGGTCAGAGGTCAAACTTTGTCTGTAAAGGTCAAACGTGTGTGTAGCTGGTACTTTAGGTTGGAAAAATGATCGTATCTGATATCCTTACTAAGCAGAAGAGGGCAGGTCTTCTAGGAGGCTTCCATTAAAAACTCGGAGACCCTCTGGGCCTTCCTGCTATTTTCACCCGGACCTAAAAACAGACCTCAGACCAGCTGCTCAAAGCATAACACAGAGCCATGAAGCAAAACCACCTGCATGTGGAGTTTAACTCACTGTATGCAAGAAGAGATGTGGTTTAATAATAAAACTCTGTTAATGACCTAAATAGACGACAGCTGAGCGAAGCAGAGATCGTTGTATTTATAATAAGACCGAACGTCAGCGCGGAATTCAGGTTAATTTTAGGCATTCATTTTACTTGAATTGTCTCTTTTATCACAATTATTAGTTTAAACTACTTTATTAATAAATCCATTTGATTAGATTATATATTTGACTTTTGTACCTGATTTTAATTTGTTGCCTTGTGTATTTAAAACACATTCATAAATAATACTTTATTAAAAGAAATTAAAGATTTTCTTCCCTTTACCACTGGTTAGTTGATGAAATAAATGCACTTATTTTAAATTTAAAAGGGGAGATTAGTACATATTTAATAGTTTTTCTGTTTTCCCGAGAACAATTCTTCTATTTTTTCCTAAGAATATTATTCTAGGTGTATTTTAAATCAGTTTGATACCCTACATATGAATTGTAATTTTGAAAGGTACCCTGTAAAGATAGTTCCATCCTTATGTTTCACATTCACTGTGTCTCTCCCTCCAGTTGGCCATGAGGTGGCTCGACTTCGACGTCTCCCGTCAGGCCAACGCCGCCGAGCTGCTGTCCCACATCCGCTTTGAGACGATCCCGGCCAGCGAGCTGGTGAGTCAGATCCAGCCGGTGCCCCGCATGATGATGGACCCTCACTGTCACCGCCTGCTGGTGGACGCCATGAACTACCACCTGCTGCCCCACCAGCAGAACACCCTGCAGTCCCGACGCACTCAAGTCCGAGCCGGCCAGCAGACTCTGCTCACCGTCGGCGGGCGACCCTCGCTCACCGAGAGGGCTCTCAGCCGCGAGGTCGGTGGTGCTTTGGTTCCGCTGTCTCTATTAGCAGCTCAATAAAACCCCTCGCTGACCTTTGACCTCTGTGCCCAGGTGATGTGGAGGGACCCCCGCGAAGGAGCTGCCGCCTGGCGTCACCTCACCCAGCTGCCGGCGAAGAGCTTCAACCAGTGCGTGGCTGTGATGGACGGCTTCCTGTACGTGGCCGGAGGAGAGGACCAGAACGACGCCCGCAACCAGGCCAAGCACGCCGTCAGCACCCTCAGCAGGTAGGAGGCGGCCTCGGCATCAGGCCCTCATCACGTCACTCAGCATGGTGCTTCCTGCACATGACCCCCTGACCTTTACCCCCAACAGATATGACCCTCGCTTCAACACCTGGCTCCACCTGGCCAGCATGCGTCAGCGCCGCACCCACTTCTCCCTGGCAGCCAGCGGCGGCCGCCTGTTCGCCATCGGCGGCCGCAACGTGGAGGGCCTCCTGGCCACCACCGAGAGCTACCTGCCGTCCTCCAACACCTGGCAGATGCGCGCGCCCATGGAGGTGCCCCGCTGCTGCCACTCCAGCGCCACCCTGCCCTCCGGAGACATCCTGGTGACCGGCGGCTACATCAACTGCGCCTACTCCCGCTCTGTGGCGTGCTACAACGTGGACGCCGACACCTGGAGCGAGAAGGCCCCCATGGAGACGCCCCGCGGCTGGCACTGCTCCGCCGCGCTCGGAGGGAAGGTGTATGTCGTGGGAGGAAGCCAGCTGGGGCCCGGCGGCGAGCGGGTGGACGTGCTCTCGGTGGAGGTGTTCTCCCCGGAGAGCGCCACGTGGAGCCGGGCCGCCCCTCTCCTCCTGGGCGTGAGCACCGCCGGTCTGTCCCCGCTGGCCGACAAGCTGTACCTGCTGGGAGGCTGGAACGAGGCGGAGAAGCGCTACAAGGCGGCGGTGCAGAAGTACGACCCGGCCACAGACAGCTGGTCCATGGCGGAGGATCTGCCCGAGCCCACGGTGGGAGTGTCCTGCTGCACCCTGACCCTGCCGCCCCGACAAGCACCGCGCCGGCAGCAGCACCGCAACACGCCGGCACACGAAGACCAGCAGCAGCAGCAGGCCGGCAAGAACCGGAGCCGAGAGAGCAGCATGGCTCCGTCACAAATCATCA
The DNA here is from genome assembly GCF_963514095.1 of Eutrigla gurnardus. Lineage (NCBI taxonomy): Eukaryota > Metazoa > Chordata > Actinopteri > Perciformes > Triglidae > Eutrigla > Eutrigla gurnardus. The sequence goes on along the minus strand of NC_139928.1, from coordinate 18,878,959 downwards.
CAGTGTAGACGGACAGGAAGCACGAGAGACGGGGAGAGAGGAGGCTGGTTCAACCTCTGGAGAGCATCTGGATCACGCTCTTTATTCTGTAACTTTATAGGCTGCAGTCAATTTGAATTGTTTGTAAATAATTACACAAAACATTTTGGATAAAGAAAAATTATTATTTATAGCATTATCTAAACTAAAATACATTGTAGAAATACCATGAAATTAAATATAGTTGAATTAAATATAAATACATTTGTAATTCATACATTTTATATTTTTATAAATGCAACTCTAAAAGTACTGATTATTGAGAATTTGATTGGACATAATTTTGGCCTATTTTCCATAGATTTACAAAATATAGATGAAGCTTTGATGCTTAATTCTTCCTGAGGCGATCTACCTGACCTCCATTATTATAACCACGAGTAGAACGATGCTCATCTCAAACACGACCAGACAGAGAGGCGTGATCGAAGTGGTCTCTGGAGGTTTTAACGTTGATGGAAGCTGAGAGGAGAGAGGAGGACGAGGGATGACATGTAGAGTAGAGCGGGTGGAGGTAGCGAGGCGACGGATGGAGGAATGATGGAAAGACGGGAACAGTGGCTGTCTGCGTTTGAGCTGGTTGAACAAACGGCACTGTGAATCCACCGGCAGTTCATGTACAAAGATGTATCTAAGCGTGTGTGTGTGTGTGTGTGAGATGTTCAACTGTGAAAACGTGTGTGTGTGTGTGACAGAGGAGTGAGTGAGCCGTCAATAATCAAGTTCTCATTAGCAAATATGTCTTCATGAGGATCGTAGCAGGTCAGCAATAAACAAACCTGTTTATGGTTTTATTTATTTCAAGGATATCTCTCAGTAGTAGAGTAACTCAAAAATAAAAACATATATAAAAAATATATAGATGTAGTTCTTAAATATTTTATAAGTGCAATGGGGAAGGATCGTGAGGTGAACCCAAAAGGAAGGTGGTGGAAACTCAACACAAATGAGATTTTAAAATGAATGTAAAATCCATAAATGTAGAAGAAACCAGGATTGAGAAAAAATACTCATAAAAGAAAAAAAAAAAATGTAGAAAAAATAAATACTCAAAGCAAAAAAAAAGTAGAAAAAAGTTTAAAGATAATTAAAGAAAAGTCTAAAAATTGTAACAAAGGACAAAAAAAATGTGACACCTTGTTTGGTTTTAAGACATTTGAAGTTCCCCGACTTATTTAATTCGACTGAAACTTAAGACAAACTACCAAGTGAAGAACCAGTGAGACGCCAGCAGGTGGAACGATTGATTAATATTGTTTTATCAGGAGATACAATGAGGTTAATCCGGCTCATTTGATTGGACGAACCCTTGTCCCTTGAACCCTGGTCGTTTCACTGAATAAAGCCAATGTGATCAAAACAAGTCGGTTTCTTGTCTTATTTGTATCTATACATGTAGAGTGGGCAGCTGGGAAATGTAGTCAGACTATAGTAGAGGCTTCGTCATCTGGAGGTCAGGTTACCATCATGGAGGATTGAATTCAGCAATAAAAAGAGTCGTTAATTTGCGTTGCAGGTTATTTCTAGGAAACGGGGCGATGATATTCACAAGTTAGAGGATTCATTATCGAGAACAAGCTCATCTGACTGAGCTTGAACGCTGCCAGATCATCTCTTTATGTGACGTGTTTACAGTGAAACGGGATACTGACTGTTCATAAGATTAGCTCATGACCTTCTCCAGCTGTGCAGATTGAGGTTAGGAATTTAATCATTGTTGTCCAGGAGGAGAAAATTAGGAATTGTTTTAAATTTCAGCTCATCTTTCAAACTCATCCTACAAGTCAAACTGATCTCTTGTTAAAAAAAATGAGGTTGATTCCAGAATATGAAGCGATTACACAACTGTTTCTTTAAGTGAGGCAAGAAACGTAGCCACGTCTAAATCGTATGCACCATATAAATCCAACAGAAACAACATGAGACAAAAAGTCATTTTTCCCATTTAATTTGTTACAAACAACATCAAAAGGTGGTCCTTTACTTGCCGGGGAGGATGATGCCGTCATACTGAGGGAAAAGAAATGAGGCAAATATTAGACTGTGGAAAACGCAACACCAGAGAAATTTGATCTCCAAACATTAACATGTTGATCAGAGTTTCCTCCAGGAATCATTAAATAAAAGCTGGAAGTCTCCAGGCGTCTCAGGACAACACTCACTTTCTGCTGGAACCAGCGCATGGCCTCCTCTTTGCGGATGCGGTGCCTGAAACCAATGCGGCCTCTTTTCCGCTTCTTGTCGGCGATACTGAAACCGGGTCTGCCCAGAACCTGGACTCAGAGGGGACAACGAAGCTGGTCAGACTCCAATATTCACCAGAGGCTTCGATCAATATCCTGGGATTTAAGACAACTGTATATTCTCTAAACCGAAGAGTCAAATAAGTAATTTCTACTGATAAGAAAAAGCAACCTCTCTTTACAATTGTGCAGCTGTACCTGAGAAATGTTTACAAAAATGTTACTAGATATAATTTAAAGATCTATCCCAACACGCAATCATTTGATTAAATCTAAATTAATCAGCTTGTTTCAGGACTTGCATTTAACACAAATGTCAAATTTTGCTCATTTTACACAAGAAATCAATTTTTCAGAAAGTTGTTCATATTTGGCAAAGCAGGACATTAGCAGGTACACTATTGATATGTGCACCTCTGATAGTGTATCAGGACTCAAAGCTGCCTCATCAACATGTCAGCTGATCATGGACATGATATGCTTCAGACAAAACATTCACACAAGCAGCGGTCTGATTTTCACCTCCAGGAAGAAGTTATCTAAATAAATAAATTCAACCATTAACTCCGCTGATAAAACTTGACCGAGTCGTACAACTTCACTGCATTTTTATTTATTTTTTTTTAATAATAATGTGACAAATATTCAGCAACAATTTTTGACAACTAAAAAATAACACTTCTTATGTATCTGTATGTACTCTACAAGGTTGACAGTTCAAATAGAATTGCATTGCTTGGCAACAGCTCTGGTCCATCTTTACTTCTCCTCAGGCAACTTTGGAATTCGGCACCGTTATACTTAATTGTTCACAAAATACATTTCAGCAGCTACATTCAGGATATTAAATCTGGTCACTCACCACGTAGAAGTCCAGTCCGTAGATGCCGATGCTGGGGTCGTACTTGATGCCCAGATCGATGTGTTCCTGGATACCAAAGCCGAAGTTTCCGGTGTCGGAGAAGTTGTTCTTTCTCAACTCGTACTCGCGCACCTGGAAGCAATGCGTTCATTTTAGTTTCTCTACGTCGATTTTATAACAGAAAGTTGACCATGACAAAACTGAAGTACAAGTCCAGTACAAGGAAAGATTATTAGTTTTTTGAGCACATCAATTTGGTCCATCAGGTCCCTTTACTTCAATTTAAAAAAAGGTAACACTATAACCAGCTTTATCAGATATACATCTATAATGTGTACTGAATAATACTACCTTTTCAAATTATACAATCTGACATGGGAATATCACTTGTTGAGCTGCATCTTAGACATCGAGAACCAAGTGAAAATCAGATGGAAATGACTGAAATATTGAGGAAACGTAGAGGAATATGACTTCCTGACCTTGAGTCCTTTCTCCAGGATCTCCTCTGCTTTGGCTCCACGGACGGTGCAGTGGACAGCAATCTTTTCATTTCTGCGGATACCAAAGGATCGCACGGTGTAGCGGGCTGTGGGACAAAAAAACAACAACAAAACAAAGAAAGTTAAATACTTTACAGTGATAATTTATTTTGTTTAACCCAGCAGCTTCAATGACATAGTTTGGATTTCTCCCACCAAACTGGATGGAACCGTTAATTACAGATGCTTTTAAAGTTCCCACACACAAACACTGACCCTTGGAGAAGACGGGGGTCTGTCCTGTGAGCTGCTCCAGCACCTTAGCAGCACGGGTCAGCCTGTCTCCGCTCTCACCGACGCAGATGTTCAGGCAGAGCTTGCGAATGCGAAGCTCTCTCATGGGGTTCTCCTTCTTTTCGCCCTGGTCCTGGAGAACACAACAGTACAGTATTAGATCCAAGAACACCACTCAAAAAACACCTGACAGCGGAGAAGAAGTGTGTGACACCTCGTCAACCGCTGCTGCCATGTTGACTTTAACCACTGGCTAACAGACTAGCACAGGCTAACACGGTAAACCAACGTTCTTTCAACAACAGTAAACCAGAGCTTCGGTTTAATATTCATAATTAGTTATCGTCTCTAAACCATCGAGTCCTCATGGGGCTCCTTTCCGTCTCAACGCTGAACTCCCTACGGTCTCAGACCGACACACGCCGGCGGAGAACATGTCCGTACATATCCCCGCTGCTTCTGTTAGCATTGTCACAGAGCACATACGTGTCCGGAACTCAAATAGTAACTTTAACACCACCAACATGTAATGTAAACAACAGAGGATTGCCTATTGTGTAGCCGCAGTGTCATATCACTGTTATGTTGTATTTACGACCCTAATATTACCAGTGTACGCGGGGACCATACTTTCCGGTAAGGTAATCAGTTAGCATCACTCGCTTTTTTACGTTTAACAGTCTTCCGTTACGTTTATTACACAAATACGGCTCTAGTTTAGTCCCTCATAATGGAGTCTAAGTCTCTGCACGTCAAACGGCGGGCAGGATGAGTCCACAGCTCCGATGATTGTGGATTTCTACAACAACTTCACATTTGGTCGCCATCGTACGATGTGAGACATTACTCACCGCCATGTTGGATCACTAGAAGAGGGCGCTACGTTTCCGGCCAAAACAATTTATAGCGGAGTGTTCGTCATAAGTGGTTCCGGGAAGACATCGCGGGGAAACGCAAAAGGTTCCGGTCTGAGGCGCTAAAAATCAACAAAATAATCAGAATCAGGATCTGAATCATCTTTATTGGCCAAATAAGCGTGAATTTGACTCCGACTCGCTCTCAATACACATACACACAGAAATAGACATACAGCTAAAACAAGAAAACAAAAGTATTAAAGATAAACATTTGACTACTATGTACATATATAAATATAAGTATATGGACAGGAAATTAAACTGTTTTTTCACTACCTGAAACATGTAAATGAAGATAGTTAAAGTTGACAGTAATGCAAGCTTTTTCTGAGCAGTATGTTAGCATGCTGATGAGAATTTAAGTGACATTAGCATGCTAACGTTTGCCAATTAACACAAAACCCAGGTCTATAGTCATGGTAAATGGCCTCATTTATATAGCGCTTTTATCCAAAGCGCTTTACAGTAATGACTGACATTCACCCATTCACACACACATTCACACACCGACGGCGGAGTCAACCACGCAGGGCGACAGCCAGCTCGTCAGGAGCAATTAGGGTGAGGTGTCTTGCTCAGGGACACCAGGCACTCATCTAGGAGGAGCCGGGGATCGAACCAGCAATCTTGCGGTTGCCAGCCAACCCGCTCTACCTCCTGAGCTAATGCCCCCCTAGTCACAAACCAAACTGTTGGATTTATTTTGACCTGAAGGTAGATTGAAGCTTAAACATTTCTTAAAAGAAGCTTTAAGAAAAGTATCTCAAGAAAGGCAGTTGCTAAAAAAGTGAAAAGTGGCTAAGTTAAACTATGAACCTCATCACTCCTTGCACTCATGCAACCATGGTGTAGTTGAGAGGTCTTCAACAGGTGGTTCGGGACCCCTAGGGGGTCCACAGAGTTACTGTGGGGGGTCCCCAAAATTATTTGATCCCAAACTTTTTTCTTCCGAAAATGTAAATATGTCCAAAAATAGACCTCAACATAAATAATCCTTCCTGTTTGTTTAATATTATTTTGAAAATTGTGATGTAGAAATTCCAAAACAGAATTAAAATATGAATCTGTCAACAATTATTATTTTAATGGCTTAGCATTGCATGTTACACATTACACTACACATTATTATTATTGGCCTGGTTTAATAAGCAACACAATTTTACACAATATGTAATAGGGGGTCCCTCCACCGGGTCACTATAAACCTTGGGGGTCCTTGGCCTGAAAACGTTGAAGACCTCTGGTGTAGTTTGTTTATGGTGGACCACCATGGGACCTTATTTTGGAAAAAATAGTTTTAGTCAATGGTGAGAGACAAATATTTTTCGTTTCTGTTTGAAATGTACCATGAATTACCCATGATGTTTGTCAATGAAAAGACTTGAGAAGAAGAAAGTTTCCACACCATGAAAGTAGCATGTTGTAGTATAAGTGTTGAAGGATAAGACTGTGACAATACGTAGGCCTAATTACGAAGACTTTCCACCGTCAGTGTGGTAAGAGGCGTCTCCTCTCCTATGCTACGACGTTGGTGTGTTCGGAACCAGGATGTGACGTTACTTACACTAACAACAGCACTCGCTCCTTCTTTCTCTTCCTGGCTGATAAAAAGAGTTGTTGGATGAAACACAAGCTAAGATAACATTACATTAGTGATGGAATGTAGCAAAGTTAGCTAAGCTCCTTCTTTCTCTTCTCTTGTCTTGCTAGCTAGCTAGCTAGCAAGACAAGCTAACGGAAGTGTTGGTGACGTACTTTGTGTGAGACAAGTGATGTAGTTCACTGAGCGGTTTCACACTAAGCTAAATTATATTCTGACAAACTAAAACTTTCTGGACATGAAATATTATCTTTTAATTTACAAACATTCGGCCATATTTGGGATTCATGGCAGAGGAACAAAATATTAGTTGTCTGTCACCTTTTACTACCGTACACATTTCTTCCGAATTAAGATCCCATGGGGCACATTCACAATCAAAAAAATGATAAAAGTTCAGTGATCATTTGTGAAGCTTATCTTGCTGCTTGCAAAGTATCATAAACTTAAACTGGCTTTGGTTAAACTTGTACTACATCAGCCCTGCAGCACTCAATATGCTACTTCAAAGTGTTTCCCCCCGGTTCATAGCAACAAGATCATTTCTGTGGTGTCATGGTGAGCTCTGAACTCAATGTTAGATGGGTAAAATGTTTGGTATCCTGGAAACTGTTTTTCCAAACCAACACTATTTTTAGTTTTGAGCTGATGTAGTTTATCAGATCTAGCTGGAGAAACTTGAACAGATGATGCTTTGAAGAAATCCCAAACTAAAAAATGCCTGAAAACAAAACAACTTTAGAACCAACAAGGATACGTTTGTTGATAACTGACGAAGTGGATTATTTAAGTTTCTTCATTCAGATCAGACTTATTAATACATACACTTTCTTTTCTTTCTCATGTGAGGTTGAATGTTAATACAATGTCAATACAAACAAAAATACAAAATGGATGTTAGATATTCAAAGGTTGTGAAAAAAAAAGAAAAGAAATATCTCCATTTGGTATGTTTAAGATTTTTTATTGTTTTGCTTTCAACCTAATTCATTTAACAGTTGTCCCTAAAAGGCACAAGCCTTCTTTTCCTGCGGAAACTTTTCCAATGGCTTTTAATCATCATCAGCCCGGAGATGGCGCTAGGATGAAGAGGGGATGGCTCCGGAGACGTGACCTTAGGTTGGAGGTCATGCGTGAGAATTCATTTCTTTTTGTCGGCCTTGATCGCAGCCTTGGTGACCTTTCCACTGGCGGGGTCCTTCTTATCGACCGCCTTAATGACACCGACGGCCACAGTCTGCTTCATGTCACGCACGGCAAAGCGACCTGGGAGGACGAGAAAAGACATAAACAGAGGAGTCAGTGTCACGTGAGACCAAAGAGCGTTTTGTGATCATGACAATCACCAGTCCGTCCATTGGTCTGAGATTACGTTCAGCACACATTGTATCTCAGAGGCTCCTGTTAATATTTCCATGCCAAAACAATTTACATCCACTAATATCACTTTGTATTGCCAATATTTGACCAGATTTAAGGCAAGACTGACTCTGCTGCCTGTGGACTGATTTCTATGCAAAGGACTCAGGATGGCTTTGACGGGTAAATCCAAAGGTTTGGAGCGATGCCCAATGCTTTGCCTCTCTTCAGACAATGAAGAGAGCTGCTTGCCCTCCGAGGCCTATCTGTCATCTGACCGATGGGTTCCCATTGGTATCATGGACCCAATGGTCCAAATTAAATATTGTAACATTACAGATAAAAACATTATTGTAATAGAATGTCACGTGCAAGCCACATGAGTTTTTTACTCACCCAGTGGAGCATATTCAGAGAAGGCCTCCACAACCATGGGCTTCTGTGGGATCATCTTGACCATGGCGGCGTCTCCGGACTTGACGAACTTGGGGTTTTCCTCAAGCGTCTTGCCGGAACGGCGGTCGACCTTCTCGAGGAGCTCGCTGAACTTGCAGGCAATGTGAGCAGTGTGGCAGTCCAGCACGGGGGCGTAACCCTGGGAGATCTGACCAGGGTGGTTCAGGATGATGACCTGTGGAGGGGGAGACACGGAGGGAGGTCAAACGAGCCCCATCTAAGGATGTGGACTGGTCCGTGCTGGTAACCACTAATAGTCACTAACCATTCTGGTTGGTTCAGGATGATGACCTGCAATTAAAACGTTTAAGAGAGTTCTCTATAAATCAATCGCTTCAGGTTTGAACACGAACACTATTGTAGTTCCTGCTAATGGCCAGCAGAGGTCCACATATTTACACGTTTACCACAGCTGGAATCACAATCAAATTTACAGTTTGGAGAGGATCTTGCTACAGTAATTACAGAAAGGGCCAGGGCCCTTGTATTCATGATAGTTATTGGGATCATTGCTCTCATGTTTAACAACATATAACGTTTGATTTTTTTGGCCACTATTTATTCGAATTAGCTCCTTGCAACCGGAAGTAGGCCATTTTAAAGTTGTCATCCCAGAAGGGTTTAATCGTTTTGTTTCAAATTTGGTTGGTATAACCCTCCGGCTAATGAGACGCTAAATTGCAAAGGGATTGTCGATCCCTGCAATAATGGTGTCATAGGTCAATACGTAATTTTTGGCGCTTTATAGGTATGAAACTTTTCAAAAACTCTTCCTAGAGGATTTGACATATCATATTATCATATTATATTGTCCAATTTGACCCAAATTGCACGTGCTGAATAAGAGTCCAGGCCGAAGGCATTTAGACACCCATATTGAGTTATAGTCATGGACCTTCACATCATACTTTTTCAATCTTTATGTCTTCTCTCTTCATTTCTCAGACTGACCTGGGCGGTGAAGCTGCCGGCTCCCTTGGGGGGGTCGTTCTTGCTGTCTCCAGCCACGTTTCCACGACGGATTTCCTTGACAGACACGTTCTTGATGTTGAAGCCGACGTTGTCGCCGGGAACGGCTTCAGTCAGAGACTCGTGGTGCATCTCCACAGACTTCACCTCAGTGGTCAGGTTGGGGGGAGCGAAGGTGACGACGGTACCGGGCTTGATGATGCCAGTCTCAACACGGCCGACGGGTACAGTTCCAATACCTGAAAAAAATGCATTTGTTCAAGTATCTGATATATCATGACTGGTTAGAGAAGTTGTAATTTATATTACAACATGTTAGCAATATTCAGTTTTTACCTCCGATTTTGTAGACATCCTGCAGGGGCAGACGCAGGGGCTTGTTGGTGGGGCGAGCTGGGGGCAGGATGGCATCCAGAGCCTCCAGCAGTGTGGTTCCGTGGGCCTTGCCCTCCTTGCGCTCAACATTCCATTCCTTGAACCAGGGCATCTACAGAAGGAAGATGTGAGTTCATGTCCAATCCATCATGACGACAAGTTGAGCAACATATTGTTAAATTATCTCACCTTGGCACTGGCCTCCAGCATGTTGTCTCCGTGCCATCCAGAGATGGGGACAAAGGCAACAGTGGCGGGGTTGTATCCGATCTTCTTGATGTAGGTGCTGACTTCCTTGGTGATTTCCTCGAAACGGGCCTGGCTGTAAGGGGGCTCAGTGGAGTCCATCTTGTTGACTCCAATGATGAGCTGCTTCACACCGAGGGTGAAGGCCAGCAGGGCGTGCTCACGGGTCTGACCGTTCTTGGAGATACCAGCCTCGAACTCACCAACACCGGCAGCAACGATCAGCACGGCGCAGTCAGCCTTAAAAAAAGAGAGCGTTTTAATACTATAAGATACAAAAGGTGGTTCACACTTTGAGCCTGCCACGTATTAACACAATAACTTACCTGCGAGGTACCGGTGATCATGTTCTTGATGAAATCTCTGTGTCCAGGAGCATCAATGATGGTCACGTAGTACTTGATGGTCTCAAACTTCCACAGAGCGATGTCGATGGTGATACCACGCTCACGCTCGGCCTTCAGTTTGTCCAGCACCCAGGCGTACTTGAAGGAGCCCTTGCCCATCTGTTGTGGTTTGAAAAACACAAATACAGCAGGAAAACATGAGTAAAAGACAAATGAATCAGTGATAAAGGTTTAACCAATATATATACATTTAGATGTAGATAATTATTAAAGTAGCCTTACTTTTCTATAAATTGTTATGCTGATATTTTAAGGGGAGAAATACAAAATGTAGGGTATTAGCCCATGTCACATTTAAACAATAATAATGATGGCCTTGTTACAGATAGTGCACACATTTCAACAGCAGATGGCAGTTGTAACAAAGCAAAATTAGGGAGCAGTAACATCCGCCACACCCGTTTCCCACACCTGTACTGTGTGGTATGCCACGTGCCTTCGTGGCCTCATTGTGTTTTAGATGGTGTGAATGTTTGTTAAAAACTGAATGAAGGAAAGTCTCCCAAAAAACAACCAACCTCAGCGGCTTCCTTCTCGAACTTCTCGATGGTTCTCTTGTCGATTCCTCCACACTTGTAGATGAGATGTCCGGTGGAGGTGGACTTGCCGGAGTCGACATGGCCAATGACCACGATGTTGATGTGAGTCTTTTCCTTTCCCATTTTGTCCTGTATTCACAAATGTACTTTTATATCATAGTATAAAAACATATAAAGGACAAATTAAGTATCAAACTACGTTTCACAGAGTGGCCCGTCAGTGGTCGATAAGAGGCCTAACGGTCGAGTCGGCCATTTCTTTTGTTGCTATTTCTACACTTTGAAGTAGTTTAATCGACAAGAAAGCACCATGTTTGATAAACTAATTATGTTTTGTATAAAATCTTATTCTAAAAAGGAATAAGTAGTTGTATATAACCATTAGAAACCATACAGACCAACAGATACCAGTTCAGGCTATTTCCTACAAGGGAAACCATTTGAAACCCTCACAGTGTTCCAAAGAAACACAGTCATATATTTACCCTCTCTTAACCAAACATCAGCATTTAAAGCCTCTCAAAGCCACTTCCCTTATTTATCGAATGGTTTTTGGTTGTGTTGAAATTAGATCCCTCATTGAAACAACCAGAATTTAATAGAACAATATCGTCGAGGACATTTAGAGATGTTCCAGCGTTTTAACTCACCTGGTTGAAAAGCTAAATGGAGGTGCTGGTCTCCTGCTCTATCGACACACACCTTCCCCGGCTGATGTTTTCGCTAAAAAGGAAGTCTGTAAGCAGTGATCCGAGGATTATGCTTTCCTCTGCTCTCCTCCTCCTCCTCCTGTCTCATGAATAATTACACCATCATGCTCTCACAAACGAGTTCGGCCAGTCTGTTCTTGTTTGTTATGTTTTACGAACCACTCCTTAAAACATTTTTTAGTTTCGCGCCTGGAGGCGTCTCTGTCGTCAACAGAATGTTCAACCAAATGATCTCTGTTTCCACCTGGAGCCGCAGTTTTCCAATCAATACATTCTTGTAATGTGAAACAAAACACAAATAGAAACATCTTCGTTTGGCAATGTTTAATGTTTTTATTGTTTTGGTTTAAACTTAATAGTGATCATAGTTTCCCCTAAAAGGCATAAGCCTTCCTTTCCTGCGGAAACTTTTCCGATGGGTTTTAATCAGCATAAGCCAGTCCTTGAGTAGGGAGCTCGGCCTCAGAGAAGATGGCGCCGGGTGGCGGGGAAGAAGAAGAAGGGAGGGGGCGGACCGCTGCGGCTGAGACGCGACTCTTCGTTGGACGTCCTGCAGGAGAATTCATTTCTTCTTTTCAGCCTTCTGTGCAGACTTGGTGACCTTTCCGCCGGAGGCAAGCTTCTTGTCGACAGACTTGATCACGCCGACAGCCACGGTCTGCCTCATGTCACGCACGGCGAAGCGACCTGGGGGGACGAGACGGACAAGAAAATCGACAGAGGAGTCAGTTAGAGCCAGAGGAGATTCCTTGTGGAAACCAAATATTTGCAAAAGATCTTGTTCCCGCCAGATTCTATATATGATCTCACTGCTCCACTCTGTTCACCAGGTGGTCTCTAAGTGTCTGCTGATTGTAGTTGAATGGGGGCCGGAAAACCAAAACAAATAACTGAAAGACGCTAAAACACAGAGTAAGAGCAGATGGAGTTACATACCCTCTCTAGATGTTTTACTTAGTCATTTAATCTATTATTTATAAATAAATATTGATAAGTGCAGCCTTAGTTTTGACTTCTAACTGTTCAACCATCATTCATACCATCAGTTACACCTGTGCTTGTCCTGCTATCACATGTGACTCACCCAGCGGGGGATACTGGGAGAAGCTCTCAACACACATGGGTTTTCCAGGCACCATGGTGATGATGGCGGCGTCCCCAGACTTCAGAGCCTTGGGGTTGTCCTCAAGCTTCTTGCCGGAACGACGGTCGATCTTCTCCTTCAGTTCGCTGAACTTGCAGGCGATGTGAGCGGTGTGGCAGTCCAGCACGGGGGCGTAACCCTGGGAGATCTGACCGGGGTGGTTCAGGATGATGACCTGTGGAGGGGGAGACACGGAGGGAGGTCAAACGAGCCCCATCTAAGGATGTGGACTGGTCCGTGATGGTAACCATATAGTCACTAACCATTCTGCACTAAATTACAAAGGAAATCTAATCACAGAAACTATATTTCTCTCTCCTCATGTTTCACTGTCTGTTGCATCACTCTTGACTTTTTTTTTTTAAAAGCATAGTAATATTTAGGGTTCAGATTTTGAGATTTCTGACATCAAGTAGGTGAGAGGCTCAATAGACATTTAGAGATGAAAACATTTTTAACAAAAAAGTGCTGCACAAAATAAAATAAAACCAAACAAGGCAGATACAATAAGAATAGGGGTAAACAGATGAATAGATCCATAACAGTATAAATAAAAACAGGGGTGTGTTAATATATATATTTTTAATATCTCTATCAATTTGATGGACTTGGAAGAGACCGATAAAAAAAAAAGGAATGGTCAAAAATGAAGCCGACAGCAAATATTTTGACTTTTTAGTTCTGTGTGGGTCAAAAAACACCGGAGCCAGCATTTCCCATAATGCAACTCAACAGAGTCTTTGACACAGAAAAACAATGAGAGGAGAATGGACACCGAACTGTTTGCTGAAGTCATGTGAGTGGTTCAAAGGAAAATGGCGACTGTTGTTGTTATGGCGACAACACACTTCAGCGGGGGGGCCTCTGATTGTGTCACGCGTTGCCGTTAGGTCGACAGCGCTGAACTGACATCATAATTTCTTTCTGGTCAGCTCGCTGCAACAGTTGTAATATGAAAATGGCCGCCGCTCTGACTATCCAGCTGTGTTTATTTCTATTTTGATGGTTTTTCATGAGACCCATCAGGGTTATTTCCTCAAAATAAAGCCACAGAAGAAAAGTCAACTAAATATTACGTGTAAAACTGTCCCTTCTGTAATGGAAATGAGTATTTTGACCAATCCTAATTAAAGCTCCACATACTAGCCTTGTCCAAAACGTTCAACCACTGAAGGAAACATCAGCAGGTGGATCTTGAGTGAATGTTAGCAGAGGGGTAGTAGTTAAAATAATTCATCATATTATTATAATCACAGGGTAGTTATTATAATAGTTAATCATTATTTATAGGTGGGGATTTGCATTTATAACTAATAGTTGATCATGTTCATTTTTAAAAAGCATTTTTGTTTGGGTTAATAAGGTTAAACCATTAGGTCTGGTGTGTTTTCTGTATCGGCTTCATGTTTAAAATATTACCACAAACATTCCTTCGACGTGACCGAGACTCACCTGGGCGGCGAAGTTGTCCGCCGCCATGGGGGGGTCGTTCTTGCTGTCGCCGGCCACGTTCCCACGGCGGATCTCCTTGACCGACACGTTCTTGATGTTGAAGCCGACGTTGTCGCCGGGCAGGGCCTCGGTCAGAGTCTCGTGGTGCATCTCCACGGACTTCACCTCGGTGGTCAGGTTTGGGGGAGCGAAGGTGACGACCATGCCGGGCTTCAGGACGCCGGTCTCTACGCGGCCGACGGGGACAGTTCCAATACCTGAGAGGGCGGGAGACGAGAGGTTCTCATCCACGTTTCAATACCTTCAACGTAGGACTTTATTTCCTATTAGGAAATGTAGACATAATAGTGTGACAGTAATCTTCTAAGCAGCTTGTAAAGCTTCTCATTTTGAATGTGAAGTGTATTCCACAGTGTTTGAAGCGTTATAGACCTGGCCCTGCTCCAAATAAACAGCATGTAATAGCAGGAATGTCAGGTGTAGGTACACGTCGTTTAACCGTAGGCTAATCCACAGCCGGTATATCCAGTTCCGCGGTATATCCAGTTCCGCCCTCCGCCGTCGTCCTGTAAGAACTAGTTGAAGAGCTGTCTGAATCCACTCCCAGAACTTCTTCATGAGCGGCGACCAGAGGCTGCCGTGTGACAAATCCCTCACGTCTCCGGTTTCACCACACGCTGCTGCCGTCTCTGCTGTCGCTGCAACTCAGGGTTTCAGGTGAGCAACTCCACTCTTTGTTGGATTTTGATATTTTATGTCGGGGGTTTAGCTTAATCTTTCGTTGGCATAGACTCAGAAACTCACACAAAGAAAGAAAGAGTTGGCTGCGTTTTGGTCCGTGACATTGCGGGCTTCGTGTATTTGTTATAGGAATGGCTTTTTTGTATTTCCTCACTAAATAGCCTCGATGCCTGCATGATGTTTGACACCTTTGCTACGTGGGTGGGAGCGGCCGCGCCGTGGAGAAGTGCAGTGAGCTGCACTTCTCCAGAAAGAGGAAAGCTTCAGGCTTTTTCAGAGCGACATGTTAAAAGCTCTTTCTGCCTTTGAAGTCTTCGTTTATGATCATCGTGGGAGGAAATTCACTCTTACAGTGAGATTGCTACAGAATCAATATCTCTGATCACACAGAGAAGTGAGCTGCAGATTGTGTCATGTCTGGATTTAATTCCTATCTGCTCACATGCACTATATAACGCGTTTGACTGGATATTCATGGTGCTGGTTGGTTTACTATGGTGGCTGTGTAAGTGGAACTATTTCTACTCGCACTCTGAGGGAAAAAAACTCACTTTGCAAACAGTAGACTGGATTTGAAGTGAAGATTCTCGGCTCATTCTCAAACATTCAAACATTCTTAAGAAGGAATTTCCCATTTATGCAGTTTTCAATAATATTCTAACAAACCAACAATGTTTTCTTATTTGTTGGGATTTGTTTTTGCTTAAGAAGAGACTCTCCGCACTCCAGAGGAGCACATTATAGTGCTGACTTGTTCCAAATAATTGTATATTGCATGTTATTGAGTTGGATTTAAATGACAATTATATATTTTTTATTTATAATATTTGTAGTAATTACTATAATTATGGTGGAAATGACATTACATTACAGTGATCAATCACTTATATGGCTCAAAAAGCTTGCTTATCATTTGCTTATAGTAATCAAGTCCCATGCATGACAACATGTGGATATATAAATAATATTTATAATATTTAATATTATATATTTATTTGTTATTTTTATACTAGGCAAAGATGGATTACAGTTTATTTTCAGGGCTATTTGTAATACTGCTGATACTGATTGGTAAACATCACAATACTGATTTAGGCATAAGCCTTATAATAAATACAGTGCTGTACTGTATTATAGTTAATGTAAAGTTTACAGTCATTTTACATTCAGTACATAGTGAAGTTGTCTGTTCCATTACTTTAATGCTTTAATTGACTTTCATGATATATGTCAATTAGGTGGTAACCTGCATGAGAAATACAATTACAATATATATAACAACCATCTGCTTATAGTAATTAAATACAAAATACAACTACCAGAGCTCTCTACTCTATTTACAATGCCTCATGGTGTTTTAAAATTACACTCCAAGAGTAATGGCATCCAATGTCTCTTATGCGTGTTATATTATATTCACTAATTGTGCTATTAAATATAATAACTGATATGGCTGATATACTTCTGCAGGAAGTGAAGTTTTTCTTCTTCTTTTTAACGATTGGAGTCCTGCGTGTTAGTTTGGGCGTTTTTCAATGTGGGTGCGTGGGCAGGCTCATGCCCTTTTATGGGGACGTGCAGGGCTATTATCTATGCAAATGAGGATCAACTGACACATGCCTTCGATTTATGAGGACAATGGGATTCATCATTATTAACGGGCACGAACACATCTGCGGTTTAGGAACACGTCATGAGTCTGACGAAGACTTCGTCTTTAAGTAAAACTGAGGATATTGGTGGACGTGGAACACTGTTTCTGGGTTCATTCAGCTGTGGGTCGTAACATTATCATTGGGACTTTTGTATAAAATTGATTTATGTGTTTATTCAGACATGAAACTGACTAACTCTGTTGTACAGGTATTAAAATATCAGTTTGTAGAGAGTAGCAGCCATTCCCACTTAACATTACGTCGCTCCCTTTCTCTGGAGGTCACGTGTTACGAGGTGCCACTCCTTACCGCCGATCTTGTAGACGTCCTGCAGGGGCAGACGCAAGGGCTTGTCTGTGGGGCGGGAGGGGGGCAGGATGGAGTCCAGAGCCTCCAGCAGGGTGACGCCACTGGCTCCACCCTCTTTACGCTCGACCTTCCAACCCTTGAACCAGCTCATCTGAAATGGAGAGTGCAGACAGGCAGGAAATGTAACAGGGAAAGAAGATTAGTAAGAGAGGATTTGGTGAAATCCACGACATGTTGCCTTTAAAGAAATTATAAAGATCTGAGTCACTTTAAAGGAATTTGATGTGAGGCAACAGCAGTGCTTTCTCACCTTGTCGCTGGCCTCCAGCATGTTGTCTCCGTGCCATCCAGAGATGGGGACAAAGGCAACGGTGGCGGGGTTGTAGCCGATCTTCTTGATGTAGGTGCTCACTTCCTTGGTGATTTCCTCGAAACGCTTCTGGCTGTAAGGGGGCTCGGTGGAGTCCATCTTGTTGACCCCGACGATGAGCTGCTTCACGCCCAGAGTGTAGGCCAGCAGGGCGTGCTCACGGGTCTGACCGTTCTTGGAGATACCAGCCTCGAACTCACCAACACCGGCAGCAACCACCAGCACGGCGCAGTCAGCCTGAACAGGGAGTTTTGTTCACAAACACTCATGTTTAAACATAAAGTATAAAGTGAAGAGTCAGGAAGAGAACAGGTCAGATTGTGCAGCTTTACCTGGGAGGTACCGGTGATCATGTTCTTGATGAAATCTCTGTGTCCAGGAGCATCAATGATGGTCACGTAGTACCTGCCGGTCTCAAACTTCCACAGAGCGATGTCGATGGTGATACCACGCTCACGCTCGGCCTTCAGTTTGTCCAGCACCCAGGCGTACTTGAAGGAGCCCTTGCCCATCTGTTGTGGTCAAAATTACCCAAATAACGGCAGGAAATTAAAAAAAATTTCATTACAATAAGATTTGGAATATGCAATGGCACTAATTCAATTAAACTGTCTTCCATCTTCCACACACAAGTTTTTAACTTAATTTCAATTTCCCCTTTTTTAAAAATTTAGATCAAATTGATCCGACAAAGAAAAAGTAAACACATCAAGGAATTCACGCATTCAAAGGCAATTTTGACACAGTTAATACACCGTTACCTGGTCCTGGTTTTCATACAGATCCCCATTTTAAAAAGACATTCAATTAAACAGGTAGGGCTCAATATTTCACCATGTAGTTACTTAATTTTTCCACTTTGTGTTTAGAGCACAAACAAATTAATACATTTGTCCATGATTTCTCTTAGTTAAGTGTCATATTTCATAGACTATAGTGAATTAAGTAATGCAGGAATACTTAATGTCATCATTGAGTGCGTGGGAACGATTCTCCATCCATTTAAACTACATATATGTAGCTTAAACTTTTATTTAACTAACTGTATGTTGAGGTGTTTTCTGCCCAGACTGCAGTACACGTCTTCAAACAGCAGGTGGCAGTTTAAACCAAGAAATGTCAGTGATCAGTCTCCTCCACCACACCCGTCCACCACGTTTCAGACATGACACCCTCTGCTTTCACTCTCCTTCATGTGTGTGTTTGGGTGTGATCTGTGGTTCATTGATGACGTATATAGGCTGGTATCTCCTTTAATAAACCCAACCAACCTCAGCGGCTTCCTTCTCGAACTTCTCGATGGTTCTCTTGTCGATTCCTCCGCACTTGTAGATCAGGTGTCCGGTGGTGGTGGACTTGCCGGAGTCGACATGGCCAATGACCACGATGTTGATGTGGATCTTTTCCTTTCCCATTGCGATTTACTGGTTATAAACAATGGGAGTCGGTTATGTTGAAAATTAAGTAGTTTGTTTTTGTAAGTGCGTACGCAACAATGGCGTCAACGTCCCGTGGTCAACATAGCTTGTAGTGATTTTTGTGTGGTCATAAATGCGACATAAGCAGCTAACCGTTAGCTAGCCAGCCGTTAGGTTTAAACGGACGCAGCCGGTGTGGTGCAACTTAACGTCCATAGACACAACACTGTAACACGTATTACGTTAATAATACGCGTTACCGACATTGTAGTCTCTTCTCCGTTAACTGTCATTTTCGGTGCTCGTGCACGCCACCGGAAAGGCGCCACCGGTGAGTCACGCGCCATGTGCTCGGTGCCGGCTCCTCTGCCTCCATGTTGCGCCGGGACTGCAGAGCCGCCATGTTACCGACTGATGCAAGCGCGCGGCCCGAGCGCGTGCAGCCACAGCATTGGCGCGCGTTCACGACTGCAGATAGAAAAAGGACTACCATGACTGGCATAAACTATAGCTAAAAAAGGTTCACAATCTGCGTTTTTTGGACGCTGCTGTGTTAAAATCCTATTGAGACAAAGCCGAATAGACCAACACATGCTTTACAAGGTTTGGATAAGAAATCACAGAAGGTGAGCTGGCATGTTTACTTCTGCTTTAAAGACTAAAAATAATATCAGTCAAAGCCGGAGCTGATTTTGTCTAGATTGAGACAGGTTCTCCTGCGGATGCTGGCATCCCATGCTAAAAAAAAAAAAAAAACCCTGCCCTGGATACCATCCGTGGTCCTGCGTATGAACATGCATTATTAGAGGTTATCTTTACTAGTCGGATTGAAAGATCACATTTCACCAACCTGTGCCCAGCAACAAAGACGTCCCCTGATTTAGAGCGGAGCGAAAAAAAAAGGACAGAATGTGATCAGTCCAGAGTTTTTATACCGAACCAGAGGAGAGGGAGGGCTGTGCATGCTCTCGGTGCTGTCGGGATAGAATAAGGGGAGCCATTGGCTGGGGCGCTATAATGCCTGTCGAGATGATTGGACAACAAGTAAGTCACTGGGCACAGATAGCATGGTCAAAAACAGCTGCACCACAGACAGACAGGCTCATCTGCGAGCCAAAAAACTACCAACTGCAACACAGTAAAAGGACAGAGAAGCAAATTTCAATTTTTTCAAAGACATTTATTTTATTAGTTACCAGCAGCTTCCATTCCAATTAAATGTGGCATTTTGAACAACATTTCCAACTTAAACTTAACTGAGAAGAGGCACCGTCATGTGATTCAGGTAAGTGACAATGCCACGTAGTTCTTTTTTCCTGCGAAAACTTTTGCGATGGGTTTTAATCAGCATAAGCCAGTCCTTGAGCAGAGGGCTGTGCCACAGAGAAGATGATCCAGGGTAAGGGCAAGACAGAGGGGAAGGAGTGGCCCGCTGCTGCCGGCACACATCTTGTTGCTGGATGTCCTGCACGACCATTCATTTCTTCTTCTGGGCCTTCTCTGCAGCCTTAGTTGTCTTTCCGCTTATATCCTTGGTCTCAACGGCCTTGATGACACCAACAGCCACCGTCTGCCTCATGTCACGCACGGCGAAACGACCTGGAATAGAACAGTGACGAGCAGTTAGTAACTGGATTCATTCACCTCATCATGCACTCATTTTAAGGTCAGCATTTCTGAGTTGTATTCCTAAGTTTTCAAGTACATACCGAGGGGTGGGTAGCTGGAGAAGGGCTCCACAACCATGGGCTTCTGTGGGATCAGCTTGACGATGGCGGCGTCTCCGGACTTGACGAACTTGGGGGCGTCCTCAAGCTTCTTGCCGGAACGACGGTCGATCTTCTCGATGAGCTCGCTGAACTTGCAGGCAATGTGAGCGGTGTGGCAATCCAGCACTGGTGCGTATCCAGCATTGATCTGGCCAGGGTGGTTCAGGATGATGACCTGTGGACACATTTTCAAGTTAGAACTCATCCAGAATTCAACTTTTTCCAAAACCAAAGCCGTTTTTTTTCAAGTTCAACAATCCTGACCTGGGCGTTGAAGTTGTCGGCTCCCTTGGGTGGGTCGTTCTTGCTGTCTCCAGCCACGTATCCACGACGGATTTCCTTGACGGACACGTTCTTGATGTTGAAGCCGACGTTGTCGCCGGGAACGGCTTCAGTCAGAGACTCGTGGTGCATCTCCACAGACTTCACCTCAGTGGTCAAGTTGCAGGGAGCGAAGGTGACGACGGTACCGGGCTTGATGATGCCAGTCTCAACACGGCCGACGGGTACAGTTCCAATACCTGAGAGGACAGGAGACATTAAAATCTTTAGAATTTGTTCAAGTACGCAAAATATACCGACCGGTTTGGGAAGTTGTACTTTATATTACAACATGTTAGCAATATTCAGTTTTTACCTCCGATTTTGTAGACATCCTGCAGGGGCAGACGCAGGGGCTTGTCGGTGGGGCGAGCTGGGGGCAGGATGGCATCCAGAGCCTCCAGCAGTGTGGTGCCGTTGGCATTGCCCTCCTTGCGCTCAACCTTCCATCCCTTGAACCAGCTCATCTACAGACAGAGGCAAAGGAAGTTGTGAGTTCATGTCCAATCCATCATGACGACAAGTTGAGCAACATATTGTTACATTTTCTCACCTTGTCACTGCCCTCCAGCATGTTGTCTCCGTGCCATCCAGAGATGGGGACAAAGGCAACAGTGGCGGGGTTGTATCCGATCTTCTTGATGTAAGTGCTGACTTCCTTGGTGATTTCCTCGAAACGGGCCTGGCTGTAAGGGGGCTCAGTGGAGTCCATCTTGTTGACTCCGACGATGAGCTGCTTAACACCGAGGGTGAAGGCCAGCAGGGCGTGCTCACGGGTCTGACCGTTCTTGGAGATACCAGCCTCAAACTCACCAACACCGGCAGCAACGATCAGCACGGCGCAGTCAGCCTTAAAAAAAGGGAAAAATCAAGACGTTTTAATACTGTAAGATACAAAGGTGGTTCACACTTTGAGCCTGCCACGTATTAACACAATAACTTACCTGGGAGGTACCGGTGATCATGTTCTTGATGAAATCTCTGTGTCCAGGAGCATCAATGATGGTCACGTAGTACCTGCCGGTCTCAAACTTCCACAGAGCGATGTCGATGGTGATACCACGCTCACGCTCGGCCTTCAGTTTGTCCAGCACCCAGGCGTACTTGAAGGAGCCCTTGCCCATCTATGAAAAGATGGATAAGGAAATTACATAAATAACTTATATAATTATTAATTACAAGAATGAACAGTGAATGTGTGTAAATACACATTTAATGTATTTAGTGGCTACATAGAACCAACTTCAGACAACTCCCCACTAAGCTAACTGGTCATTAAATACTTTCATAGTAGTACATTATATAAAAACATTCCTATAGTGTTTTACATTTAGTGACATTAAATCAGTTTAAACCTTTGTAGTGTATGAATTATAATGTATTATTCTAGTAATCTTGTATAACAGCCCGAGGCCTTTCCTGAATAAAGTGCACAGTCACCATCTATGCTGCGGGCGTTAGGCCCCACCCCTGCGTGCGCGCACACTGTTCGATCGCTACATTATCGTGCCGGGCAACAGGGCTTGCAGTGGGCACGCTGACGCCGCCATCTTGGCTCCCTACTGTAACCGTTATAAAAGATTAACACCAAAAATGCGTTTATCTGCTCACCTCAGCGGCTTCCTTCTCGAACTTCTCGATGGTTCTCTTGTCGATTCCTCCGCATTTGTAGATGAGATGTCCGGTGGAGGTGGACTTGCCGGAGTCGACATGGCCAATGACCACGATGTTGATGTGGATCTTTTCCTTTCCCATTGTTGTAGTTTCTGTCACGAAAAAAGAAAACCCGCCACGTTAGCTTAATTTTATAGGCGCGATATCCCGGTTAATGTTTAACCACTGAAACCGGGAGTGTTAAGTCAATTACACCATGACACGTCGGGCCCAGCTTAATATGGCCGCCATTTTGGAAGTAGTTCATTTAAAGTGTTTAAAAACCGTTAATTGTCGCTTCACATTTCGCGTTGGTGTTAACCACCACACGCGTTTTACCGTTAGCCGGTCTGTAACGACACGGGGTCGGAGCGGATATCAGGCTGCGGCTGCTAGGCCTCACTCGGCCACAAGCCAGGCGGGACACGTGTTACTCCAAGAGACACGTCGTGTTAAGTTACAAAAGATTGCCAAATATTCAGAGGGTATCTTGTCTAGTCCGCCACGAGTTGGCACTTGTTAATACGTGCAGTTGTTTCATGGAGGAGGATACAGAAAGGGAATCCAAGCATCCATGTATCTCCGTTTTCCAATCTCTTTGTTCCGTTCCCCTTCATTCTCGCCTCCCTCACAACCACACTTCTTTCTCATGAAAAAAAGCCTCCTAACTGACGTTAACACACATAACGTTGCTAGAAAGCAGGGTACCATCCGATAAAAAGAGCATTTACACGTTCAATACATTCTCAAAAAAATATATTCCACAGGTCTGAGTCAAGTTACATAACCGTAAAACCAAAGTTTCAGAATAAAAACGCTCGCGGAGAAAAATGCCCGCGGAATCGTTTTAATGTCACACATTAACGGCCATTAAAGGCCCGAGTCGCCTCGCTACTTCCCTCTTTCGTATGAATCATAGTTCAACATACCGGTGTTTCTTGGTTTTCACGGCCAAAGCTGCTGCCCCTAGCCAGGTAACAGAAAGAGGAAGACAAGGGTTGGACTAGGGGTTTTATACTGAATGGGAGGCGGCCTGACTTCCCGTCGTCCTCCCCGGTGTAGACCCCGCAAATCACACACATTCCTGCAAAAAACGTCAGCACGCCGCCGGATGAACCGCCTGAAACATGTATGATCGGCGACTGTGCGCATTTTTTTACCTTCCCCCTGAAACGAATGACAACAGAGACACGATAAACGTGAGAATAATCAATATTAATAATGCAGCAGCAGCTGATCGTGACGCTAAGTGCTTTTAGGGTTGTTTTGAACTTCCTCGTTAAGTCACTAAATTATGTTTCCATTCATGCTATGGCAGAAAATATAAACAAACTCACAGAAGATTTAAGTGTCGGACACAAAGTTTAAACAGACAATTCCAAACACAACCAGATACGGCCCATTTATCGTTACACATTTACTGTTGGCGAAAACTGACAGGAGATTTTTTTTTTAACTATAAAGTTAAAAAATAACATGCAAAGACACATTACTTATTTCTTATTGATATATAAGTTTATTCGCAATTCAGGGTTCGTTTATTCATCATTCACTGATTTTATGGTTGTGTAAACTTCACATTATTCTGTGGCTTTTCATCATTCATGAAAAAAAAAGTGTAAATGAACAATGAACCCCCTCCCACCCACCCCCTGCTAATACTGGGACGACTCATCAGCCCTGAAAAGATTTCCTAAATCCGAAAATCTGCATTCAAACAGAGTCCAGACCCCGAAAAAGATGAGGTCATGCTGGTTCCAAGACACCTTATCTTTCCAGTCGTTTACCTTTACAACAGACACATATGCACACCCATTTGATTGAATTAAAGGCAATGTTCTCAGGGTTTCTTTTATCGGTTTATTCTCCTTTGAATCACTTCACTGTCTTCTCAATTAGGAATATTGGACTTATCTGAGGGACATGTACAGAGTCACCCACATATTCACAGATTAAAGCGCTTCACTGTGTCCTGTCGCTGTGAATCGGTGACCTATGAATAAAAGGCCTGTTTTGTCACTTGGATGCTACTTGGGAGGTTAGGAAGTCAGACTCTGCCTCCTCTTCCATCCCTGGGGCTGGAAAGTTGCCCGGGATAGAAGCAGCTGCATCCCGACACACACACACACACACACACACACACACACACACACACACACACACACACACACACGCTCTCCCTCCAGTTCAGGTAACAGCCACTTCAACTTGGCAGCTGCTGGTTTCACTCAGCGGCGAGCAGAGCGACCACAGGGGGGGGGGGCAGAGATAGAGGATCATGAGAGGCAGGCCTGGGGGGGTTATATGGATGAGAGGGAAGCAAGGGGCAGAAAGAGAGTGGCAACTTTGTCACACTTTCAGAAGTATGTCACACTCAAAATTATTAAAAAACACACAGAATGGGCAGGCGTCTGGTAAAATCAAATTATATGACGGTCAATTATTTGAAAGAAATCCCCAGTAAACGTCAGCTGCTTCTGCAGTCATGCAAATGAAACAGGTTGTGCTGTCTTTAAATTCACATTATGTGGAGAACCACACCTACAGCACAAAGCATTATGTACTTTTCATAACCCGACGCTTAGAAATGTGGTCTGAGCCAGTTTGAATTACACTGATATTGTCCTCCTCATCATTTGAAGGGCGGAGATTCCAATATTGACATACATGCAAGGCATACACAGCTTCCATGGCTTTGATTGATGATAAAATAAAATAAAACACCCATTTTCCAGTGAATGTAACTTTCACTAAGACGTAGGCCTCATATCGTGCACAAAAGTTAGTTTATATACTCCTTGGTAGCTGGTGAACACTAAAAACACGGAGCTCGGCCCATGAAGCCTCTAATGATCCGATAACTGCACGGAGCGGAGTACGCAAGGTGTGCTCTTATTTTAGATTAAACTCACTGACACAGGGTATGAGAGCGTGTGTGTGAAAGGGAGAAAGTGATTCAGCAGGCAGACTGGCAGCACAAGTGATGAGTCATCGGATCTGAGTGGTTGTTATAGCAACAAGAGATGTGAAGACTTTAACGTGACTAAGGTTGATGGATGGATGGATGGATGGATGGTGGATGGATGCTCATGTTTACTTATTTATAATTATCAATTGAAGTCATAACAAAATTGATGCAACTTCTCTTTAAGTTGCATCAATAAGTAAGTATAAGTATTTGGTTTACTGTGACCCTTATGCACCAAAGTACCAGGGCTAATGTATTTTTATGTGAATACTTCAAAATGAACCGGAGTCTGTTGCAAATAATAAATATGTGTACATTTCCTTCCATGCAGCTCCACTGAGGTCGGCAGCTGACGTCGGGGATCAGACCTGGCTCACAGTTCATCCCAACGCTGCTGGATGGAGGTTGATTTCAGGGCTGTCTTCATTAAACTGGGAAAACACATGTCTTCATGGCTTCTTTATAGCTTCACACGAGAACAACGGAGAGAAAACCTGGAAAATGCATTCAAATAAAAAAGGAAGTCACACTTTGGTTGCAGTGGGAGACGTGTGCGACTGGTGACGAAGGTCACCTCGTTTTAGGGGCTTACAAACGTTAAAGGTGGGGAACCGCTGCTGTAATGTATATATATGACAGTTCATCTTGCTTGGTTTGTGTGGAAAAACTGGAAACGTTAAACTCCTCAGCATTAGAAATGAGCCACTTGAAAAAAAAAATCTTTGGTGACACTTTAAGTGGTCATAAATCAGAATGACAGGGGAACTAATCTAAGGTACGTTTGGGTACTAAGGTACAGTACCCAAGCGTGGTACTTTTGCCCATACAGATAGGCAGACAGACCTTGCACAGTAACAGCTATATATCGCCCTTATAAACACATTATGGATGCCAGTTTAAAGCAGTTTGCAGTGGGCAGCAGCATCAGCTGGTTCTTGACTTGGCGACTTGGTGTCTGTGTGGGTGCAGAAGAAAAAACGCCCAGACTGATTCTGAATCATGTTAACATTAAAAAAAAAAAAAAAAAAAAATCCCACAGCACCAGCATTAGCGTGAATACAGCAGGTTAAGGTAACTCAATCTACATACCAATGTCAGCAGACTATATGCAAATAAAATCTGAGCTGCGGGGGTTAATGCAAATAAAACACATTTACAACACACAGCCAGTTCCACAGCTCCTTGCCGCCACCCCCACGCTTTCACACTTGCAAACAAAGTATTCCCTTTTGGTGCGCAGGCTAAAGTCTGCATTTGTTTCACACCCTGATTGCGATGGAGACGAGGTTATCACATGCATATCACAGCCCCCAGGGTAGCTGTGAGATCAAACTTTGGCTTCTGCTTAAGGAGCTGCAGGAACATTCATTCCACCACCTCTGCATTCAAAGACAGAATTGTGATACGGACTATACTAATAAACTTGACTTTTTAAAACATGTCTGTGATTAAGTGTATGTTTTTCTGCTCCAAATACTTGGTCTGGGGTCTTTTGGGGATATTATATAATCCTTTGCGCCTTGAAGCCTTGCATTTATGGTAAGGTGCTCAGATAATCTTTATTATCTTGTATCTCTATTTTTATTTAAACAAATTCAAACAAAGTGGTCAGGGTTCAGGTATGTTATAACTTATGATTATGAAAGTAAAAAACTTCTGTTATCAATTCTTTTGTACAAACAGGTATGCGGTCACAGAAAATCATCGAGGGTAAAAGATCTAATGTCAGTAGAATATTCAAAGAGAACTGACAAAAATCAGTTAACATATGTTAAAATATAGAGAAATGTATTCTAAATATCCCCAAAGGTACACTTACTAAAGGTGTTGTATGTTATATTTGTCAAGACAAATGAATCACAACTTGCTTCATATCCTCCTGACTTCAGATGTTGTGTAAGTAGATTTAAAATGTTAAACTGATCCTGTACAACTTGTGTGTGCTCCAGACTCCCATATTTTATTGAATCATACAAATTGCATTAATTAAAAGACATTAAATATACCCACTGCACACAAATTAATCATATTTGAGGAAGTAAATTAATTGTGCAGAATGATTACTCCACTTTAACCGGATGATTTAATAATGTATTATATATTTATATTATACGTGAATACTAGCCCTCTCCTAGCACAGTCAACCAACTGGACTTTGTTTTATAATCACGACAGGGGAAATACAAGCCAATTATTATCTGCATAAATCTAAAATAGTGTTCTATTCTAACTTAAATCAATCACTTCTAATGCTAATAAAACCGCTAACGTTAGCTAACCGTTGTAAAACCGGTTGTTTTGACCGTAAATACCAGAATAAAACCACCAATAAAACAGTCGGAGTGAGCCGGCTGTGCGGTGAATCAAATAACGTTTTTGGCGCGTGATATTTAGTAGACTAACAAAAATCAACGAGTAGAAAAATAAATGCGTGCAAGTACAGTATTGTGAAAAAAGATCGGACGACCATTCGTGTAACACAACACCGGGCTCACTCCATAAGCACATCCGGGTCATTCGTGAAAAGTCTGATGCAAGCTTCGACGCAGCCCTTGTAACGGGAGCTCCGCCCACTTATCAAACTGTGACACATCGGCTATTTTAGCGTCGGGGGGAGAAGAAGGACTTCATGTGTGTCTGAACACAGTGACTAATACCGTCACAACCACGCGCACCCCAAACTGTTTGTGTTGCCCAACAGTACGAACTTCAAAGTCATTTAAAAAGATAATTAAAAGAAAAATCAACTAATCTTTCAGATTTCAGAAGTTGGAAGTGTTGTCGTATGAAAAACAACTTCAAAATTACTTGAGTATACATACTTTAAGATCAGTAGGTCGTATAAAAGTACACACCCAAGAACTAATTCAAAATCTTTTTTTTTTCCATTGACAGCCCTGATGTCACTGATGCTGTATTCAGTTCCTTGCGCCATCTAGTGGTTGAAGGGAAACATGACAACTGAGTGGCGTTCAGCGGCCGGAAATCCTCCTGTTTGACCCCAGACACAGTTCAAGTGGACAGAAACACGATCTGTGTGTCGACACGAAGAGATTTACAACATCAGCAGACAGAGTCAACACCTGCTACACACACAAATGTGAGAGTCTTAACAAAAACACTGACTTTAAGGCCAGTTTCACAGCACTGAGGACCTTTTCTAGTTTTATCATGATAGGAACATCTATCATTTAAATTATTATAATATTCATACATTTTCTGTGTGTGTAGCGTCAGCAATCCTGTATTCTATAATGACAATAATAAAAACATTTAAATGCAGGACGAAGAGAGATTCCACTCAGATGACACATATTTTTAACAAACTTGATTTTTTTTCACAATCAATTATAAAGCAAAACATATTCAACACATTTGTACAATGTCACAACATTTTCAAAGCACAGAGAAGGTAAATACATAATTGCATCTGTTTAAAAAACATCATATCTCTGCAATCACAGTGCACTCTGATACGGCATGACAAAAAAGGTCCCAATTCCAATAAAAGAATAATTACTGTAGTTGAAGAAATGGTGAGATTAAAAACACTGTAAATCCACATACTTCTAAAAAGTAATCCCTAGTTCAGACCACTTTTACTAAAAAGTCAAAAGTGCTTTGGTTTTCTGGATGAACTTATCTTTCCACAGATTTGATAAAAATATTATTTATCAAAAACATTGGCACATTTATCAAATACAAGGCTTTTGTTTTGTGTTCGTGCTTCTTTTGGTCCTGAAGGAAATTCTAGAGTTGGTCAGAAAGCAGCTGTAAACAAAACAGCTAAAGTTGAAGTGGTTAATACCACTTTAAAACCTCCACAGTGTCGTTTGATGGTTGGTCTATAAAAACACACGGTCCCGCCTCGCTCACACCTCAAGACAAGTTTAAAAACGTACAAAAAACATCATGCTAAATGATTTGTTTTGGTCTAACCTGAGATGCTGTATAGAGTATTATAAAATGCAAATATCGCTGGTTACCACGCAAACATTCGTCTATTACAAAGACCTTAAATGATGCTTCTGTGGCCTTCGACATCGTAAACCGAACAAGAGTAAACATATTCAGTTTCCTGACCTATAAAGTGAATCTCAAGCACACATTTTTGACACTAAAACCCTTCTTTAAAAATGTGCCTCAAATGAGATTTCAATGTATGAAACCGCTCCTTAATCCTTAACCTCTTCTGGGATTATTGTACAAATCATCAATTATGCTACTTATATTACTGATAAACAAAAAACAGTTTGAAAAAGAGAAGTAACTCTAACCGTGGTTACCATGGTAACCGACTGATGGAGCATAATCCTTCTAATATTGGAGCTCATACGTTCATATTTCTGAGTGAGCCGGATCTCGGTTCAGCTGAGTTTGAAAAAGAGTTTTTTTAAAAATAAGTTGCATATAGTGTGAACGTGTTTTAACAGCATTTTAGTGGTTAAATCTACGCCACTTGTCTTCGCCCCATGTCTGAATGTTTCTGTTCTACGTGGTGATGGACCTGCTCCTGCTCTTCTCAGCTTCGGCCCTCTCCTCCTCGCTGACGGCCCACGGCTGGAGCTTCCCGCTGCCGAATACCGTGTAGACCAGAGCGCCGCCGAAGTTGATCCCAGCTGCTACCCAGAACACCTTCCTCCAGCCGGCCAGGGTGTGCTGCCAGCCAGAGAAGGAGCGTGTTACCTCAGTGTGTTTTACTGTATATCTATACATCTATATGTCTATCTATGTGTCTGCACATCAGCAGAGTGGAGAGAGTGAAGTGAACAAGGCGACTGGAGGTGAAAAGCTCATTTAATCGATGATGGAAGAGTCATCAATTAAATTAGTTTGTCTTAAAACAAATGACTCTTTTGTTGTGAGTTTTTATTCAAATTATTTCTGGTTTTCTGGGGAAAAAAAGCCCTTGAAGATAAATTATAAGTGGGGGAGGAAGTATTCAGATCATTTACTAAAGTAAAAGTACTGCATTGAAAATGTTACTTAAGGAGTATAATCAGGAAAATGTACCTAATGTACTTGATTTAAAAGTAAAAGTACTCAATGCAGGAAAATGTCCCCTCTGACCTGATTTAATATCCTCCTTCTCATAATAAACTCAACTAAATTTAAAATTCCGCTTCACTTTAATTCAGAGAGAACAAAACTGATCTTGCATACAAATATACATCTTACATATTAAAGACTATCTGTTGTTACCCAATCATTCGGTTTCAGAGACTTACATCCTCGGTGAAGTACCCGGTAGCGATGGGGGCCAGGACTCCAGGAATGGTTCCGAAGGTGTTGGTGATTCCTAGAAGGAACCCGGCATACCTTCAGGAGAGAGGGAGGGAAAGAACGGTCTTCAGTGTTTATTTAAATACTAACACACTGAACGAGTAGTTAGTAGAATCATTTCATTCTAATTTAAATATTTGTACACGTGTTCTATATGCAACTGTGTTGTTCCCTTCATTTCTCTTTCATATCTTTGTAAACTTCTTTCAGGTTATCCACATTGGACGACGACCCCGTGGGCTTCTGGGAAGTCGAGCCCTAATCCTACATGTGGGGGGAGGCGGACGGAAGCACCCACCGAGGAGCGATGTCTATTTGGTTGATGAAGACTCCGGAGGCGGTGATCCCTCCAATGGTGGTGGAGAGCGTGAGGAAGGTGACGGTGAGGATGTGGCTGCAGCCGGCGTAACTCACCGCCACGAGGAACGCCGCCGCTGTCAGCAGACCTGCAGAGATGACAGACCAGTACACGGTGAGAAGACATCACTGGTGTCACTGGCTAGCTTTGTCTTTAGTCTAACACTGAGGACTGAGTGTGTATCTGGATATTTGTGTCAACTTTTTAATACCGAGTCTGACCAGATGAGGGCAGCATTGCACCATTCAATCTCTGAGCCATAGAGACCTTTTGATTTTTTTTCTTTTCTTCTTTTAATTAATTAATTTTTCCTTATCTATTCTACTTACTAACAGAAAAGGCAATATTTAAACATCCAAATACATAAAGAAAATGAAACAATACAATTACCTTTCCTTTTGGAGTCAGAATTTGTAATTAAATTTGTTTCTGAAAAATATTTACGTCTGGCCGATGTTCAAATCGACCAGAAATCTCCTGCCATAAATCTTTTTCAGAAATCAGAATTAATTATTTATATTTATAATAATATATTTATATTTATAATTATTTATACAAAAGTATAATGTCTCAAAAAAAGGAAATCCAGAGAAATATTTCGACCTTGGTGTTAACGACCATCGTTTGTATTAAAAATGTGAAACAGAAGAAAACAAATTCAGAGTGAGAAGCAACTTTTAATGACCATGACCTTTACTCTCAAAGTCACTCAACCTGAACTAGCTTCAAGTTTTAAAACTTCACTTTTAGATAAGCATGCACTTTTGTTATAAGACAGGAACAAAATGTAGATCCGCTGCCTGGTTCACCGCTGAGCTCGCTTCTTTATTTTATTCTAGAATCAAAGCATGAGCTCTGCTCCTTGTTATAGATAACTTATAGACTAAATAAGTGCAATATTTCTGTCAGAAAAGCAAAACATAGATTCAGCAAACACTCCTAACTTCAGATTAATGACAAGCGTAAACATGAGGTTGTAAATGTGTGACTATGAGGTCAAAACTTACTTCCAGCTTTGTTTCACATCCACACTATGTGACCAGTGTGGGTTGGTATAAAAAGAGCTGCACACTTTGTGCCACAGCCAAAACAATAACTTCCTTAACTTCCTCTTGAGCTCCATCCCTCGTCCTGTTCCACCGCCTACAGAAGCAATAGAGGAGGTAAGAGGAAACGTTTACCTGTCAGTGTGAAGAGCTTGCGTACGACGGTGATGCTGAACACCTTCCTCTCGATGAGGAAGTCGGCTACGACGCCCGACAGCACCGAGACCAACCAGGCACCGAGGTACGGCAGAGCGGAGAGGAAGCCATTCTGGACGGAGACGGAGGGATTTCCTTTCAGTTTTTTTTACAGCTAATCTCACATTCTTTTGCATCATATTTTGTGTGAAACCTCACCGACTGGAGGTCAAAGTGCATGATGACGTTCATGTAGGTGGGCAGGGAGGTGAGCAGAGTGTAGTAGGACCAGTTTGCACACATCTGGGTGATGATGATGGCCCACAGAGGGACCGACAGCAGCATGGGCAGCAGGGGCACGGACCAGCCATGACCCGTACCCTGCAGAAGAACGCCAACGTCGTTAGAAAAACACCACACACACGTAAAGAAACACAAAATACTGATTCATGTTTCACGTTCACCTGAGACCCGATGGAGTTTATGATGTAATCTCTCTCCTCGTCGCTGATTCGACGGTGGGTGCGAGGGTCATCTGACACAAAAATAAACCAAAAGACTGCCCAGAGGCAACCAGCACCCCCTGAGACGGAGAGAGAGAGAAAAATACAGCAAAAACGACAACATTTTTAGTTTCTTGCATATTAATGAATGATATCAGATACAGAATTTAGGTTCTGCATGTTTAAATGTCTTATTATTGTGCAGCATCGACCATCCTGGCATCTTTCCTGTGAGAGAAGACTCTTGGGAGCATTATTAGGGGCTATTCTTCAATAAAAGGAGGAGGAAGGAGCAGAATTTATAAGAAATTAAATATGTTTATCCACTGTTTTATGACCACAAAACATGGGTTAGCAATGAGGTGAGGACACACATGTGGACACAGCTGAGTGAGCGGTCTACGGTTTGTCGTGACGTCTGTGAACGTTGCATCTGGGTTTCCCTCCCTCACCACAGAGGTAGAAGACGGCGGGCCAGCCTAAGGTTTGACAGATGTAGCCGGTGAGCGGCAGGGCCACAAAGGCCCCAAAGTTGGCCCCAGATCCAGACAGCGTCATCAGGCGGGAGCGCTCCAGAGGAGGAGCCCACCGAGCCCACATGGACATCATGGCGGGGAACGTCACGCCCTGGAGACACGTGGAGAGAGAGAGGGAGACAGGCAGCCAGGCAGGCTGAGAGTGAGACGGAGTGGCAAGCAGCAGCATGTTTGTCTTTATTTAGAATGAAGATGTGCAGCAATCCAAGGTTTGAAACGTTCCCTCTGCTGTCAGAAGTGATTAACCAGCTTACCTCCCCGAAGCCCTCCAGGGCTCGTAGTGCAAAGAGCCAGTATGGACCCATGCTGGCAGCCAGAGGAGTGAGCAGCGTGAGGCCAGCAGTGCCCAGCACACCCAAACCCATGAAGATGCTCCCCCCGTACTGGCCGGACAGGTAGCCGCCTGGGACCTGAGTGCACAGGTAGCCGAAGAAGAAGGCTCCCAGCAGCCAGCCCTGAGTCTTGGAGTCCCATGGGTACTGGGGGACCTGGGACAAGAGGAGGGAGAGAGGGAGGGTTTTTGGTAAATTTGACATAACAAACTGACATGTTATCTTGTAGCGGCTCCTTATCAGTCCTTTTTGTTCAAACACACGTTGTAACATGTTTCAGAGTTAAAAACAAGCATGCTCGTTACCCCGTCAGGTTGAGGGAAAGTGTCGCTGGTGTTTTGCAACCCTCCTGGCTGTGGACAGGCGTTGATTACGGAACTGTTCAGGGCTGGTCTGGGGTCAGTGCTATTCACCATGGCTACCATGGCGACACTGAGGTTGACGCGGAGGCCGTAGACCACGGCGAACCCGAAGAACATCAGGATGGCCAGGTTGAGGCGAGCCGAGCAGCACACGGGAGGGACTGTCCACGAAGAGTACAATGATTTTTACATGATTCAGGTGTTCTGTCCCTTTAAGGGTCAACTCTAGCTTGCTCAGCATTTTTGTCTTTATTTTAGCAGCATCATCAGTTTTACTGCAGTAATTCGACGGTCAGCTACCTCATTAAGATTTTACGTAACAGATGAGGTAATCTCTAACCAGAGCTGCTGATGCGTACATAACTCCAGAATAAAAAAGTAGTAAAGTACATAGCAAGCACAACCGCTAAGGTACTACTTCACTCAGATGAGGACCTAACTTCTATTTTTAGCTCTTACTTTATCGGCAATGATACGTTGTGGTTTCTTTGTTTCCTTCTTTTGACAAATGTACTTATTGTAAGTCGCTTTGGACTTTGGCGTCTGCTAAATGACCTAAATGTAAATGTACTGTAAAAACAATATTATTTTGACATGTTGGAATAGAGAATGTTGCACCGGAGGTTGTGTTAAATACGAATATAAACAGAGCTGCAATGATTAGTGGATTGACAGACAATTAAGCAGCAACGATGTTTAATTTCATCGTTAAAGTAAAAATGAGTTAATATTATAATAATTTTGGGCCGGTGGTCAGACCAAACAAGACAAGTCATGACGTCACCGTGGGATCTGGGAAACTGTGACGTGTGAATAGTAATTTCCTCTGCTATGAAGATAAACAGACCTGCATCTCTCTCGACGAGGGGTTCATTGTCCTCATCCAAAGGGGCCGAGTTGATGGAGCAGCCATTTGGTCGCTGCATTGCATTCAGCAAACCCCGGAAGCATGAAGTGGTTAGAATGATGTCACAGAGCCATGGTGTCTACGAAACCTGCTGGACAGGTAGTTACTGTAGGTAGGCATGAGCTAAATACATGTCATGCAAAAGTAAATAGAAGAAGACATTTGGCACAACACATAAATGAAACAAGTTTCAGCAAACCTGCAACTTACAAGCGTTGCTGGTCAGAATGGATCGACTGCAGGGCGAGGAAGAGAGATGATGATGATGAAGCTCAGAGTGAGTTTTTCTGAACAGGACCTGTGAACAAGAAATAAAAAGTTCAGATAATAACACGCTTCTTGTTGACATTACCTTTAAAAGGTGGTATTTTCAACATTTTCTGACATTTTATACACGAATAATGAAGAAATAATCAAACATAATAAGCTCTAATAGGGAAGTTAAACGTCTGGGTGGGAGTCCCCACCTTCACACGCAGAGAGTAATATCTCCACAGGGCAATAGTTCTGAGTCAGTCAAAGCTGACTCATTGTTCTGAGTTTCACTTCTCACAGCTGTTTAGCTTTGATGGCAGAAAAGTGACGACACATGATGTAGCTGGCAGCAGAAAACTGACTTTTCAGGAACTGAGAGAAGAATACTTGTGTGTAGCATGTCTGTGCGTTTCCAACGTGACCCATTAGGTTTTCAGGGGGTTGGAGCTGGTCGAGAACTTCTCACAACAGCAGCTGATAATATACCGCGTTATCACAGTACATGACAGGACAAGAATATGTAGCAGCTGGTCTGAGGTTTACACATCAATAAACAGTTACAACGGTGAATGAACTTTTGAATATATCTGCAGTTCATCCGTCCAATCCATCTTATTGAGTTTCATAAGTCGAGTCAATGCTTGTTGTCTGAGGAATGTCAACTACTTTGAACCGAACTCATCCTAAGCAAACGGCTTTCATATGCATTTTGAAATTTACCAAATCAATTTAACAATCGAAAGATGGGCTTTTCTAAACGTTTTCATATTTTATTTACACAACATTTTAAAATTGTACTGATTTCTTACAGATATTGATAAGATGGACCAGCAAATCATGCATCCCTTACATATTGTGCTTTGTGGCAAGTTTTTGACATTCCCATGTGACGCATATCTGCCTGTGAGTGTCTGTGTGACTACGTATGTGTGAGCCTGTCATGAGATCCTCAGAGAAACGGCTTAATTCACTTCTTTGTCCCACACAACTGATGTATTATATTATTAAAATGCTGATAATAATAATACTGGCATTGATTAAAAAAAATGTGGATTGAATCCTACATCCAAGAATAATTACTCTATATAAATTTTAATTAACTGGTAAGTGATTTCTATTGTAATGATAAATAAAGGTGGACCAGAGCAAAGCAATGTTATTGAATTAGTTATTTCAAAGGCTAAGAGTGTAAATAACATTATGATATGAAGAAGAGACATATGAGTAACTCATCTAGTAGCTTTAACTGGCAGATATTTGATCACAAATGGTGGATAAATAATGTAAAATGCAATGTAATGTGAAATAAAAGACAATAACAACACATAATAAAACAAGTGGAAAATAAAGTGCAATATGTATTGTCTTATAACTGACAGAGACACATGTCAAAAACAGCCTATACTGTCTATAACGTATAACATTGTTATTATTATAACATTTTAAGCTAGTTTAGCATCAAATAATCCTGAGTGTCTTCGTGTCTGTTAAGTGCAATAACACTGTATAGGTCTATGAATGTTAGCATAACACCACAGAGGACTAAAAGTTAACCTGTAAACCTGAACAGTATATAACTTAGCTCGTTCGTTAACTAGTTAGCTATAACTGCTGTAACGCTATTATTGTTAAACGACTTTTCAGGGTATTTCGTCGAATAAATCCTACCTTGTGAAAGGTTTTGAAGACACTTGGTTAAGGCAGGATGAAGCGAACATGCACCATGTTTGTTATATGTGATTGTGTCTATATCTGAGCCGGCGAGACGAGCTGTGTTGCTGTTTTTCTCACACAAATGCTCATATGAGCGAAGCGTAGGGGGAAACGCGGATCTACACAACACTGGAGTGGCTGTGCTTCATTTTAGACCGCGCAGTCGAGACAGCGCGCATGTTCTGTAAATCAACCGGATGTGACGTCGGGCCGCACGACTGCCCCGCCCTAGTCACTTGCTCAAGTTACAACAGTTAGCTTGTAAAAAGTACAAAAAAAAAATACATTAAAAAAATTAAAAATATATTTTCACTGGTGTTCCGTCGTGCTTCTGCATTTAATTAGGTTATTTAACAAATTAAAGTTAGTCGAGGAGAAATTATTTGTTAGCCGTTTTGCTGTGTTGTTATGGTAACGATTCCACATCCGGTGTGTCGAAGCAAACATACAGCCCAGCCACTTGGTCACCGAACTAGCTGTCGCATTTTAAGGCACCCGTAAATTACACAGCTATCGTCGCATCCATGGCACATTACAGAGTGAGTATTCGGTGACGTACTTTCCGCAACGTAGCTGTTGATTATTTTTGACGCTGTAAATGCGATATTTCCTGGTGTGAAGAGTGTGCTAGCTTAGCTAGCATCATAGAAATGTGTCCACCGGCGGCTTGTTAGCATGAAGCGAACAGTGAACTCGCCTCAAGCGGAGGCGTCTACTTATTAATGCACAATTATTATTTAAAGATCAAACCAGTCAGACGTGTGCTGCTACCTTGTGTGTAACGTCAAGTAAAATATCGGTGTTTCAGGCCTCAGAATCGAAGCGGGAACAATTTAGAAGATACCTTGAAAAGTCTGGAGTCCTGGACACTATAACAAGCGGTGCGTATATACAAGCATTTCAGACACCTTGTTGAATTGTGCAAACCCACTTACATTCACTTACTTTTCAGTGCTGCTTCCTGATCATGTCGTATCTCTTTTTGCAGTCTTGGTGGCACTTTACGAAGAGACAGACAAGCCTGACAATGCACTGGAGTATCCCTTTTTTTTCTCGTTTGTGCAGCTAATAAATGAGTATTTGTGCCTGAGTAAACTGCAGCTGAGTGAAGAAACATGGTGGTTCCTCCCTGTTGTGCCAGCACTTGAGCTAACATGGCATCAGATATGGGAAAGACTCAGTTTATGCCCTTTTTTACACGTCACTTTAACCTGTAAATGCAATGTCATCCATTTGAGAACAGGAGATTATGTAAACTTTTGTCTGGACCTAGTAAGATTTCCACTGTTCTCCATAGTTAGAGACTAAAGCGTAAAGCTAAAGCTGGACAATTGAGATCAGCAAGGCTGCAGTTTATTGTGCTCTGGTGTGTTCCTGTCATTCTTGACACCCTGAATATTACAGTATACATGCAGTACATGGAACAGAATACTTGTATTAATCCACCAGGAGCTAGTTCTTGAGAGATGATGATATGTTTACTCGTAGAAGTGATTGTTTTCTTCACATGATATCTCCTAGAGCAGGGGTGTCAAACTGATCCAGTAAAGGGCCGTGTGGCTGCAGGCTTTCATTCCAACCAAGCAAGAATACACCTGACTTGACTTATTCACCTACCTGATTTGCCTTCACACCTTGATTGGTTGGATCAGGTGTGTTCTTGCTTGGTTGGAATGAAAACCTGCAGCCACACGGCCCTTTACTGGATCAGTTTGACACCCCTGTCCTAGAGGGAAACCAGTCACTGTCGTTGTTGTTCTTTGGCCTTCGTTGACCCATCTGGCTCGGTTAAAATCACACATATCTGTAGACTGAATTGTGACAACACATGTTTTTTCACCTTAACCGTGGGCCCAGTTTCATAAAGCTTCACCTTGGTGCGGCTTGTCCAGAGACGACAGAGGCCGAGACTCTTCGCATGGAGCTGTCTGACCTACAACAGAAATGCAACCTCCTAATGGGGGAGAACAAAGAGCTGAGGAACAGGGTGAGATGCTGGTGCAAGTCT
Organism: Eutrigla gurnardus; assembly: GCF_963514095.1. NCBI lineage: Eukaryota > Metazoa > Chordata > Actinopteri > Perciformes > Triglidae > Eutrigla > Eutrigla gurnardus. Next base: position 18,840,223 of record NC_139928.1, on the reverse strand, counting down.
GAACGTCCTGAAAACCACAACTGCCTGTGGTTGAGTGTGCTGCTCCGACGGTAACCTCTAACCTCTCATCAATATCATTTTCCAGCTGATGCAGTACGAACCTTCACCCGACGAGGGATCAGCAGAGTAGAGGGTGACGAAGAAAAGGATTTTGGAAGAATATATAAATGTTTATCATATAAGGGATGTACAGTGAATATTAAATCACTGCTATTTTTTGTTATATAATGAGAAGCAACTCCTGCTTTGTCATAAATAAAAATGCTTTTAGCATCAGTCATTCCCTTGATGTTCCTCTATTTCCAATCATTATCATGCAGCTAAATACATAAATAAATAATTACTAATACATTTTTTTAGAATGGCCTTTAATTTTTCAAACACTTTATTTGATATCATCTGTATAACTGAGTGAGAAATTATCATAAAAAAGCAATAATTCAGAGGTCGCTGCTTATGTACCCGAAGCAAAATTAAAGTCTGGTGAATGACAGCACAGTTAAGACCATTTTTATTAATAATAACAGCATTCATCACTTATTTTCCATCTTGACGGCAGTCTTCAAAACTGGGTATTTTTTATGTTTAATGTTCTTACTGTAGAACTTCCAGCCCGGATCGGAATAATTGAGACAGCGTCACTGATTTGAAAGCTTTCCGGTTGCGTAACAGCACGTTGTGACCTGAAACAACATTATAGATCCTTAGTTTAGTTTTCCATTCCCCTCCGGTCATTCAGACAGAGTCAAATCATTAAATGTCCATCTGTATCTCTAACAGACCTGCTAATGTATGAAAGTCTCCTGTGGTCTGACCACCTGTTAAAATCTGAAAAGCAGATGTTGGATTGCAGAGTTACATCTCAGTATGATTGGAAAAAAGGCAGTTCTTTGGAGTCAAGAGCAGAATCCCCATTGCAATGGATGACAAAGGCCTTTAGTGCTTGTTTTAACGTCTTTTAAAGGACTTTAAATGTGTGAAAAGTACACACATATTTCTGTTGCCACGTTGGCGAGCACACAGTCTGTCTTTATATCTGCAGATCTGTTGGAGCTCTCCTGCTGCTGCCACTGCTCGCCGCTGACACTCGGCGGTTTGGAGAGGAGGCGGTGGGGCTGTTGCTCTCCCGGCTGTGGCGAGATACCGAGCTCAGCTCCCCTGCAGAGTCCGGGCTCTGCGACCTGTTTGGTCTCTTAAGATCTGACTTGGAGAGCATCCTCGCCCGGGGTCCCACACAGCTGCTACGTAGCTTCACGCTGTTGTTCCCGTGGTAGGAGTCTCCACTGTCCGAGCCGTTCCCCTCCACCAGAGTGGAGCAGTTCCACGGTGGACTGACCCTCCGTGACTTCCTCACGATGCCGGACAGTGTTGTGCAGGAGGAGGTGTCTGCGACGGGGAGGGTGGGGTACTCAGACCTGGCACGCTCCATGTCCTCATGGTGGGGTGAAGATGGTTCTTCTGGCTCGTCCTGTTTGTCTGCAGGAGGAGAACGCGTCTCGCTGCTGGTGTTGTTGGAGTTGCTGTTCTGCTCCGTGGGGCTCGGCACTCCCTCCTTGACGTCCTTGTGGCCGTCCGGCTTCGCACCGGGGTCCCCTTTTATGGGGATGAAGGCCGAGGAGGTGTTAAGAAGAGGGTAGGTGGGCCCGTTGCCCTGCTTCTCCAACAGCAGTGTGTATCCACAAGGCGCCGTGGGGATCGTAGTCTTGCGTCCAACAGACGTGCCGACGCAAACCTGATGCACAACCGAGTTCTTTTTTGACTTGTCGACATAATAATCGTCAAGATCGGCCTTCAGGTGCGGGTAGTAGTCCAGGATGCCCTTCTTGATCTTCTTGAATCCCAGGTGCATTATCTCAAGAAGGCTGAGGAAGAGGGACAGGCAGGCGATCCCTTGCATGAACACCATGAAGACGGTTTTCTCGGTGGGCCTGGAGACGAAGCAGTCTACCACGTTCGGGCACGGCTCCCTTTCGCATTTGTAAAGAGGGTGTAGGCGGTGTCCGTAGAGGAAGTACTGGCACGTCATGAAGCTGACCTCCACCACCGAGCGAGTGACGATGTGGACCAGGTAGGTGCACAGCAGAGAGCCCCTCAGCGGAGCCTTGTTGAGCTTGCCCTGCTCCAGCTGCTTCATCTCCTTCTCGATCCTCTTCCGCATCTCCACCAGCTCCACGTCCAACGCCTCCAGCTCCCGGCGGAGAGCCACCTTCTTGCAGTGGCGCTCCTTCTCCAGAGCTCGCAGCTGGTAGATGGCGTGGCCCATGTACACCAGGGAGGGCGAGGACACGAAGATCACCTGCAGCACCCAGTAGCGTATGAGGGAGATGGGGAAGGCCTGGTCGTAGCAGACGTTGCGGCAGCCGGGCTGGTCGGTGTTGCAGATGAAGTCCGACTGCTCGTCGTTCCACACGTCTTCTGCTGCGACGCCCAGCACCAACATCCGGAATATGAACAGGATGGTCAGCCAGATCTTGCCCACCATGGTGGAGTGGATATGGACCTCCTCCAAGATCCCACCGAGGAAGTTCCAGTCTCCCATTGTTACAGCAGTGCTGTGAAGAATGCGGACAGAAAGTCAACGTTAGGATTGATAATGAAGCCAGACAGATGAATGCTGGACTTTAGAGGCCGATGATGGTATTGATATCTAGGAGTTTTAAAAATCTGATAATGATGCTGATAGGCTGATATATACAAACCTTTTTAAAGGGTTGTGATGTGGCGTATGAGTGCCACTGTCGGTAAAAAATAAGTAAATTATGGTGCTCAAGAAAAATATCTGGATATTCATTGAGAATAAAGATGGAGTTTGTGAGTTATATCTTGATAATGAATCACGTAAATCTAAAAAATTGTACATTTTCTTGGAACATTACCCCCCACCCCGCGGTTCCCTAATTATCTTTTTCATCCTGAACAATGGCCTTAATATACATAATACAGGAAGACTTTACAGTCTAAAAATCGCTTTGCTGTGCTCTCTGGTGGATGAACTACGTAACTGACACACTAACTCATTTCTCAACTGTAGTCTCTGGTTACTTATCGGTCGATGAAAACTGATATATTCGCCTGCTTTTTTTTGTTTTTGTCACATTTCTTTGCAAATGAGCTGATGGAAGAGGTGAACAGGTAATACTGAAACTATTCTACGTCTGAAACCCAGTGGTCCAAAGTAACTAAGTACATTTACTCAGTTTTGAGCTGCTTGTACTTCACTTGAGTATTTCCATTTTATGCCACTACATTATAGAGGGAAATATTGTACTTTTTAATGCACGATTTAACAATCAAATATCAATCAATAATTGTAATCCTTGAAGTAATTCATAAGGTTATTCAAAACTGTGTGAATGTTTTGCTGCAACAATAGAATAAAAATGCACTCTGTATCAAGTTCATATATTCAGCTCACCACAATAATTATGTAAAACAAATAATCAAATGTTAACTTACCTTTCATGTTGGATAAGAAAGGTAACAATAAAGGCCTTTTGTAATAATGCTGCTGATGCTGCTGAACACAATCCTACAAGCACATCTTCATCTTCTTCATCCTCCGTTCACATCGGGAGGATTTCAGACTCCGATGTTGGTGAAAACTGGACACTAACAGATGCTCTGCCCCGCCAGGCTCTCGTCGTTCACAACTTATAGCCTGGGAAAGACGAATCAATAGCGTTGCCATGCTGTTGCCATTTACCTTGCAGCAGTATGACTGGAGCGACTGCCAGCTCTGCTATTCATGAAGGGTGAAATGTGTTACAAAAATATTTTAGAGGCTCATTTTGAAGCTCTATTTGCAGTTTGTCTCGTTACATTTTCATGTTTAATTATACATGCTGAATATGATATTCCCCATTAAACTGAGTGATCATTCACACAGAACAGGGTTCATAACCCACTCTGGAAAACAAGACACATGTACAGCGAATCTTCTGTTAAACTGACCTGAAATATCACTCTGAGCATCGTCTCCCACTTATCTTGATCAATTTTAATAAATAACCAAAAATTGTATCATAATTTCCAAGAGCAAGTAAACATCTTCAAATTGCTTTTTGTCCAAAAATAAACAAATCTAAAGATATTAAGTTTCCTACCATCATTAGACTATCATTTTACACTTTTGTTTAAAAAAAATGATTGTAGATGTGATTGTTTCAGGTGTTTTAGCCGTTTTGAAAGAATAAGCACTTTATCACAGTTATTACAGACTGCATGTTTGTATGCATTTAGGGGGGAGCAGTGCAGGAATTGAACCAGCAACCTCTGTCTGCAGCCCTGCTGTGATCACAGCTCGGTCATATATACGGTTTATATTCTGTATTTGTAACCAACGGTGTACTTTATACCAGCCCGTTTACGTACAGTCACACATCAAGCCTCCCTTCTACCATTGTACTTGTTTAATCAATCTGATTTTCAATACAGCGATCAATGGGGCACGTCCGATTTCATACATGGTTGCTTTTTCACTGAATCTAATTTAAGTTGTTCCTCCCAGCTACTGATCCATTAAAAGGAAATCAATGTTCATGGCTGGACTGGTCTGTTTTCCATGCAGATGACTGATTCCAGATCTTCTAATACTGAATTTTCTCCTGAGGTTTTCACCATTTTTGTCTCCTTAAATTCCCCCAAATAAGTTCGGCTAAAAGCTACAAGCAGAGTTGACAAACTGAAGGCCACGTCGTTTTCTGTATACCGTGTTATCCATTTATTACTGAAATTACAGTTTGCTTCCTACTAAAGATAGAAGATGGGGAGAATAAAACATGCAGTGACGGGATTCATTCTGAGAAACCATCAACACAGTCGTGCAAACACCTACGAGAACGTTTTGTTCCTCCTCTCACAACTGAAATTTGGACAAATGTTCCACAAAAATAAAATACCTTTTGAAAAAGAGGTCTAATCTCACAGAAAACACCACAGAATGGAAACAGATTAATGTACATTTCAAACAGATTAAAGTCACTGGTCGACAACATCTTACACTTAAGGACCGCAGCAGCGTTTCTGTGCGTTTCCCCTCAACACTCGTACGCTTGATGCCACTGCTGATCGTTTCCCGACAGACACGCCGAACGTTTCTTTAAAGGGTTTTCCTCAACATTTTCTCAGGATGAAAATCATTGACTTGTAGAGATTTAAAACTTGAATGTCAAGTCTAATCTTGTTTTCAGTAGTTGCGGGTTAATACAGTGCACTTTTCAATTCAGTCTGCTTCTTGACAATATGGGGACTAGAATATGAATCATATTGTAAAATAAATGAAAACACCTGTGGCTGAAAGAAGGGACGAAAAATCTCTGGAGAAAGGTCAGCAGTAGAGTTAAAAGTACGTTGTTATAAATGTGATAAAATGCACAGAAACGCCGGTTTGGTTCGCCAACAGACTGGATTCATTTTAAAATACTGAACGTTCATTTTTGCAAAAATGGGTGCATAGGGTTTAGAAAAAAAAGCATCAGTCACTGTATATAAAAAAGACAAATATTCCTGGCGGACTACCACTGAACACAGAAACCGGACTGTCTCGTATTTCTATCGGGAAAACTCACCAATACAATTTTAGAAAACCAAACGGAAGGACCTTCTTGGTTCTTAATATGGAGCCGCGAAAACTAGCTTTCTACAAATGCTTCAGTGGATGTTACATTCATGTCAAAACAAACATTTCTTGACAAATCAACCAACTCTGGTGCAGCCGACGCAACGACGGATAGAAGCGGGTACTTTCCTAACGTCCTCCTGTCTTGCGTCCGGCCCAGGATCGGGACCGAGAGCGTGAACGGGAGCGGGACCTCGATGCGGACCGGGACCTGGAGCGGGACGCGGAGTGCGTCCGTCGCACTTCTTCCTCGGCGTAATGCGAAGTAGACGCTGGGTTCGCGTTTTCTCGCGGGGATGCGGATTTGGAGCGTGACGTCACTCTGGGCTCTCTCCGAGGTCTCTGCCTGTATCTGAAGACACACAAGGAGACCATTTAGACACTTAAATTAAATGACGAACACTTTCACTCCTACGACAAGTCTGTCCAGGAAATGTGTGCACTAATCCAGAGAGCACCATGACCAGGACAGAGAGTAATGGATGCAAACACAGTCAAAGACAAGTTGTACCTTTCGTCCTCACGGCTCCTGCTTCTTCCTCCATACACCCGTCCACGAGACCTGAAAGCAGACACGAAACGTTTATGTTCCTGTTCAACAAGTGTGAGGAAGGAGTCTGCTGAAAGTGAAAACTCACTCGCGAGGGCTCCCGGATCGTCTGCGATGGCGATCGAATGAAGGACTGCGTGATCTGTATCTTTCGTAGCTGCGGCTGCGTGAACGTCTGCGCCTGCCGTCTCGATCGTGGTCGTCGTGTCGGGAGGATCGGCCCGGAGAATGTTCCTTTGTCTTCATCTGGTTTGGTGCTGGGGAAAAAAAAACAATGATGAGAAAGAGGGTCAGAGCTCAGAGTAGAAAACAGAATTAACAAAATCCCACAAGTACACCGTTGTTGGTAGCTCCTCCGTAACATTTACTTACATTTTAGATTTGAAAAATTAAAAACTTACTCTTTCTGTCCCCCTGGGCAAACTGGATTTCAATCTGCCGGCCACAAACCCACTTCCTGTCCAGGCTGTGAAGAGCATCCTCTGCATCCCGCACATCCTCAAATATGCTGGGTGGTTAAGGTTTTTTTGTGGAAAGAGGGATTCCGAACATTCATACAATATTTTCGTTCAATTGTGTGACCTCAATTATAAGACAAAACAGTTTATAATAAGTGAAAATGACATATTACTTTATATTGTATAGCAAGTGGAAAACAACAACAAACAAACACACCCTCTGTTGATTTTTGTAGAGATAAAAGATGAAGCAAGTTTTTCAAACATCAAATTATTGTCTGAGGGATCAGGACTACAAATACAACAAATCACAACACATTAAATGGTTGATTAAATTGCTTTGATTCACGTTAAATATGTCATTGATGTCACAGGGAAAGCTGATTTTGTTGCCATGTCAAATTTGTGGATTTGTCTTGTGAGGATACAAAATGATTCAGACTTGTTACCTTTGCCCATGCTTGACTTTGAACTTCATCTTGATCTTTACACTCTTTAATCGACTCCCACAGGGACTCGGGTTTCCCGCTCGCCTTTTCCTCTTAAACCTCTTTTCTTTTCCCAATTCTTTGCCGCCATATCCAAGCTTTGTCTCCGTTCCCTTTTCCTCTTCATGCTTTACTTTCTCTTTTCAACCTTTTCCCTCCCTCTGATCCTGAAGGTCTGTGTGACTTGTCTTTACTTCTACTCTACACGGGTCTTTGTTACTCTTTGTGGCCGGTTCCACAACTGGATGCTTTTACATTTTCTGAAGCAATAACAGAGAAATATGTATGTTAGATATTCAATCAAATTATTTACAAGAGAGGAAAAAAAAAACACACGTAACAAAAACACATCTTCTCTGCTGTAAAGGAAATGTAAAGGTTTTTGTTAGCAGGAACACAAACAGTAAAAACTCATTGGGAAAGGATATTGAATGTATGCAAATCCTCTTGGTCGACGTGTATAGAAGTCAAGTGGGATGTAGACATCCACTACGGGCCCATAGCGACCAAACTCACGCCGCAAATCCTCAGGCCTGAACACCGTAAATACAAGTACGACTCAATGATCATCACGGGCAACTCTAGCTCCATTATCAACCTGTAACAACAGCTGAGAGGGCAGCTGATGCAAGGGCTAAAAGGGACAGTTCACCACAAGACAGAATTATTTTACCTCTTTGTTTCTAGGAGGTAGTAGTTTTTGTTTGTGGTGAACTGACCCTTTACATATACTATTATTCAACATGCATGTCAATGTAAAACCCCCTAACAAGTCTTCAACTTCACAAAAGCAGATACATGATAAATGTTACAGAAATGAAGGGAAAAACAGATTAAAATGAGCACACATACAAGATAAGAAACATAATCTTTCAACACTGGGCAGCTTTTGAAAATATGCAATAAGATATAAGTATTGCAGTCAACCTCAAATATATATCAGGCACAAATAAAGTGGTTTTGAATTGTAAATGATATCCTGTTTAAATCGAGTTTTATCTACTGTAAATTGTGAGATTGATACTGTAGTCATGGCTACGCGCGTAACCGTTAAAAACACGTTAGACGTAACACGTAACGGTTAAATGGTTAACGGAAGTCCAACGTAAGATGGGCTTGTAAATAAATAAGTCCAACCAACTTATTCAACAAGTTTAATCAGCTTTTAACTTCAAATCTCCAAAACATGTTCTGCAGCATTGTTTGAGTTAGCAAGCTAACGTTGCTACGCTAGCGAGCGTTCGGTTTATTTCTAAAATGAAAACGCGGGGAAGAAACGAACAAAAATACTATTAAATTAAATCTTAACAAAGACATGTGTTTTAAAACTTTTATAGGAGCTGCTGCTGATTAATATTTCAAACATAAACGCGGGCATCGAGACTCCTACGAGAAGGCTAACCGTAGCTGCTAAGCTAGGTCTGCTAACGTTAGCTAGCATTAATTTGAGTTAGTTAGCGTCAATAGATGCTCAGTGGTTTTCATCTTAAAGTAGACTCACCTGGATTCATCGGAGATGTTTCTGACGAACAAAGACGTGTTTGGGGGCCTCATGTATTTGGCCATAAAGTTACACTCACTTAGCAGAAGAAATGTTTGAGGGCAAGGGAAATCTGCAGTGAGAAAAAATATCTGAGGCGCATGCGCACTAACATAGCCTCCTGGTAGTACTTCCTCCCGAACAAAAGTCGGTTAAATAGTCAGAGCGCCCTCTGCCGTTTAGCTCAAGAAGTAGGAGATTTATCACAATCAATGAATCACACAAAACTTTGTATATATTTTATATTTGTATATATATTAACATATATTTGTTAAGAAACCAAAGCAGCCAGACAAATATAGTGGAGTGAAAAGTATATTTACCTCTGATATATAGTGTAGTAGAAGTCTAAAGTAGAATAAAATGCAAATACTCAAATAAAGTACAAATAACACACATTAACTTAATTACATTTCACCACTGAATAAAACAAACATGTTACTTTATTTCAGTTTTATTTCCCCCCATTGTGTTATTTCCACATGAGTGCCTGTTTGAAGCTGATCAGGTCTCCGAGGCACCAGCAGCCGTGGATCAGGTCTCAGAGGCATCAGCAGCCGTGGATCAGGTCTCAGAGGGACCAGCAGCCATCAGGTCTCAGAGGCACCAGCAGCCGTGGATCAGACTCGTTTGCTCCTGCTGATGAAGGTTATGGGGCCAGCAGTGACGGTCTGGAAACGTGAGGAAGCAGAGACAGAAAAGAAACAGTTAATTCATGTTTCTTTCTAACACACAATCCCTCGTCTTCCTTAAAATAATTAAAGCCACTGACCTCCACCATGTCGTCCCCTTGGATCTCTCGGATGGAGGTGAACTTTTCGGTCTCGGCTATCAGCTTCCCGTTCTCCTCTCTGACGGTGCACTGATGAAGAACAAAAACACTGCATGGGAAAGTAGTTCTCAATCCTTTTTGAGCCTAAACCCTCTTTGTTAGTCAAGGGGGAAAAAACATGACGCCTGAGTCCTCAATCAAGCAAATAAAAAGGCAAGTTACAGAAGTTTAGACATAAATCTCTCAGACTATATTGATGGTGAGTGTCATATTTCAGAAGACATGACCTTCTCTCCTGGAAAAAATGCATCCATCCACCACAGATGTCCATTATTAACATTATGTCTGAACATTTAAAGGAAACATGGCCTCATGAATCTAATTCTTCTAATATTACCTGCTGACTGAAGTCTACATAGATCTCTGAATGTTCTCAGGCTCATATTTTCACATCATCAGCTCACGTACAACCATCACGTCTTCTCTTCTGTGCTGTGAATTACCTTAAACTTCCTGCCGTCTGCAGCAGCTATCTCGGTCTCCTTTCCGATGGTGAACGAGTGGACTTTGGTGCAGATGGGATTCTTCATTGTGTAGGTGAAGTCCTTGCCCTTCTGCTCAATCACCAACACCGGTTTGACTTCCTTTCGCATTTTGACCACCATCTCAGGTGCACCTTGAACACACATTTAACACGAGAATACGACGCATACACACACAAGCAAATAAACCCTTTAAATATGACGATCTTCTTACCTACTGCCTTTAAGAAACCCTCAAGGTTTTCCTCAGAATAAACTTTCCAGGTGCCGCTGAAGTCCATGTCTGCTTGCCGGAGGATGTTTGTTGTTCTGTGTCGTCGTGATCCCATCAGATACACTGCTGGTTGACACGTTGGGGACTTGAAACTCCCTGTTATTCCAGAGCCGATGGACAGAACAACAGATATGAGGTAACGTGTAGATGAAATGTGACACCTGATGCCAAGATGTTTTCATTTCTTCTTCCAAAATCCAATAAAATCACTGACAACTTAAGCAATGATGCATCTTTATTTCAGGCAGGAATTAAAGCTCTCCATTTGACAAATATTCTTTTTTTTTTTCCTTCCCAAAAATATAAAAATACTTTGACTGGATGACACACAGAAAGCAATACATTTTAAGGCAAACATGTGCAGGCAGCATTAGCTCAGGCAGTTCAGTGCAGAGATGAACAGGTGATCGGCATGCTCAGCTACCGGGAACACAGATATGTTGAACTCCATCACTGCTGGAATGTTACTGAAGCTCAAAACACCGAAGCGGAGACGAGGGGAGCACACTTTGGACAGAAACACGTATTTTCTTTTCTGCGTTCACGGTGACATGTTGCAGTCCCTGAGAAAAAGACGATGTTACAATACAAGCTTGTTCAGTTTACTCTTTCTTTAACAATGATCACCACATTTGTGCTTTTCTACTGAATATACCCCGACCCACGAGGAGCTTTAGACAGATATTCTTCAAATATAAGAGCATCTTCTGCCTCAAACACATCTTTGGTATTTCTGCTCATGCCTTCCACCATAACGCAACAATATCATCCATAATATAAACGTCTTGCTCGATAGATTAATACTGTTTGTACTTTGAGGGAGTAAACTCTTCTCTTGGAAGTCTTGTACGATATGAAGTCTGCATGTTAAGACACAAAATGCTGACGCTCTGCTCACTTCAGGCTGTAATAAGATCCTGGAATAGCAGATGGCCAGTGGCACATGCTTTGGTAATATGTTACATGATAACCAAAAAAAACACAATTTGTATTATCTCATTTCACAAAAACAGACAATGGAAAAAATAACTTTATCGACATCAAGCTCTGCTACGAGTCCCGTCATCACAAGGGATCGTCGTCTTTGTTTGGACCCGGGTCACTGAGGCAGCGGGATAGTTTCAGTGTCTCCTCCCGGTCCTCCTGGTCCTCCTGGTCCTCCCGGTCCTCCCGGTCCTCCCGGTCTTTGGCTGTCTGCTCGTTCAACAGGCCGACGACATCCTGAGGGGTGGGATCCGGCTGAGCCGCGTGGCTGTCGGTGTCATCGTAGGTGTAAACCTTGTGTTCTGGTGGACAGATACAGCGAAGCGTCATATTAAAGCAGAGTGAGAGGAACTATTTCCTCTTATGACGAGATCAATTCTCACCTGGTTCGAAGCAGACTTTTCTCACTGGCGGGGTTTCCTGGCGGTTTGCAGGGACTGTGAGGTAGTGACTCATCTGCACAGAGACACAGAGAAACGGTGAATGACAGTGAATCACCACCACAAATAATGACATCCACAGCTCTCATGCTGAAACACCATGAACTCACCCTCCTCTCCATCTCCACCCGCTGCTTCCTGAAGCGAACTTCACTCACGTTGTCCTCAAACGGGTCGATCATCAGGTCGTGTCTGCTGTAGGAACGGAGCTGGAGGGAAGAAACCACAGCATCAGAAACACATTCATTTACTTTTACATGCAGCAACACATCAGAACCGTTTCCCCACCCTCTGTCTGGTCTTCTGCAGGTTGTTTCGCAGAATCTTTCTGATTTCCTGCTCACGACTCTTGGAGATGCTCGGGATGGCCCGTCCTCTGGCCGGACCTCTGGGCTGAATGTTTCTGTGGAGACACGCATCATCAGTCCTGCTGAAGGCTTCCAACAGAAATCACTACATGAGCATCTTCTGTGATGCCTGATTTGAATACTTCATAGTAAACGGATGAAGTACATGACAAGGAAAAGGAAAATGTAGTAGTTTTGGTCCCGACTTCTTGGTGGGTAACCACTGATATGTATTATGGCTAAAAGTTATGTTCTTTGCTTCTGCAGTAAATAATAAAAAAAAAACATAATATAGGATATCTCGCTTGGTCCAGCTCCTGTGTTTTATAATATTTAGAATCAGGTTTACTGCCATGTAAGGAATTTGCCGTGGTATTTTGATAATTAATAATAAACACGTTGGGTGAAAAAAAAGAGAATTACAAATAGAAAGATTAACAATAAAACAAAGTAACTGTAAAGTTGTTGAGAGGATAGAAAGTGAGTCAGAAAGGAGTCACATAAATGATATTTTAAATGGTTGGTTCATCCCCAAAAATAAAAAATAAGCATACATGAACGTCTGGTTTGCCACCTGAGTAGGAAGTCCTGTCAGGACACTTACTGCATGGAGACGGAGGACACCATGGGGGGCAGCCGGGCGGCGCTGCCGCTCTCCACCAGCATCATGGCCTGTTTCATCTCCATCTTGTTGTAGAAGGAGATGAGCTGAGGCTCGGTGGAGCGCTCGCCCGTGATCAGCCACTTCTTCACGTAGGCCTTGTTGAAGCGGTTCAGCCTGAGAACAGAACGTCATGTCAAATATGGAGGTAAATATTACATCAGATGAGGGAACATCTTCGACACAAAACTGTGTTTTTAACCACAACAACAACATCCATCCATCCATTTTCTACCCTCATAAAAGTCGGTAACAGAGAGAAGAAAAGGACCCTACTTGTCTTTCCAGTGATGATGTCCATAATGTCCACAGACGTCTTCGATTCCAGTCAGGAGATGATCCAGGAACTGAAGACAAAATGAGGATTTATATGCTGAAAACAGAGGTTTCATATTCCTTTTATGTCTTACTATAACTCTGTTATATGTGGTAGGAACTAAAGTAATTAATTACTGATCCCACCTGGGTGTGAATCTCCTCATTAATTGATCTTTTGCTCTCCTTCTTCTTCTTCACGGCCAGAAGCTCCACCAGAGGCCTGATGGTCATCCCCTGGACACAGAAACAGGGAGTGAGGTCAGTTCCTTGGTTTTTTCCCTCCAAATATCTTACATTTTGAAGAATAAGTGAATGGGTGAACTTAATTCCTGTCTGCTTATTTCTGCATTCTTTCCAACTCATGCCAAACAAATGATGATGTCACCTGCACAATGACGGTGAAGAAGATGACCGTGATGATGGCGGTGAGGAAGAGGTTCCTCATCTCGTTCTCGGTCAGCAGGAACCCCAGCGAGAAGGCGATGGCACCTCGCAGGCCACCGTAGGCCACGATGAACTGGTCCTTCTTGGTCAGCTTCACGATACGGAATTTATTGATGATGAACGTGAGGCCGACCACTCCTGAAAGACGCCCAGAAAACAACATAATGCAGTTTATAAAGAAGAGGGAGAAAGAAAAATGTGTTTCTTTTTCCAGAAAAAGGACAAAAAATCTGAAAAATCTGGGGTTTTACTGACCCAGAACTCTGGACACCAGACAGAGGGCGACAGTGGAGAGGATGAAGGTCCAGTTCCAGGCGTGAGGACCAGCCACTGTGGAAACACCGAGGAAGATGAAGATGAGAGTCTCGCTCACGCTGCTCCACATCTTCAGGAAGTATTTGATGGTGGTGTACGACTTGTGCGAGATGTTGGCCTCCACGTACGGCCGCATCATCACGCCACACGATATCAGCCTGACAGGGACGGAAACAAAGAGCATCTAACCAGACGATCAAGATGATGACAAACCCAACATGTTCAGCTCAGATTCACAAGCTACTCCAATGTAAAGCTCAACTCAGCATCCATCTTTCCGAGGCTTCATTTGAACCCTGAATGCATCACAGCGGCTGAGACCAGGATGTCCCACTTCTAAGACTCCTTCAAACGCAGCCTTCTTTCCCCGGATTCAGAGACTCTGACTGAGGGATCCTTCACGGTCCAACTTATCCCAGCATTCACTGGTTGACGACGGGATTTTAATCACCATGGTAACAGCAGAATACACTTTCACCTGAGAAATATATCATGTGGCGTCGGCATATCCTCCATCGTAATATAAACTCAAAAGAATAAAATATGATCTCTGGCTCCATTTTTAATCAGATAATGTTAGTTATCTCTTATTTGCTCTACCACGGCTGGTTGCTAGGCAACAGGAGTGGCGAAGGCCAGACCGTTTCATTTCAGAGACCGCTCAGTACGTTACATCTACATATGGCGCCGGTCCTCTGTTCTACAGGAGCCCAGAACAGACAAACCAAACCCTGGCTCGAGACAGGGCCATGTGGTTCTCCTGCACGTTTGGCACATGGGAGAAGTTTCAGTTGGTTGCAGTTTGTAACCTCAACGCTAGATGTCGCCAAATCCTACACACCGAGGCGGCCCTTTGACATGTTAGTGATCTCCTGCTTCAAGCCTTTATGCTAAGCTAAGCTAACTGCCTCTAGCTTCAAACTGAACACCAACCAAGTACAACTCACGACATGATCCCCGACAGGTGGAAGACCTCGGCAGACAGGTACGCCATGTAGCTGTAGAGGAAAACGAACAGCGGCTCGATGACCCGGGTGTGCGAGGTGAAGCGGGAGGTAAAGGCTCCCAGGATGCCGTAGATGGCTCCCACCATGATTCCTCCCAGAGAAACCACGAAGAAGCAGACGACGCCGAGGAGGGCGTCGACCACGGTCACGGTCCCCGCGTGAGAAAACTCCTCGAACAGGTGATACAGAACCTGCAGAGAGAAGAACACCTGGACTCACTCTCTTATCACGCTAGCTAAGTGCACGAGGTTGTGCTTCTTCCTCTTCTTTGCAAACTTCCCTAACTCCCTCCCTCCTTTCATTCCTTCTTTCTTTACTTTCTGGCTTCCTTCCTTCTTTCCTTCCTTCCTTCCTTCCTTCCTTTCAGTCTTCCTTCCTTCCTTCCTTTCCATCCTTGCCTCTTTCGTTCATTAATTCCTATTTTCCTTTCATCCTTTCTCCCTTCCATCTTTCCTTTCAGTCTTCCTTCCTTCCTTTCAGTCTTCCTTCCTTCCGTCTTCTTTCCATCCTTCCTTCCTTCCTTCCTTCCTTCCTTTCAGTCACCCTTCCTTCCTTCCCATCCTTGCCTCTTTAGTTAATTAATTCCTATTTTCGTTTCATCCTTCCTTACTTAGCTCCTTCTTTGGTTTTTCCTCCCTTTCTGACTTCCTTCCTACCTTCTTTCCTTTCAGCCTTCCTTCCTTCCGTTTTCTTTCCATCCTTCCTTCCGTTTTCTTTCCATCCTTCCTTCCTTTCCATCCTTGCCTCTTTCATTCATTAATTCCTATTTTCCTTTCATCCTTCCTCCCTTCCATCTTTCCTTTCAGTCTTCTTTCTTTCTTTCCTTCCTTCCTTCCTTCCTTCCTTCCTTCCTTCCTTCCTTCCATCCTTCCTTCCTAGAAGTATTATTTTTCAAGCAAAAACTGCCTGCATTTCTACTTCCTGTTATATAAGAAGGATACAATAGATTTAATAGCCTGCTATTAAATCCTGAACTAGAAATGTGTTGAGATGTGTTGTTTAACTTGTTTGCAGATGTAATGCAGAATCATACAGAAAGGATGTGAGTGAAGAATGTTTGAATGTAAAATGTAACCAGAAACTCACCACAGTGACGGCGTCGTTGAGCAGCGACTCCCCGAACACGAGGATGTACAGCAGCTCGTTGATGTGGATCTCCTCGAACACGGCGAGGACGGCCACGGGGTCCACGGCCGAGACGATGGTGCCGAACAGCAGGCAGGACAGCAGGTCAAAGTTGGCCAGCTGGGCGCCTTCCAGCCGGCACACGCCGTAGATCATCCCGCCGATGAAGAAGGTGTTCCACAGGGTCCCCACCACGGCGAACACCAGGATGGTGCCCATGTTCTCCGTGAAGGGCCGGATGGGCAGGAAGTAGCCGGCATCGAGGATGATGGGAGGCAGCAGGTAGAAGAAGAAGAGCTTGGTGTCGAGGATGGGCGCTTCCTCTCGGATGGCTTTGATGATGCCGCCCACCAGCAGGCCCACGCCGATCAGCAGGCAACTCTCCGGGACGACGCTGGACACTCTGGGAATGATGTGAAAACCTGCACAGAGAGGAAGATTTTAACTTTTTATTCATGAAAACTTTCACTTTGAATCCTTCTCACAAAGAAACCATGATGAATAATCTGTTTTCTGAAGCCTCGTTTTATGTTATCACTCAGAATTTGGGTCGTTTTAATCTCCTATTTGCAACTGATGCTTTTTTTTTTTGCAGGCTATTAAATCCAAACAGAATGAAACCACTTTATTCATTTTCCTTTTAGACAAATGTGGTTATTAAATTCCCTTTATTATACGATGTCTCTGCACTCTTTCTTGATCCTGTTCACTTTGTGCTTCCATTACAGGCAGTTTTCCAAGTATAGATCATTAATCATGTGATCACTTATTTTACTCCTAAATCTGCTCTTTGGATATTTTAAAATGTAATTCTCTAACATTGATTTAAAACAAAAAGCGTGGTTCCCACATCACAAATTGCTGCTTTTCTCTGTGAGCTCTGATACACGAGATACAAACATACTACCTGCAGGATGAATCATTAATGAACTAAATGCACGAGAGCATGTTTTATAAGCAGTGGTTATAAGTAAATAAATATGGTACAACAGGACAGGATGACGCCGCAGGACATAAAAAGACATTTTAAACATTAATGTGTATGAAGTGGAAGTTATGTGGTGATACATCACTGTGTGCATTAGAGCTGCAGTCTGGGATGAGAATAAAAGAGGATGCACTTAGTCAGTTGTACTCACTGCAACGTCCTCATGAAATATAAAACACGCTCCTGTTCCTGTTTCTAGGAAACAAAAGGCTGAACAAATATAAACTGTAATATATATATATATATATATATTCACACATATATATAGTTTAATCTGCATTTAACTGGGAACTCTTCAAGCTCAATCATAAAACCACAAGTAGCATCAACATGAAGGGTTAACTAAAGGGCCGATCCAGTGAGCTGATGCCGAACAGAATGTTGTCAATGCTCCTTTATAGTTGTCATATTTGTGCGTTTGTCTCTCGGCTGAATGAGGCCTTGACCTCCCGGGTCATGTGACTCGGGGTCGAGCTCGCTGTCGGGGGCGTTCCTCTGCGTGGTTTGATGCAGTCGGTGGTGCCGTGTGCAGCCGCCTCGCCCCCTCTCCGACTCCGGGTGACACTGGGATCTTTGTAATCTAGCAGTGCATTAGGACAGGAAGTGGGACCGGCCCTCGTAGACAGCAGCTGGCCAGAACAGATAAAGGGTTGCAGCGCTTCGCTCGGCCAACAACAAACCAACGGAAGACTCCTCCAGCCAACAGAATCACCACCAACCACCATTCATCTCGGTAGCATATAATAAAGAATAAGTCTTTAACGGCCGTGTATGAGAACCAAACGTGGCTGTGATGAAGTCTGCACCGCGGACGCCAAAGTCACGATACATCCGTGATAAATCAGTCAATATTGTATCTGATGAGTGTGGTATGAATCAAAGATTAGACCATAACGTAGATAAAATTCACACGAAACTAACTTTAACAGATAAAGGAATTAATAAAATGTTATTTTGTGATTTTCTGAACATAGAGAGTCTGGTTGGCGGCTGGTCAAAATGTCTTGGGTGGGTGGGATCACTAAAAAAACACAGAATACAACATAACTACAACGACGAGAGTATGAATACTCAAAGTAATTAAACATATGCAAGATAATATGACATAATATACTATATGTCTTCAAAATAAGAAGAGCTGATTGAGCCTGTTGTGTCCAGAGTTTCTGCTCTAAACATTAGTGTCAAAGCTAAAGGTCAGAGGTGACTTTTCTTTTAGAAATGACCACAGGGACACATTTAATCCCTCCAATCAGTCTCAACAACTGCTGTGAAACCTCTCTCCCTGCCAGGGCTGAATTTAAAATAATCCATCAACAGGCCGACAGGCGCTCGCTCCGTCAGGCTCGTCCTAAAATAAAACATGGTGTGTGGGAAACATAACTGTCTGCTCTCTGGAGGAGAGGAACATCCCGTCCCTGCTCATCCTCAACTGACTGCAGAGAGCAAAATGCTATATATATATATATATATATATATTTATTGTCAGTTAAAAAATAAGAGTTTGATACAACCTTCACCAACAACTATACAATGAAGATCTGCACTACTTTGTGGGATTAATAATAACATACTGACACCAAACTCCATGCAGAATTCGACCAATTTAACTTGTCTCTTAACAAACCGTCGCTTCACATTTAAATAAATCCTTGAGCTGATCCTGCTGTTCTTCTCTATTCATCCCGGTCGGATGTGTTATTATGACCATAAACCAAACACCGCACCTGACTTTCAGTTTCGTCTCACACGCATCCTTCATGTGATGATCATCCAGCCCCCATGATGCTGGAGGTGGGAGTCATTAGATCGGTGTGGCGGCAGGAAATCCTCATGTAATGTGTCACATGTGTCACTCACCAAGTTTCATGAGCAGGGCCAGGAGGATCCACAGGGAGATCTCGAAGGGCGTCCTGACGTGCTCGTAGTTGATGGAGAGGACGGGGAAAGCCTTCTTGTGAACGGTGGAGTTACTTTGGTGATGCGAGTCCTCCGGCGGATTCCTCCGCGTCTCGTTGATCCCCGAAACGACATCGCGACTCGCGGAGGCGACGGAGACGCAAACGAGCAACAAAACGACGCACGTCCAGCCCGTCAGACGCGGAGAACCGGAGCGCCTCCGCAGCTCAGCCATTTTTCAGATGGCTTGACGGCTGATCTGCTGCTGCTGCTGCTGCTCGGCTCTAGATCCGATGAAGGCGAGGATAGTAGGGGAAGCGAGCGTGGTGCGCAACAGAGATGCGCGCACTTTTACGCACAAACTCCGCAGGCATCTTAAAAGTACGCATCACTGTCTGAAAGCAATATGTTGGTATATGTTGCAAACACGCTGCTGTCCCCGGAGGGAGGGAGTTTATGGTATCAACAGCCTGCGGAGAGGAGTTGAAGCCTGCTCAGATGTTGCCTGATTGATCGCGGCTCGTTATTCTCCGAGGACTTCCAACAGGTTTCTACACGCAGCCAACATTTCTCTCACGTTCAACTCTTTTTCTCTCCAATTAAACGGGCGAGCTCGTCCGAAGCGGAGCCGGAGAGAAAGCGACACCTGCTGGAGTGGAGGACCAGACTGACCCCCAGTCAGGGAATAATGTGAATTTAATCTTAATTTACAGCTAAATACATTTCTTTTAGATTTAGAGTTTAATGACATAAAATGACTAGTTTACAATACTGCATTGTTATATTTTAAACTATTTACAAGTTATATGTTAAGGATACAGCCATTATGTAAAACATCTTCAATCATCTTAAAAGGTGCCAAACGTGAAATTTAGCCGTGTAAACATGATTCCAGTTATTCTATCAACTTCTCAAATAAAGTATAAGCTGAATGAATTGTTATTTGAAAATAGCCTGCGGCCATCGATGAGTTCAGAATAAACAAATGATTCACAGCTCGCACATCCTGTCGGCTCTCAGTTGAGAGGAATTAGGAAAACCAACAACAGTGACTGGTTCCCACAGTGTCGGAGCTCCTTCTCTGGCTGCAGTCTGGTCAACACAGAACAGAAAAATATGTGCGTATGTATGACTAACAAGTGTCATCCTATTTTAAGTTGATATGTTGAAGTTGTTTTTACATCCAGCAGACACAGAGCAACATTATCATTCATTTGGAGATGAGAAATTCATTTAAATCTAATATTCTCGCTCTCTTTTTGCACTGTTTTTGGTCTCCACCACCTCCTGAGGGAAAAACAACGTCTTTTTAACTACTAAATGCTCCACTATGTTCACCAGCTAGTCTTTAACTTTGTCTTCCTGCCGTTGGTGTTGACCAGGTCGTGTTTTTAACAGCTTGTTTCTCTGAAACAGCTTCCTGCTGCAGCCAAAAAACAAGGATGTGAAAGTGAGACTGAACCCAAAGAGTCTAAACTCGCCCATTTTTATCAAATCAAATCAAATTGTAATCCGTCTTGTAACTGTACGGTGCTCTAACTGCCATTTAACTGAGAATCTATAATGCTGTTTCTCAGAGGAAAAGCTTGTTCTGCCGAATAGTGACGACAAATGAGTGTGAAATATGAATACAGTTCTCATTCTCGTCTGAAAATGTATCCATTGATGTTAAAGGACGTTGACTTTCACCTCGCGGGGAAATCACTTCCCCGTCTGAGGTTCATCCACATGAGTCGCTCCTTTCAGATTGTTCAGTCGCCCAACACGTTTCCCACCAAACGTTTCCACATGGATGAAGCCTGAGAACCACAGCGATGTTTTAATATTTCATCAGGATACACAAGTCTGCACACAAATCTGTGATCATATTCATCAATTTATCAAATTTATTATGACACGGAGTAAATGGTTTGAATGCCTTTTAGGGAAATTTTACATTTACAGACATTTCCTTTATTAATTTGTAGTACAAACATGACATTTTAATTGAACAAACTGAAGAGACCCTGATTAAAACAGCCTTTTTTAAGCTCCTTATAGTTTGCTTCGTAAATATTATATATACTATTGACTGAACTGACATATTTAGAAGGAAAGGTGCATGTTTGTGACTCTTATCAACAAATACATCAAGGTTGTGTGCTGAGAAAACTCCCTGCATCATTTTAATGGATTTTCTATTAGATTTACAAATAAAATACTAATTTACTGAATTAAAATACAATCACTGGTTAAATTAAAAGCAACCTGCAGAGTGATCAACTACAGGCTCACTCATATTTGTTTATAAATGCTGACATTGCAAATAAAAGTGTGAATACTTTGACCAGGTGACAAACCTTCCTGCTGGGACTGAACAACGAGTCCCATTTTCCTGCTGGGATACTTAGACTTCCCTTCCATCAACACCACCAACACATGACCTCTCCTCCTCCTCCGTCACAGACCTTCTTCACACGTACACAAACAAACAATCATTCACATGCAGCGCCCACAGAGCTGCTCACTGATCCCAGGCAGCCGGACGTTTCAGCTGGACCCTCGCTGCCATCTGCCTGGCGCTGTATAGAGACACTCCCATCCCCACTGTGGCCATCGTCATGGCGATGGGGTCGACGAGACTGCTCTGTGGCTGCATGCGGACCTCACCTGAGACCTGCCTCTGCAGACAGGACGAACACAGACAGTAGGATACACACAGAGCAGCTGATGTCTGTAGACGGACTTTTTTTTTTAAGTTGAGCGTGTTAGTGGAGGTGGAAATAAATCACTTTGCTTCAATAAAATTGAGTTAAGTTCAGTTAAAAATGTCAGATTTGAAATGGTAGAAACCAGACTCTCTTATGTGGAGTCAGATCAGGTTATATAAGAATAACCTCCCGAGACTTGCTGCATCAGCTCTCTGTAAAATATTCATTCACTGCTCCTTCCTCAATTTTAAAGCATTTCTATAAATTATGTACGAAAATCAGTCAAGTTTTAACTTTCACTGAGTGGATTTGTGATAGTAATAATATTTCTCTGTGTGAAATTATACATTTGGAGGAATAAAATGTTCCAGCTATAAATAATAAAACATTCAGTCAGAAATAAAAGCGTGACCCACCTGGAGGAGACGGAAGTATCCTGGTGTCAGTCTCCCCAGTCTGATGATCATTTCTGCTGCTGGAGCTTCTCAGACCAGCCGACAACCTTCCTGCAGGGTAAAGCATCATCACTCATCCAGACTTCATCTTTTATAAATTACAATTTCAACGCTTCGCTTGAGTAGTATTGTACATCAGTAGTTCTTCAACCTTTTGGTTTGACTCATAAAAAAAGATGCTTCTAAATTTGAGCAATTTCTCCTCTCAGATTATTTTATGTAAATATATTTTTAAGGATCTTAAGAGTAAACCTACCTAGGATTCTGTAGTACATAAATGCCTATAGCAGAAATAACTTATTTCTTCTAGCCTGTCGCAGCCTAAGGCGTGTCACTGAATTAATTTTCATCTTTCCATCGTAACTCATTTCACTTTAAAGTCATACTCTAAACAATACAATAATCAAGCCTTTCCACAACAGAACGTTGCACGTTGTCTCCAGTAAAATACCATTAAATACAGTTTCTATCCCTCTGTGTTAAACAATTCATAAACAGTCACAATCAAGCAAAAAATATCTCATTCTAATTGAAGAAACATGACATTTCTAGTGTTTAAAATCAACTTAAAAAACTACATTGATTCGATTTAAATGTCTTTGAAATGTAAATATATAAAACCAAGTTAAGTATAAACAATTTTTCAAGTTGTACCAAATAAACCATGAAGAGTTATTCATCAGTGTCGAGGGGAAACAAAGTCTGTCTCACAGTTTGAAGTTCACGGGTCCTCTGGGAGTTGACGAGCATCCATCAACGCTCACCCTCATCGACGGCTGCAGCAGCTCAGCACCCGCAGACAGACAGACAGACAGACAGGCAGACAGACAGGCATGTGAAGCCCCTCAGCAGCCTGAACAAACAGTGGCAGCCTGTCGTACTGGAGAGGCTCCTGTGCGTCCCCGCTCTTTTGTACGGTGTGAGCGTCCCGGTCCGCCGGGGCTCAACGGGCTCAACACACACTCACAAAGCTGCGTGGAAAGCCTGTCAGAGGTGATCTGGTCATCCGGCCGGTAAGAGGAGCGAGAGCAGAGAGAGAAGAAGAAGAAGAGCCTCTGTGCAGCATGTTGCACGCTTGAAGGAACATGTGTGTTAATGCGATGCAGTGACTTATGTAACCCAGAAACACTGGAGAACAAATACTTTTCATCAGATGGACTGAATGATATTCGGGTGCCACAGCTGTCGGACACAAAGTCACCTTTTGGCATGAGGATTATTGGACATAATTAGACCTTTTTATGCTTAAAATAATCTAATGGTGGTTATTTTGATGTTACATAAGGTTTACATGAAGCCACACTGATTGTTCAGGATCTCAATATGTTGTTGGAGAATTAATCATCGTTTAAAGTCTATGTTTAATGATGTGGATTTTATGCAAGAAAGGTTTAAAAATCAAATAACCTTATCTGGAAAACATGTATGTTGTTTTCTCAATATATATGAGTTTTAACAGTTGTACTGGGGATCAGACATGCTGAAATAAAAGGGGGATTGGAGGCGGACTAGACTACAAGGACTGGATTGTGAGAGTGACCTCATGTCTGCATTTGCTGCCAACAGTTCAGTATGTACAGATGATGGGAATGAATTAGAGGCAACTATTCATGTTCAACATGTTAAAGTGCTGTTTATTTAGTTTAGTGTTGGGTTTACAGTAAATCCTACGGGATAGACTAAAGCTGCGTGTATCAAACATCAGTCTTTTGCGGTGCTGAGGTACTCTGGGTCCTGCGTCGTCGCTCCCACTTCGTCCTGACCTGCAGTCTTGATGGAAGTTCTGGCCAGCGTCACTTTCACTCCGGCGGGCCCCTGAGCACCCGTCCTCTCCACGGACATCACCTGTCCCATGAAATGCTGAAACAAACAGCAAAACAAATCACCAGTGAGTGTGTCTCCTTGTTGTCACCAGCTGGTGAGTTTAAAGGCACAATGAGAAGGATTTTCCTCACAATGTATGTTTTTGGCCATTTTGAAAAACCAGACAATTCATTTGTAATTAGACTTCTGAATTAAACCCTGATTTCAAGCCTAAAATCATGTTTACTCAATGCTTCAGTTGTATCTCTGCTTTTATCGGCGAGTACATAACGTTACTGTTTAAATCATTTTGAGAGTGGAGGTGCAGTTCTTCCTCTTTGCCAGTAGAGGTCAGTAAAAGTTAAAAAATAACCCTGATTCTCCTTTATCTCCTCAAGCCAAATTAGTGACTGAACAATACTATACTATAACATACTGTGTGTCAGTGAGAGACCTTTGCAGGATGAGCTGCAGTCTCCTCCTGGTTTGGTTTGGGTTCGGATGGTTCAATGTATTTTTCCCTCTGTGCTTTCACTTCCTGCACAAAACAGGCAGCATAACATAAAAATCATTGGTTCTGTGTAACATCAGTGATGACTTGAGGTTATTTCTGAGGATGATAAAGATAAAACCTTCAGGATCTCATAGTTTGAGGTCTTGGAAACGTAATTGTCCCATGATTTGACCATGAGATCTCGCTGCTTCCATTGAGACTTCATCTGCAACACAAAGACACAAAAACAAGTGTGAATCAGAGTGCAAATGATGGAGAGGAAACAAAGATGTCAGCTCTTTTTTACGTGGATTAGGCCAAATCAAATACAAATGACTAGAAAGCAATAAGGCTGCACTTTGTCAGAGCTTTACTTATACTTTTGTAAAAAATAACCCTCTAACAGACACATGTGGGATGCATGTGCCAGATATTTTTTTACCCATTTAAATTTGTGTGGTAGTTCATGAGCAAACATAAACCCACACCTACATATCACAGCCAAATCACTAGAAATCAGTTGATCTTGCTGTTAATCAAAGAAAACCTCTCCTCATCACTGAATAACCTCTCAGCACCTCTGTGTACATGAACTCCTCCTCGCCGATGTCCTCCTTCTCCTGCTGCTCCAGGATGCTGTTCTGTTCTGCCGCGACCGTCCTCGCCGTGTCCTGCGCAATCTTACAGATGGTCCTCAGAGCCTCCTCGTCGGGGCTGATCGGCCTCACGCCGTCCAAACTCAGCTCCCTGCGGATCTCGTCCCACACTTCGCCGACCTGCAGCACCATGACAGACACCTCAATGCTCGTAGTGCTTCTGTGTCTGAAACATAAGGCTTTGCTTGCCTCCGATCTCTATATGACTACTTCAACTTATCAAAGTAATACATAAACTAGTCTCGCTTTACCAGCCCCTTCTAACCTTTAGCTCCTTCATTACAAAAAAAAGCTTTTCTGTTGAGAATCTTATCTTTCAAATTATTCTGATGTCGTAAAAATGTCAAAATCCAGATGAAAATCTGTGACAATACAACTTATTTCATAACAAGCCGTGTTATTTTCTTTTCTTAATAAACAGCAGCTCTACCTTGAAGTCCAGGTATCTCCTGACGATGCTCAAGGTCACATAATGTTGAGTTGACAATCCAGGAAGGTCTTCAAAACCTGCAAATGTGACAGATAATTATTTTTCACAGCAAAGTATTAAAAGTTAAACAAATTTTACAGCATGTATAAGTCTACAGCTTCCTGGCAACATGATACAAATGGCATTCTTATTTACAGATGTTAATATATTGAATTCACTAATTCTTTAATAACTGCTTTACCGAGTTTGCAGAAGATGGAGTAGATCTTTGACCGCAGGTTCTCTGATAGTTCCAGCACTGCTGCACTCGGTGCGTTAGCAGGAAACGACAGCTGGCTGTCCGTCTGCTGATAGTGGCTGAGGATGGGCCTCTGGGGGTCTGACAGTCACAAAGGGAAAGGCAGAAAAGAGAAAGATGTATATGTATGTTGGAGTACTTCCTCTCAGACGCGTGTCAGACTGACCTGCGATCCCTCCGTGTTGGTTACGGCTGACCTTCAGCTCTTCCTCCTCGTCCCTCCACAGCTGCAGCAGCAATCTGGGAGCCGTGCGGCCGCCACCGTCCCTCCAGCTCAGGATGTGGGACAGAGTGTTGGGGTTGTCACATAACTCCAGCAGGGTGGCGAGGACGTTGCAGTGTACACATCTGGGGCTCGACTGTTGGAGAGAGACGCCGAAGCAGCACCATGTCAGTACTTCACAGTCGTTCTTCAGCTCCAGACGTTGGAAATCAATCAGCCACTTACACTGAGTAAGTCCAACAGAAGAGATGCTCCCTCTTTAGCTAAAAAGAAATCTTCCGTGGTGTAGCAGCCCACAATACAGGACCTGATGGGACACAACAAAAATCTGAACATGAACTGAATTTGATGTGGCCAGATGTAAATTGATTTTGTCCATGACAAGCGTAAATGGGGTATTTGTTGAAGTAAATAACAGTAAATAACAGTTGTGAGGTTTAGCTGAACTGACCACACACAGTCCACCGTGGAGAGGATGAGCTTGTTGTGACCCAGACCGCTGTAGAACTTGTCGGAGCCTTTCTTCAGGAAGTGAACTGCCATCTCAACTCCATCCGATCCAAACAGTTCCTGTGGTGCAACATAGCAGGACCGTCAGTGTGGACAGATGTTAGTAAAGGCTAACTGAAAGTGGAATGTTCTGATCTCAGCATCAGATAACATCTGGTTGAAAAATAACAAGGAAAAACATTTTAAAAATTCAACATCTTAGTTTAAAAGTGCCTTTATAATCTCATACCTTTCTGTGCGTGTTGTTCTCACACAGCGCTGAAAGTATAAGTTGAATATCTGTCATTATCTCCAGCGTGACTACGTCCTCCTCATCAGGACTCGCTTCCATCTGCATCAAAATCCCTGAGAAGATACAACAGGAACGCGTGTGTTGATCACCTTCATTGACATGTCAGTGTGTAGCATTTTAGGAGATCTATAGCAGATATTCACAACTATATATTCATTAGTGAATTATCATCTTAAAATAAGAATATTTGTGTTTTCGTGAGCACTGAATAGTTCCTTGAAGGCCACCGTAGTTCTCTGACACACTTGTGAAGCTGCAGTAACATGAGCCGCTTTATGGCGTTGCTCCTTTAGTAGTGTTATTACGGTAAGGATGGCTTCTGAGCCAGACTCTCTCACTCGTGACCGTTACCACAGTCTTGGAAAGGGAGGAGTGAGCAGAGGCCTTTTTCAGTGCAACCTCACCTCTACTGAATCTGACACGCTATCCCTTAAAGTAAAATGTTTCTGTTTTAATTTACCCACAAACTGGTTGATGGTTCCTTGATCACAAAGCTCCTGGTTGACCGAGTCTTCCCCTAAAGACGTCACAGATCTCAACACTCTGATACAATGCCGCATCAGAGCCTTCTTACTGCCTCGTCCCTCTCTGCCATCATGGGAGCCGGGACCAAAGAAAGCATCTGGAGGGAAAAATACTGGAATTATGAAAATTGCAATCACTTTAAAGGGGTCACAGTTAAATGCTTCCATGTGAGGGGTTTTATGGGAGTTGCATTTTAATTGTCTGTCGAAGTGTAATCCCTGAAAGCGTTTAAGTTTAAGTCCTGTAATGTTGGTGTTTGACCTTTGACCTTTGACTCTCTTCAGCTTCTGGTTTGTCTCTCCTCACAGCATCCTCACCGTGAGTAACGCACCAGTCCAGCAGGAGCAGGATACACGTGGTTCCCTGCTGGGACAGGAAGTCATCCAACATGAGCGGAGCGACGGCGGAGAGGGTGGCCAGCGCCTGCAGCCGGAGCTCCTCCAGCTGCACCGAGGACCACTGACGGGAAGCTGCCTGGCTCACCGGCGAGGCATCAGGCAGCTTCAAGAGCTGCAGCAGAGCCAGCATCACACCCTCCTGTCTATACAGCTAGGAGAAGAAAACACGGAGGGTGTTCAAAATGACACATTTATCACTACAATCACACATCACTGAGCGTGTGACTGACCTCCAGAGCACCCGAGTCCTTTGACATCAAAACCAGCAGATTCAAAAGCAACTTCTTCATTTTCAAGTCTTCGTTGTTGTAGGTGAGCTTGAGGTTGAGGACCAAAGGGTTGTGACTTTCCACTAAAACGTAAAGGAAACAATTCTGGCATCATAAATGTACTGCTAATGTACTCAAAAATGTAAATATCAAACAAAATGAAAAGGAAAGAGGCCTCACATTCTGGATATGTGACCAAATCCACCAGCTGTTTGGCAAATAAACTCTCCTGAAAATCAAAAAAACACACACATTTTACGCACCTTCTAAATAAACAGGGCAGTTATGAGAATAATCAACTATCCTGCACTCACAATAAGCAGAGAGTTGAGGTTCTCAGCGATGAGAGTTGTGATCACGAGCAGATCATTCCTGAGTTGGAGGTCAGAAGGTCGGACACCTTTCATCAGCTGGTGAGAAAAGGCTTCTTTCAGAGATCTAATGAATATATGAACAGAAAGTAAGAAAACAGAGGATGGAAAGTCATTCATTCTTGACTGATACAAATTTCAGGTTTATATCAATTTGAGGAATTTTCTTGGTCAAGTAAATAAAAGGTCATTGAATGAAATAAAGCCTAGAAGCTGGACCCATCCTCATCAGCCACACATGAAACACCGTAAAGCTCCAGGAGACACATACGTGACACACTCCAGGTTGCTGAGCTGAGCGGTGACCTGCTGGCTGCCTCTCTCCAGCAGGTTCCAGAGGATTTCAGAGGAGCGGAGCAGGACCTGACCGGACGGGTCGGGGTCGTTCATGTGGAGACAGATCGTCTCCGCTCCTCGTGCGTTCAGTATTAACGCACAGTTCATATCTGTGTAAAATAAAATGTGATTAATGTGATTGATGCTAAAACGACCCATTGACCCGCTGACATTGACACAAGGACACTTAAAAAATCACTGTTTTGATTGTTTTTCTGATTGTTATTCAGTCATGAGATGATTTATGCACTCGAGAGCTGCTACTTTATCTAATGAAGGAGGTTGGATTGACATGTCTGACAGACGCCCTCCTCCTCTACCTCAGTGTGTCCAGAATAAAAATCATCGTGACTGACCAGAGGAGCTGGAGAGGATCTGAAGGGTCTGCAGGAGCTGCAGCTTGATGGTGGGCTGGTTCTCCAGAGTGGCCATGGAGAGGAACAAGGTTTGAGCCAGGTCGCTGCGCTCCAGCAGCTGCAGCCTGTAGCCGGGAGAGGTTTGCTGAAGCCCTGCAGAAACAGATTAGTGATGCAATAAAACACAAAAGATTCAGGGATATAACAACAACACCAGTGACAAATAGTGATACAAAATTATAAGAAAAAATAAGAATAAGAAGAATTTATTAAGAACAAATATAGGAAATGATACAGGAAAAATAGCAGTTTAAGTGGAAAACAGATACTATATTAAAGAAAGATACATGCAAAAGATTGTTTAAAAAAAGAGCCAAACTGATTTCACAGTATATGTATATTAAAATGTAGTAAAAACATATCAGTTAATATCATACAAAACTGTCTAAATGAGCAAAGTGGTTTTATGGTTAAACGATGCATTTTACAATCATATTCACCAAGATGAAGAAGTCAATACTGGTTAAAAACATCATCGTGTATCAGTAAGACTCAAGAAAAAGAAGAAGGAAGTAAAAGGTAAACCATGAAAGAAAGAAACAAATGAAAAGAGAAGGAACAAGCATGCCACCACAGAAGCCATGAGAAAACCTCACTCAGTGGCAGTCTAGAAAACCGGTTGCCAGAGTGGACAGTCCGAGGCTTTGTCTTGGTGAGACGGTCCGTACCGTCGAGCAGCTGTTTGGGAGCCACACAGCTGTAGAATGATTTCACACACTCAACTATCTGCTGTCTCACTTCAGCGTGTGACACCCTCATCAGACAGCCTGCCAACAGAAACACGTCACTCGTCATCGTCAGGAACCAAAGTAAAAACTATATGAAGGATAATATGGACTTTCTTATGTCTTGCATTACAAAAAGATTCAGCCATTGCATTCAAAGTCCTGTACATCTTCAGAAGGAGCCAATGGGCCTAAAATACTGATCTTAGTATTGAGAAAATGACGAAAGCATTGTTTCTGTCTTGTCATATAACACTGCATGCCTTATGCTTCAACATACCAAATGAAAGAATGAGAATCTGTGGCTGCAAGAAGAAATTTTCAAGGCCAATCCTTTTTTTTTTAAATGGCGAATTGCAGTTGAATGTAAAACTATGAGTGATCCGTGTACCCATGTGAGAGAGGAACAGTATGACGTCCTGAGCGTACTTCAGCTCGTCGGATGCTTTCTCCTTCAAGTAGGGAAGCCTGAGATGAAGCAGAGCAGCGTGTTGATGCTCAGAACACAAAGAAAGATCATCCTTTTTTACGTGGGCTTGAAATATTTCACTTTCTTACCCACACAGTTGTAGTGCCTCACACAAAACGGGCACATATTCAGGGTGATCCGTCACTTTCTCCGCACAGATGTTGAGGATTTTGGCGATGTCCGTCAGCTCCTTCAAAAGCTTGAAATGGTTTAAGGAGTGTCAACATTTTGACAAAGCATGCACGGAGAGAGAAATCCCAAAGAGGGAAGTGATGGAGCAGAGAGTCATCATGATATATTTCTAAACAGGGAAAATGCTGACAGACAGAGTGATAAAGCTGTAAATTAGAGCCCAGGGAATAGCGTTCGGCTCCGTGTTCAGGTTGCATGAGAGCAGATCTATTTCCATCGCTGTCCCAGGGGACAGTGATGAGGACGATTTGACAATCTGCTGCAGTGTGAGATAACCTGAGAGAGATTTATTTAGGAAAAGACAGTCTGAGTTATCAGAAGGATACGAAGCCAATTTGGTTTCTTTTCAGTAGTTTCTTCAGTACAAAAAGGTGCCTCTCCTTCAAGTTAGCCTGAAGTCAAACAGAATTTACATTATAATTAAATACAACAAAACTTAAAACAGGGAAAAAGAATGTGTGGTGACGTTCAAGTTTAACTTACGGTCAAAGGATCTTCAAGAAGACGAATCACCTTACTGAGTTCAAGACTTTTAACAGTGACCTGTTGAAAAACAGATTAGTTTCACACTGTCTGTCTTCTTTGGTGATAGACAGACTTATATTCTATAATAATATATCATTATTATTAATAATAATTAATCTCCTACCCTTTTAAAGCCATTGGCCACAAGGTTGAAAATAAGCCGTTCCCTGACTGAAATATTATGAATTGCTCCTTTAAAATCAGATTGAAATTGGGGCCCTCCATAAAACAGGGCTTCAATAAAACAACAATTTTGGAACCAATTTGTGTCCAATTTCAGCTGATATTGAACTTCATTGGTGCATATTCCCATAGAAATAACCAAATTATTACACTTGCCCAGCTTGTAGTTTGATGTAATTACAGTTATAGATTATTTACATTCCCAGTGACCAGAGATTTTTATTAAATAAAATAAATGGAAAGTGGAATGTAACAAAGTACATTTAGTAGTAGTGTACTGAGTGTTTTAATGCCGTGCTATTACATTTCAGAGAGAAATATTACTTTCTTTTTTTTACTGCACTACATTTATTTGATACTTTAATTTACAGATTCATATTTTCTTTAAATAATGAACATATAAAACTCACTTTATACAGTAAATTAACTCTACTGGAAGCAGCCATACAATTAAAATTAATCTTAAATCTTACTGTTGAACCAATATTTGAACAGTAATGTATAATAATATTAAAGCCTTGTAATGTAATAACGACAGAGCCCCTTTTTGGCTATTGTTTTTATACTTTAAGTACTTTCTTGATAGTACTTTCGTCTGAGTATCTTTAAGTAAAATGTGTAAATACTTCTTCCACCACTGAAAACGCATACATGAAAATACAGAAATTGTTTACCTCTTTAACGTGCTGCTTCTTCTCCGATGTTCTTGGTCGGATAACAGGGACTTCCGGCTTTCTTCGGTACCCAACTTTCCCTGAATCCATTTCTAAAATGTCAACGACCTTCTTGCTTGAACTTCGAACTTTAAACATTGTCGGTTCATTTGAATGAACAGCTAACTTTCTACTTTCTTGCTTACATTAGCGGAGACTTTACCTCAAACCTGTTCTAGAAACGATACAAACCCGCTTTAAACACCTGTGTCTGCTCCTTTATACGCTGCCCGTGTCTGACGGCTTACGTTACTACTGTTGCCGTGGTTACTGTGTAGAAACGGCAAGCCGCGTAGCTCAAACGACCCTAAAAACGAAACGCCCATTTCCTCCTCAAAACAGGAAGTGGTTTACGCTCAGCGACAGCGCATTGATTTCACCCCCCACAACAATAAAAGGGGGGGACGGATTCTAACAAATTAAAAAATTAAAAACGTCCCAGAAACGCACACAAAGCTGAACTAACCGCCGTGTCCGTGAAGACTCGCCGCAGGCCGCCATGCTGTCGGACGCAGGTGAGTGTTCGCGCCGCTGCTCGTTGCTACATGCTAAACGTGTGACAGGCGGACATTGTTGTGCAGGTTTTTTAAAGAGCGTGATAATGTGATGCCACCTGTGTTTACTCACAGTTTAATCTCGTGTGTCGTGAACGTGTAACGTGTTCTGTTCATAGGGCGCGTCATGTTGTTTATTATCTGTCAGACAGAGCACTCCTCTGTCACAACAAAAGGCCGCTCTTTAAACGCAGCTGCGTCGCGTTGCACGCCGTTAAAAATCTACGTTGCTGTCACCGATGTATTAGACTACCCCGGGAACGCCTCTGGTGCTCGGCGAGCCAAGAAGAGGAGCTCCGGGGAGTCCCCGGGAGACGGACAGACCCTGCGCTCCTCTGGAAGGCAGATCAACGTCCGGGTGAAGCGCACCAACAACCCTCCACCTGGGCAGGTAAACCGTCCACCCTCCGTCCGACCAAACCTGAAGAATATACGGACCGGTATTTATGTATTTAAAGGTTATTTGGCTTTAATTATATAGCCCATTGTGTGTGTGGAGAGAAAGGTCTGGCTGGATTCAAACCAGTGACGTTGTGGTTAACATGTCCCTAAGGCCACAGTGGCATAGTGTCACACCCCACCTCCTCACATTACCTGCCACCACCCTTCTGTTAGTTCAATGTAGGCATGAAAGAATGCACCGTGATCTGACCCAGAATCAGCAGAAGAAAACGGATGAATGGATGAACATGATCTCTAGGAAAACACACCATATCATCTATATCTGCTGGAATTTATATGTTCCCATTAGGTCACGTCATCCAAAAACACAACTTTCCTTTTCACTGTTTTAATGGAAAACCCTAATCTTACCCTACAGCCTAATAGTTAGAATAAATTATGAGATCACATTACTTTTCTAATCTCTTCTAGAGCAAAAGAAAAGCCACAGACACGGAGGAGGAAGACGACCAGTCGGAGAAGAAGTACAGAAAGTGTGAGAAGGCCGGATGCTCTGCCACATACCCAGTTTGTTTCGCAAGCGCATCAGAAAGGTGACGTGTTTCTTGGTACACCAGACAATTATCTGAATATCTTAGACACAGATTCTTTTAAATCCTTCTGTCTTTTCTCAGGTGTGCTAAAAACGGATATACGTCTCGCTGGTACCACCTGTCATGCGGTGAGCATTTTTGCAACGAATGTTTTGATCACTACTACAGAAGGTAACGTTGACAGAACAACTCCTCGCATTACATTAACAAATAAACATCCTTCAGTATGTTTTTACAGTGTTTAAAGTGCCATAAAAATCAACCTTTCCCCCCCTTTTCCAGTCACAAAGATGGCTATGAGATCTTTGCTGCGTGGAAGAAGGTGTGGACTAGTAACGGGAAGAGCGAGCCCAGTCTTAAAGCGTTCATGGCAGATCAGCAGCTTCCATTCTGGGTAAGAGCGGGACGCTTTCCTGCTTCCGGTTATTCTCAGTTATCCATCACAAATACAGTAATTAATTAATGATTTGTTGCTTTCAGGTTCAGTGTACTAAACCGGAGTGTAGGAAGTGGCGTCAGCTGACCAAGGAGATCCAAATCACTGCTTCCTTGGCAGCAACGTACCGCTGTGGGATGAAGTTCAACAACATCAAGGTAGACAGGAAATGGAGAAATAATCAACCGGCCGCTCGTAGGTGATTTTTTTTTATGTCTTTGTGATGCTGATCTTGTGTCTTTGCCTGCAGAGTGAGGGACCCGACCAGTGTTCCCAACCAGAGGACTTGGTAAGCTGGTATCACATGACTTGTATCAGTCGGCCTTGTAATGAGTTATCCAGAGTGATGACTTGCGTTCTCTTAAATCCCACGCCGTGTGTCATTCCCACAGAGAGTTGCCGAGGTAACGGACAGC
Organism: Eutrigla gurnardus; assembly: GCF_963514095.1. Classification (NCBI taxonomy): domain Eukaryota; kingdom Metazoa; phylum Chordata; class Actinopteri; order Perciformes; family Triglidae; genus Eutrigla; species Eutrigla gurnardus. The sequence continues at coordinate 18,806,081 of NC_139928.1, read as the reverse complement.
TGGTGGCATTCGATGTTGATTTTGCCTCCGTTGTTCAAAGAAAGTCCGGCCAGCCCGTTCCTCTCCGCCTACTACCCCGACTGCGTGGGGATGAGTCCGTCGGGCTCCCCCTGCAACATGTCTCTGTCCGAGCTGAGGGCAGATCACTGCAGAGCCGTCCCGCCGCAAAGTAAGCCTGAGGAATGGAATATATCACCCGCCATTGTTAGAGATGCCAATGCATGTAGTAATCGTGGTTGCTTCCCCCTCAGTTCCAGGCCTGTGTCCATATTTCCAGCCCTTCTACCAGCCTAATGAGTGTGGGAAGGCTCTGTGCGTTCGGCCGGATATGATGGAGCTGGACGAGCTTTACGAGTTTCCAGAATTTTCCCGCGATCCCACCATGTATTTGGCTTTGCGTAACCTTATTCTGGCCTCCTGGCACAAGAATTGCAAGGTACACCACAGACTTCCAAACATTGCACGTTTTTTTTATTTTATTTTGGACCTGGTTGTGTTTGCCTGTCACATGACAGCTTTTCCCGTTTTTCCCCCTAAAGGAGGTGCTGACTAGCCAGAAATGTGCCGTGCACATCGTCGTCCGGGGGTTGGTCCGTGTGCGCTGTGTGCAGGAGATGGACCGGGTGCTCCACTTCATGACCAGGAAGGGCCTCATCAACACCGGTGTGCTGACGGTGAAGCGGCCTCTGCTCCCTGCAAGACAAGGATCTGTGAGCATCTTTACCCGAGCAGCACGCATCTCAAAGTGCCATTTATGTTGTCGAAGACTAAAAACCCGCATGTCTCATTCTTGTAGAGGAACATCATCGTCATCGGTGCTGGGGCTTCAGGGCTGGCTGCTGGGCGGCAGCTGCAGAACTTTGGCGCTCAGGTATCTTGTCGTTGGTTCCTGTCGCACATCTTCTCTGACTTCCTGTTTTAGTTGGCTCCTCACACTGCGGTCCCTTTCCACTCCTTCCTTCTCATTGGTCTACAGGTGGTGGTGCTTGAGGCAAGGGAGAGAATCGGAGGTCGCGTCTGGGACGATACCTCTCTGGGCGTCACCGTGGGCCGAGGAGCTCAAATCGTCAACGGCTGTGTAAACAACCCCATCGCCCTGATGTGTGAACAGGTGAGATGTTTAAAGAGCTTTAAAGTCTGTTTAAAAACCTGTTCTTAAATCAATGGCGTCTTCAGATGAGACTCTACCCCTCACTGTTCTGTTGCAGATGGGTATCAAGATGCACAAGCTGGGCGAGCGCTGTGACCTCTTTCAGGAAGGCGGGCAGGTGACTGACCCGGCCATCGACAAGCGCATGGACTTCCACTTCAACGCCATCCTGGACGTGGTGTCAGAATGGAGGAAGGACAAGTCCCAGAACCAGGACATGCCACTGAGAGGTGCTGAACTACGATCCCCAAAACACACAACGTGATTGTTTTCATGTGTGAGGCTCCGTAAAGCCACTTAAAACAGCAGTGATAGCAGCCAGTCTCATGTTCTTACCTGCAAGTTATTGCTATGTGATCTAAATAATGTAAATAACATGAGGTGATTTGGATTGCAGATGAGAGGGAACTTCATCAAAAAATGTTTTTTGCACACTTACTGCTGGTGTGCCTAAGCTTGTTTACTTCTGGTTCGGAGATATTAAATGTATATATCTCAACAGAAAAAGTCCAGGAGGTGAAGAAGAACTTCCTTCAGGAGTCTGGAATCCAGTTCAGTGAGTTGGAGGAGAAAGTGCTCCAGTTTCATCTCAGCAACCTGGAGTACGCCTGTGGAAGCACGTTAGACCAGGTGTGGAACATTTTTCAGTTTTAGATATTTTAATGACGAAAATTCAAGCTTTATTTTTATAAATATATCCCACATTTCTGTTGTGTCTTTAAGGGAATGAAAGTGTTCAAGTGTAACTGTTTTTGTTTGTAGGTATCGGCAAGATCTTGGGACCACAATGAGTTTTTTGCCCAGTTCTCAGGAGACCACACTTTACTCACTAAGGGCTACTCTTCTTTACTCCACAAACTGGCCGAGGGCCTCGACATCCGCACAAAGTGCCCGGTTTGTAATCCAACCTTTTTCATTTCAGCTGCTTCTTTTAACCTATCTAACAAAATCAAAGTCAGGTGATCATTTTAGTTTTTCCAATTCCAGGTTCAGGCCATTGATTACTCAGGTGATGTCGTCACAGTGACCTCCTCCAACGGGTCCCAGTGGACGGCACAGAAGGTGAACGCATGATGATTAATGTTCTGAATGGTTATATAGAGTATCAACATGTCAAGACTTCATCCGGGATGTGCCGTTTCTCTTTAAGGTTCTCGTTACAGTCCCGTTGACTTTGCTCCAGAAGAACGCGATTCAGTTCAACCCTCCGCTTCCTGAAAGGAAACTGAAAGCAATCCACAGTCTGGGAGCCGGCATCATAGAAAAGGCAAACACTCTTTCAACGTGCATGATGTCATTCACAAAGTGTCCTCCTTGTAGATGCTAAAATAATATTAAAATAATGACTTTTTTTCACCAGATCGCTCTTCAGTTCCCGTACAGATTCTGGGACAACAAAATCCAAAGCGCTGACTACTTTGGTCACATACCACCAAGTCCTGACAAGAGAGGCATGTTCAGTGTCTTCTATGACATGGAGCCACAGGTTTGTTTTCTCGTCTTTCTGACACTGAAATACTGAAGTATGCACCACAAACGGAGCCGAGTACTTCCTCTTTAATGTTCCACTGAAAGCCCAAATACAAGAACAATGCTGGTTATGGTTTGATTATCAGAAGGACATGTGAACGCAGCATTAACAAGAATACAGAACTATAAAAAAGATAATTGGTGCTGTCTTTGAAGGGGAAGCAGGCCGTCCTCATGTCCGTCATCACCGGTGATGCTGTGACTGCCGTCCGGGACATGGAGGACAAAGATGTGGCGGATGAGTGCATGAAGGTCCTGCGTGAACTCTTCAAAGAGCAGGTAATGCTGGAACAACAGTAACAATTACTGAAGCACAAAAAGGCCTTTTTCAACCAAGTAGTCCCAGGAATTATACCAAGGCGCTAAATTAGGACCTAAAAATCTCTTTTCACAATCGTATAGACACTTGAAAAGTGCTTTTCAAGGCATGTGACAACACAAGGACCTCACACACCTAAGCTATCACAAAGTACTTTCCCCAAAACAGCCACTCTGTTGGCTCCAGGACCTAAACTAACACACACTGCACATTTCCTATTGACACCATACACACCTATAACCTTTTATATTCCAGGCCTTGCAGATTTACAGGTTCAGTATTATATCTCTGTCTGTCATCCCTGATAGGACGTCCCAGAGCCGCTGCAGGTCTTCGTCACACACTGGAGCAAAGACACGTGGTCCCAGATGTCCTACAGCTTCGTGAAGACGGGGGGAAGTGGCGAGGCCTACGACATCCTCGCCGAGGACGTGCAGGGAAAAGTGTTCTTTGCTGGAGAGGTGATGCTGCTTTTAACCTTCAAACACGTCAAAATGTCTATTTAAAGTTCTGCTGCTTGTGATCATCAGATCCACCCGTCACTTCCTTCACTGGTTGCTAAAATCCCAAATGTTCATTGGTTTTGTGGGTTTGTGTCGCCAGGCCACCAACAGACACTTCCCTCAGACTGTGACGGGGGCCTACCTGAGTGGGGTCAGAGAGGCCAGCAAGATGGCTGCCATGTAGACGCCCGTCGGTCCCCGAGAACTCAAACACACCAGCATGGACGGACGGGTCGCCCCGGGCAACAGACTGTTGTACAACTCTGACTGCATTAACCTGGATCGATATTTCACTGTGCTGAGTCTAAATCAGGTCCAGTAGGGATTTCCAGGCCTCGCCTCTACATATTTAACACGGGACGTTTTAACTTCTGTAGACGTTTGTTGGTGAGAAGATGCAGAATGACTAGCAAGGCATGAAGAATGAATACTTTCTGTGCAGCTCTGCCTGTGCTGGAGAGCAGGGCGACGTTACGTTTAAATTTGAGTTAGAGGAGTTGTGTATGTAGCACTTCTGTCAGAAAAGGTAGTTATGAGAGATGAGGGTTGCATGAGGCATTGGTAAACTCTAGAATTTTTAATCTCCGAGGATCAAATTTCGAGAGATTATGTTGCTTGTATGCTATTTTGATAATACTTTCTTTTGAGAGTTCATTACTAATGCTTTTATACAGCGGTAATGAAGTTGCAGTCGGATTGACGTGTTGGTACAAACGGTGGAATGGGAGAGAGGTTAGATGCATAATAGGAGTACTTCTGTGTTAGCACTTTTGGTTTAAAACGACTGTTTGATTTAAAGAAACTGTAAGAAAATAAATGAGTAGTTTATGTGTGTGTGTGACAGATTCACTAGTGACTATGATCAGAGGATTGTCCCTTTAACTGTCTCAGGGATGTGATCAAGACACCAAGCAGAAATAAATGGAAGTGAAAATGGTTGGCAAAAAAAAAACAACAACAACCCACAACCAACCAAAGGTGAAAAGGAAACACAAACTACATTTCTGAAATCCTGAACACTGAGGTTTCATTCAGGTTGACTGAAGATTCTCGTCTCGGTCCTCATATCTCTGTCTGGATCAGAACATCTGGATGATCATGTCCTGTTTGTCCAGCATTACAGTGCTCGAGTATTTATCTTGTGGATGTGTGTAATAAACTGAGCTATCAACTGCCACACTGACCTCTATCACTTGTGGATGAATATCTGACTCCTCTAATCAATGCTGTACTACTTTAATTGGTTGACTCCATCTTAATTAATTAGCGTTTAAATCTTCACTTAGTAAACAGCAGCTGTGGAAACTGGTTTAATGTTGTAGCTTCAACCAAATCAGAGTGTAATATAGAGATATTTGATAAAAAATATTGTACATCTGGTCAATAATGTTAGCTTTTCATGAGGGGCTCAAACAAGAAACCAGTGTAACCATTAGTGAGAATATGTTAGATAGCACAAACAATCAAGTAACAAAGCTGTCATAGTGATTCATCTTAATAAAATGCTATTTGAAACCCTGCTAATACCGTACAAATAGATTCACACGTATGCATTGAAGTGAACTTTATGTAAAGAAATACCAGGTGCAGTAAACCTGAACTGTTACTAAACACTCAGAAGTTGTGTATGACAATGGGCTCCCGGTGTTGGGCACAGGTGACCTCGTCAATGTAGAGAAAGCTGGTCTTCGTCTCGATGTTTTCCTGCAGCTCCAGCTGGCAACGAACCAGAGCTCTCTGCTCGATGTCTGACCGAGCCATCGCCTCACGGAGTCTGAGAGAGCAGAGATGAAGAGAATCTGGTATTTACAACATGGTAGGTACTTTCTCCATGCTTTAACTGCTACTCTTATTTGTAAACCCTTTCTATACTGTTATAAATGCCTTCTTAAGGCCTTTACACTCTTAATTGCGTTTCTTTCTAGATTTCTTGGTTATATATTCTGTAAAACAGCAGATGGAATGGCTGTGTATCATTAAACTTTCCCCTCGTCCCTCCTGAAAACATTTGCCAGGCCTTACTTGTTGCTGCGATCGGTGAGCTGCTGGGTCTCTATGAGGAGCTGGGACTGTGCCAGATCATAGCATTGCTCGTTGCCAGGCCTCTGGTGGCGCAAAGCCAGCCGGGCTCGGGCCAAACTCAGGGTTTCCTCACTCCCGTCGATGGCCACTTGCAGATCCTCTCTGATCCTCTGCTGGCTGGTAAACTCAATCAGAATCTAGAGGGGGCAGAGGTGTCACACCAGGGTCAGTATTTTAGATATTCACTCTCCCCCTCTGGCAAATAGACACCGTACACTCTTCTCCCCTACATTGGCCAGTTCGTCCTCCATCTGCATCTTAGCAGACTTGATCTCCTGGATGTTTAGGTGGAAGGCTGCTGATGTGGCCTGGACCTGCTTCTGCATGTCAGTGGCCGTCTGATCCAGGACAGACTCCACCAGGGTCCGCAGGGACTGAGTGTTGGTCAGCTGCTGCTCCGCCTTGGCCATGTTGATGTCAGAGATGCAACCCCACTGCTTTGGAGACACTCCCGAGCTGGGAAAAGGAGACATTTAAAAAAAAAAACATATAAAGATCTTTTTCTGAAAGATCTTTTTCTCAGATCTGTGGGTCAAAATGTTAAATCATTACGGCAATTCACCTCAGCTCATCAGTTTCAGTGTTTTTGGATCCCTGTAGATTGTTGATGGAATGGGTGGTCATCAAGGCACAGGACTTATCGATGACCTGAGCCTCCCATTTTCCCTTCAGATCCATTTCCAGGTGGTACTTGGCGGATCGGTTCAATCTGGAACACAAATCTACGTGTTTTGTCTGTCTTTTGGCAACAAGATCTGGTGATTATCTCTCCAGGTTTCAGCGCAAGCAAACCCAAAAGGTCTGCGTACTTCCGAGATTCCCCGTATAGATTATACCGAGCCCGTCTTTCTTACCGTATCTGCTCAGTGATCTGCTCTCTGACACGCTGCAGGAGGGAAGCTACTCCCTCAATAACCTCCCTCTCCTTCAGAAGCTCTCTGTCCACCTCGTCATGTAGCCTCTCAGAAGGGGCACGTCTCATTCTGAAGGCCGCAGTGCAAACAGAGCATTACTCATCCGCTCATCCTTAGTGCTGCTACATGCTGTTTGTTTAGTTTTACACATAAGCTTTACAGTAACATAAAGTGGCGTGGTGACATTTTTCTTTCTGATTGTTCAAGATCCTCTCTTCTCCATCATTTTCCAGCCTAACCTCTCCTCCAGACAGACCACGGTAACATCCAGCGGCTTTTTGCAGGCCTCCAGGGCTTTCCCCACTCTGCTCTGCAACGCTATGAGGACATCAATCTGCACAACAATCTCCTCCAACTTCAGCTCCAACTCCTTCTTCAGAAACTCGATGTCTCTGATCCGCTGATCTGTACAGGAAATAAAAACACTACATTCCATCTCTGTAGTCTTTGCAACATCATCCTTTATAGCTGAATTTGTAGAGCTTCACTTACCGAGTTTCTTTTCGTCATTATTTTGCATGCGTTTGCATTCGGTGTCAGTTTCCAGCATTAACCTCTTGCAATCTGCTCTGAAATGCTCCGAGTGATTCCGCATCACCTCGACATACCCAAGATTGGCTCTGACATCCTGCTGGGCACTGCGGGCCGGGACTGACATCGCTTTCTTCTGGTGATCACTGTCGGTATAGGTGAATGGGAAGAACAGTAATGAAGGAATGGCAAGAAAAATGGCTGCCTCGTGGTGAAGGAGAAGCAAACACAACCAGAGGGAGATGAGAACATCTCAAAAGACTACCTGAAACGCCCAATTATCTCCAGATACTGATAGTGGATTACTTTAAGGTCGAGGTAGAAAGTGTGTTTTAGAATTTCAAACTCAGTGTAAATACCTTATCAATAGATAGGATACATGAGTTAGGGCCTTCTTTAATTGGCAAATCCAAAAAATGGTAACATAAAAAATTTGTTTCATCTTCCAAAACATGACCTGTCACTATAGTAGGGTAGGCTATAGTTATTTACTACATTGTACACTTTTGTTGCATACTGTTGTTTGAAAATAAATGAATAAAATCCATAACAAATAATAATACTGACATCAGAGAAATATTCTCCAACAAATTTGACTGTTTGAGCACCAGGCATCACAGATGTAAAAGTCACCTGCTCTATAGATTTATATGTATATAGGAATTTTATAGTAAATGTTGCATATGTTGTGTTTTTTTATTAATTATTTGTAATATGTGACCGGGCTACAACTGAGCTAGCGTTAGCTACACTTCATTGTGCAACTTGTGTTGTAAAATAACAAAAACACTTTTGAATCTTGTTGTGTAGAAAAGATTTGTATTACCGTTAGGTTTGGACTTTCCTCACATTTTCGGAAAACAAAGCTAACGTGGCTAACACCATTTTAACTAGTTAGCTAGCTAAACTAGCTTGGTTGGAAACGGACATTAGCGACGTGTTATTACAAGCGTTATAACAATGAGCCTACGCAAAAAAATACACATTATATCAAAAGTTTTTGTACCATACCTTTTAACTTGCGGAGGAAAAACAGCCAAATGTAACAGTCTCGACGTCTTCTACCTCTCCAATGTCAACTGCAACAAAATAGTTGTTGTGGTAACGGGTGACGCGTCATTTGACCGGACGACAGCGGATTGGACGAAAGCTGCAGATCAGCCAACAGCACACTTGGAAAATACTCCACAACAATTAAAAGTACATACCAACTACTACTACTTCTTAGGACATAATCTCTGTGATAACCAATACAAAAATATATATTATATAAAATAAAATCCCTATTTTTTATGTATAAAGGTATACTTTTACCTTTTGACACTTTAAAAGGTCCCATATAAAAAGTGAGATTGGCATGTATCATGTTTTAATGATAAAGCAGGTCTAAGTCATGAATACTGTATGATAAGTACAGAAGTACTCAACCCAGAAATAAACAGTAAAACAATAAAAAAAATATATAAAATGGTAAATAGTTGTCTTTTTCTTTCCTGATACCCAGCTGTATTAAAAAGGCAACCGGACATTTAAAGCATAAGAAGCAGAAAACTTCTAAAAAACAAAGGGCAACATAAAAGATGAGGGCAAGAATATTATTTCCCATAATTCATTAAATCTTCTGCTTTATGGCGTTTTCCAGAGGGACATTTATTGGTGAGACTTGCATGATAGCACCAGAAGGAATTAACCACTGAATACTTCAGGTCAGAACCAGGGGACGGGAAACGGTCAGTGCGATCAACACAGAGGTGTCAGTCAGTCAACATCTCTAAATAAGGCATCCAGATGAAGAGAAGGATGGAGACATAGTGAGAGAAACAGGCAGCATCAGAACTAGGCTCTGCTACCCTTAAGACGTCGAGATGACAATTTATGCAAAAGAAAAACAAACAAAAATGTCTTCTATTAAACAAAATGTGCTTACATGCTGTACCAACCATCAACCATCCATCCATCAATAAAACTGAAACATTATATCAACAAGGGAGCTGAGCACAGTCCTCTGTATCTGTAGTTTTTTAGCAGTCCAATTAAATGTGAGGAACTTGATTTAAATCCTTAGTGTCCATGCCACTCGAATATCCAGTTTCACTAAGACTTTAAGGCTCAAGAAAGCTCGGAGATGTGGTTTCTATTGTTGTTCAATCAATCAATCAGTATTTGGATATAAAACAGAGCAGCTCCATGACAAAACTGATTAAAAGCAGCGCACGTATAACACATGGAAACCAAACAGTCCCTCCACAAATATTCATGGTGTTTGAAGAAACCTTTTCTTACCTACAATCTAAAAAATAATAATAAAAAAAAAGTCATCTTCCACAGCTGCTCTCTATACAAAGAGAACAGACCTCACATATCAACCTCTCGCTTCATTAAATACATGACAGTAAAAAGGAACGCATGGCTTATAAACCTACAGTACAGTGATTATTACTTATGGCATATTTCAACTTAAACAGGGCTCTTTTATGTTGATTTGACTCAAATAAAAAACATGCTCAGTTGATTTGTTGGTTGGAATCGACAGCTTCGGCATCTACACTGGGATGTGGAGGGTTTCCCCATCCTCCGTCCTCTGTGTTACAATGTGGATATGACGTGAAACACTGGGGAAGTGCAGCGCCAGGCTCAGCGAAGTCTCAGCAGGGAGGCAGGAGCCGCTGTCAGTACTGAAATGAGATGACAGAGTTCACTTTGTACACGTGGTACGACCGGTTCCAGAAAACCCGCGTGAAGTAGTTTGTGTAGGGCGAGTAGTTCATCTTTATCTCCTGGCAGAATCGTCCGTGTTTGGAGAAAGAGTAAATCTCTCCTTTGTCGTAAACGACCTGAAAGAGACAAGAGGACGTGAGAATAACACCTCGTAGCAACTAACACCATTTAAAAAACACACATTACCAGACATACATGGGAATCTGCAGCCTGAGGTAAAAGGATAAGATTCTTAACTCACATGTCCGTTAGAGATGTCGAGCAGGTCTTTGATCCTACAACCTTCATTAAGACTAAGCTCGTTACAAATCGACTCTTCGACGATCACGTAGTTTGTCTTCTGAGAGGTCAGAATCTTGTAGACGTCCTCCGCGGATCTCATTGCGTACACCTGGTAAGACTACAAGGAAAGGGAGGGAAAAAAAAGCATATTGCTAGTTCAACTCATCTGTGATCTAATCTAGAATCTAGATATACATTTTGTTTGTATTTTGAAGAAAAAACAATACAGAAATGACACCTTATATCTCTATATACACACTTATAATCCTTTTGAAGGGAATTTATAATGAATTCACCTGAGGGACTTGACCCATCTAGCTTTGATTCAAACTGACTGTACTCTTCCAAGTATCAGTACTTTCTGAATAAACCTTCCATCTCACTCACATCTTCAGCTCTCCTCAGCATGTTGATGTCAGAGTAAAGCGGTAAACTGGTCACAGCCGAGCCTGAACACAACTTCACCGTTCCCAGCAGCTGAGGGCTGCCTGCAAAGACAGCCGCCACTGGAGCCTGTGCCCTGGAAGACCAGAGGAAGACGCCGTTAGATGCTGCGATAAAGACTGTAACGATATCTTTGAAAGTAAAGGAAGATCTGATCACCCACGTGATCCAGCTGATCAGCTCTACTGTATCTGGATCGTAAAACTCTTGCACATCCGACAGCTCTGCTAAGACACGAGGGCAGTACTGCAATACAGAGGAGAGTGGTTTAGGAAGATATTATGCGTCTTTAAATGTCCGACATAAAGAGCTTCAAACGATAAAGAGCTGAAAATCTCACCTCCCTCCACAAACTGAAACAGATGATAGTAGGAACCGCGGTGCTCAGGATCAGAGACTGGAGAGTAGAAGCAACAATTAACCACTTAAACTCCCAGTGAAACTGAAGTTAGAGCATCTTTGGCTTCTGTACTGTGACGTATTTCACTGGGAATCAGAATACTTGAGCAAAGTACATGATATATAAGAGACAACACAGGGATTTGGTGTAAAAACAAATGTATATAAATGAATAATTAACAGGCACACAGGAGTAAAACTGGTAAAATGTAGTTTAAGCAAGAACTTGGATGGTTCAGCATTTGTAGTAACAAGTGACGAGGATTAGGAATTTAAAATGCCTTTTTGAGTGAATTTAAAGAGCTCAATGTTTGCTGTTAGAAGTGAATCTCAGAGGCCACTCACCAGTACGACAGGGTGGATGGACTTCAGTTTGAGCCACTTAAACACCGTCATCCAGAGGACTGGAGAGCACACACCGAATGCAGTAAACATGCAGACGTACGGGGTCCATAAGTATTTCATCCTGCACGAAAGAAAAGACAAAAAGTTGAGACCAATGCAGCATTTCTTCATATAGAAACATGTCAGAAGTCACTTTTACTGATGAACGTACCCATCAAACAGCAGAGCCAGGCCTCCGAAAAGCAGAGTGTGAAAAACATGATAGACGACCTCTGGCTGCTCTCCTATTTGCCCATCTTCAAGTCTGAGGTTGGTTTTCATTGGCTGGCCGCTGTATAAAAGTAAAAAGGCTTTCAGCATCATGACATCAACTGTACAAACAAAAGTGGAACCATGATACATGTTGATCAGAGCCTCAAGCAGAAACCCTTCACTCAGGGTGTAAACCTTAGAAGACTGGTGTCATGCATTGTGTTCCTCACGAGACAAGTGTCTAACCTGAGTCTTCTGTAAATGGCCTGCATGGTGGACAGCAGGCAGACAGTGAGCACCAGTAAGTAGAAGGGAAGGACCGAGGCCTGCATCAGTCGGAGAAAGAAGTCCTGACCCGGTGTCTGGAAACTCTCTTGGCACAGGAGGAAGTTGGCGATAAAGTCACTGAACCAGACGGACAGAAAACAGTAGATTAGATTATACAAACACACAGATTAATACGGGCAATGTTCAAAAACCACAAAATGATAAAACACAATGCCGCCCCTATGTGTCAGACATCATTGTGACAGCGAACTTTAAATGCAATAGCTGTGACTCACGTCGTGTTGAGCCCAAATTTTAATTCTAGGAATTTCAAAACGAAGTCACTCTCACTTACAGGTACAAGTTTCTGTGAATGAAAAACAGGGACGATTAACACACAGTTATAACAAAGTAAATAACTACGAACGACTGCTTTTAACTTGAAATGGATCTATGGACGCATCCGAGCCACGTTGGTGTGGTTTGTTTTTACCTTGACCAAATAACTGAAGGTGATCCCCGTGGTAAAGACGAGGTGGAAGTGTAGGAAGAGCTTCATTACTCTGGCCACAAGGAGTCCCATCTTCATCTTTTGCTGCAAGAGAAACACAGAATACAGCATTACTCTACCCTCCAAAACACAGAAGGTCACCAGTTTTGACTGAGGGAGCAGCTAACTATACCTGGAAGTACCTCGCGAGCACTGAGCCAATCAGGAGGCTGAGCAGAGGCGAGCTGAGCAGGGTTGGGTTCTGAAACTGGAACATGTAGGCCAGGAACAAAGAGCTGAGGTACACCTTGTGAATGTCGGCCATCTTAACGTCCCAGAAGGAGTGATGATGGAGAGGAAGAAAGACGGAGAGAGACGGGAGAGAAACAAAAGACAGTTAGCCTGTCTGAAGGTAAGGAAATCTGCCGTTGACCACCTCTTAAGCTCAGTAATTAACACCTTATATCTTCTTTGTTTATTTGCACAAATACTGTAAAAATGTCAAATTGTGGATTCATGTGCGGGTCTATTTCTTGATCAGGTGGAGTGACTTTGTTACCTTGCGTGGCGGCACCAGATCAAAAGAGTCGAGCAAGAAAAGACAAAGGCCTTGGACGAAGAGCACGTAGTGGCTGTGTTCCCAGATCAGGAGGAAGGTGAAGGTGGTGGCACTCATGGTGAGATAGCAAAACATCTACAGGGAAATCGTTGTTTTCAGTGCGCGTCAGTGCAGAGCTATTTAGTAGAGGATTCTGCTTAACTCATAAAAAGGCTCACCTCGGCGGCAGAACTGATGTTATTACTCAGGAATCCAGTTAAAGCTGCAACTTGGCAAGAGAAGTAAGGCAGAGCCCAGTTGTCCCGCAGAGGAATAGCATAGTCCACTTTGGTTGTGTCTGGTCTGAGGAAGAAATGACACAAAGTAGGAGCAACAGGGAGAAAAAATAAAAGAAAGGACGTATGATAATGTCCACAAGAGGAAGATAACTTTTCCCGTATGGATTGGCTTTGATAGGATAAATTATGATGATGGCAGAACTCCTCTCACCTGTTGATCACGTACCAGGCCACGGCTAACATACCGGCCACCCAGGTGCCGCTCATCATCCAGCTGCACACAAACAGGGCGGTGACATAGATCGCCTGGAGGCCGAAAACCGCCCCGACGTAGAAGTAGATCGGCTCCACAAACTCCTGAATGACAGAAACATAAAGGTTTTATCACAGGTGAGGCCAAAAATGATGAAACCCTCGGTGCTGTTTGTTTAATGCTTTACATGCCTCCATATAACCTGTGTCAACGATACAAATCCAATGTCAAATAAGTGCTTAAATACGCTTATCGATCTAACCTGAATAAGCTCTCTGCACTAATTTAAGCTGATTGAACAGAAAACAAAACAACCTTACCTGGCTGCCGGTGACTCTGTACATGAAGCTTGTGATGAGCTCCGGATACAGAGAGAAACGCTCCACTGCGTTGATGGTCTGACCTGAAACTGTCCTGTTATCTAGAGTCAGCTCATAAAACCCTGGAAAAACACAAACCACACAGTTGATTGACAAAGACAGTGACATTCGTAGCCCTCTAATTCAAGTTAGCCTCTCTCGTTTTATGAGAAGCAGTACCTCTTCCGAAGGACGGAGCGGTCAGCATGTGTTTGTAGTAGTAGTAGTAGAGCCCGCTGCCTCCTTGGAAGGTGATCTCACGCTCTAGCTCCTGAGACACACGTGTACGTGAATGTTTGTGACAATGAAGTGGAATTTTAATGGAAAGAAACTTTACGAAAGAAAGTCACCCACCTGCCTGATGGAAAACCAGAACTTTCTGTCATGATACGCAGACAGGTACGCGGCGTAAAGCACGCCACAGGCGGCTGCTGCCAGACAGCCGAAGAACACCCTCACAAAGAGCTGCAAGTTACGCGCTGAGGAGCAGAAATATAACAATAATTTAAGTTACAACATTAAGTGTTTGACACATCTTGTCTCTATATAGGAAAAGATCAGACCTTAGATACGTTTATATCTTTCCACAGCTTCATCAAGGGTTCATCCAGTCACTGGAGAAAGTACTTTCTATAAAAATATGGTTTTAAAAAGGAAGAATCCAGATATTTTCTTGACATTAAGTCCGATCTTCTGACACATGTGACCTTGTTTGATGAGTGATGGTTTTGATTCTCTGGCTTATTGGATATAATAAGATAAGCAGCTCTAAGAATAAGATCAGGAATTGTAGTTTCAGAGGACAGGAACTTACATGCAGAAGCCCACTTGGATCTTTTGACAGACTCGGGTCTGTTCGAGTCTTCAGGTTTCTGCTGAGTCTCTTTTTTAACTCCATCTTCGTCATCTCGACCTCCACCAATGGACGCGCCGCCCTCCTCCTCCTCCTCCTCCTTCTCTTTCTCTTCCTCCTCCTCCTCCTCGTTCACCGGCTCCTCTGTATCTGGTCAGGTGTTAGCCCAGACAGACGGTTTAACAACAAGCTTGACAACACATACACGCGTTTCTGCTGAAGTCACGGGATGTTTCCACACCGGAAGTTAACTGGTATCCAGTTAGCAAAAACCCGCTAAATGAGTTAGCTTAAACTTACGTTCAGTCTGCGCCTCGGGCTCATTTTGGCGCTCGTCCTCTCCTCCGTCTCCCTCCAAAGTGTCCGTTTGTCGACATCTTAACTCGGTCATGACGAGATAACAATTAATCCGAGAGGAGTTGTCTGGTGTGTTGGGACGGCAGCATGCTAGCTAACAAGCGGCTAGCTAACCCAAGAGCCTTCCAAGTCGCGTTGAGGTGAAGGAGGCAGGTGACAAGCCGAGATAAACGCACCTTTCTTCGACCACAACTGTTCCTGTGTGACGCAGAAGCCAGCAGCTGCACCGGTGTAGTGTTTGCGGTTATAACTGTGCGGAGGAATGGTTTCAGTCCTGCCGTTACATGAACAGGAAGATGCGGGCAGCGACAGAAAGCAGCGAAGAAGACAGGAACCAAACTTAGCTGCTGGTCATTTAAAGAGACAGTTCACCCCAAAAATAATAATGAAAAACTCACTAGTGATATTTATCATTCTGGAACCAACTCAAACCAAACCAATATAAAGTATATCGTTTTTTATGGTGAACCATCCATGAAGGAAAAATAGAGACATTTTCAATTCCTTCTTTTGGGTTTTATGTGAATATAACGTTTTTTTTGCATTCATATCAAGGGTGTTATTTTTCTTAAATGATCTTATTAATATTATTCATTTGTTTTGAGGACGTTTTTAATGCGTAGTCTACTAATAAAAAATGAATTGATGATTAAGTTAAATTGATTTAGCTAAATCAATTACAAAAAAATAAATTGTAGCCCTATAATATGCAAATGTTTGGGAGAAAATAAGCAATTTGAAGACATCACCTAACTGGTCCCCAAGAGGAATTATTAGACGTTTTTTTTCTAGATTTTTAGATTAAATTATGTATTGCTTAATTAAATACTATCTCAATGGAACTATAATGACAGACGAGGATAAAGAAGACTTGTGGGTGTGTGGGAAGTCGGCAGAAACAGAGGCTGACTCATCCGATATGAATGTCAGTGAAAGCAGTTTAATCCATCACAACAGACTTCCACTGCCGCATGCCGATTGTACCATTAATATGAAAGCAGAAATACAACTTACATCAATGAGCGTTAAATTAATCTCTTTAAAAACGATAACAGAGGAGATACCCGATGCAAAGGAACGGCAGAAACAGTAAAAGAACATCAAAGACTGTGCATAAAATCTTTCAGGAAACTACAAAATCTGGTCCAAAACTTAAAAACAGGAGTAAAAATACCAACGCCTTAAATTAACATGTACGTACTGTATATAAAAACACACTGTTTAACTTTACATGAACACTAACTGTGATTTTTAGGAGGTTACTCTCCGAAGGGGTTTACAGTTTAGGAAGTCTTTCCAACTTGTATCCACTAGGTGGTTTGAACTTCCCCGTCCAGCTGAAAGGTAACGATAAAATGCTGCTGCTGCTGCTTATTCTTCTTCTGGTGATTCCTCTGACTGCTCCCTTGAGTTCTTTTCATCGATCTTTGTTTCTGTGTTGGAGGGCAGGGATCATGTTAGTCTTTGTTTTAAAGTTCCAGTACAGCACCAATAATGACTTGGTAATCCTTTAAGTACCTGTACTGGGTTTTTTCCGGCTTCCTGCATCCCCGGCTTCTTCGCCGTCACACCTCTCTAGTATTATGTTCAGGATTTTGGTCACTTGTGGGTGTTTAGCTGCCTTGACTAAAGGTTCGTCGTCTGAACTGTTGCTTGATGACACTGAAAAAAGATTAACGACACAGAAATATGTCATAAAGTATAGAAAAATCTCACCTCTACCAGCTAAGAATGGCGGGGCTGGAGTCTTTACCTGACACAAGCGTCTTTCGTGACTTTTTGGGAGTTGTGTTCCTCTTCTTCTTCCGAGGTGAAGCCTTCGTTTTTTTTGTCGTTGGTTTGCCTGTGCCTTTCTTTTTCACAAGGTTAATCAAAGGTTCATCTTCTGAACTTTCATCAGAGTCTCCTGCCAAACAACAGTCACAGCAGCAAGGGCTTATCAATGTTTTCCTCAAAATCACACGTTTTGTTCACGTCATGATTGCCGCTACAGTACCTCGTCTCTCTCTTGACGCTCTGCCTTGCGATGCAGTTGTCTTCTTTGTGTTTTTCTTCACTGGTTGCTTCTTCTTGGCAACGAGGTTTGCCAAGGGCACGTCGTCGGCGTCGTCATCATCATCTGGGCTGCTGTCTGAGGATGAAGGGTCTTTCAAAATCAAGGAGGTTTGTAGCAAAATTAAGTAAATTATTTCTGGTCAGTGTCATATAAGTGCTACCTACCTTTTAGTGATTTATCTTTTGGTTTTGTTTTATTGCCGTTAGCTGAAGACTTTTGCTCTTCAGGAGCCTTTGTGATCTTCCTCTTCATTGTCGCCAGCGTTTCATTGTCTGAGTCGTCACTGGAAGGCTCTGCATATTGAACTGGAAGACACAGAGCATTTATTTTTGGCACAGGTCTAATGAAAAAAGCATTTCAGATGATTTCCGATTTCCACATCTTAACACCTACCCTTTTCCCGTCCTGCATTCCTTTTGGATTTAATTAGTGGGACTGCTTTAGAAGGAGTAACCGGTGCCTTCCTCTGGCGTTTAGGGTAAAGTTTCTTACGAAGTTCACTCAAAGGCTCATCATCAGAGCCATTATCATCATCATCTGGTGATTCTGTGTAAGAAATGGAAGTCAAGAATAAGTATCTGCTACAGAGAACGACAGCAACCTGCTTTTGATGCTGCGTATCCATGGAGATAAAATTATCTTACCTTTTTTCTTTGAATCAGCAGGTTTTTTTGGAGGCTTCTTTGCAGCTTTGGGGGACTTTTTGGCAATTTTTATGAGAGGCTCATTGTCAGCGCTATCATCTGAATTCACATCTGAAACACACATCAAAAGATTTAAAGCCGTCCACTATTGACAAAACTCTCAAAAGACAGCTGGAATACAGTTGATGACATATGGTAATGTAACCACCTGCTTTCTTGTTATTTGTGCCATTAGATCTGAGTGAGGCGTTGCCTTTTTTCTCTGGTTTCTTAGCTGGTGCTGATATTTTCTTTTTTATCAAAGGCTCGTCATCTGAAGAGTCATCTGAAGTCATAAAAGGAGAAGATACAAAATGTAGTGCTTTTAAAACTTCAAGATGAACATATTTTTACTTCAACTTGCTTTATCGTTGGCAGCCTGTTTTGTGCTGTCCTCACCACGTTTGTCCTTTTCTGTTTGTTTCTGTTTTGACTGTTTCTCCTCACTGCGTGGCTTCGTCACGAGCTTCGAGAGAGGTATGTCGTCATCGTCAGAGCAGGCGCTGCCTTTCCCTGATCAGAGACAGGGTGGAATAAATAAATACCAGGAATATTACAGCTCAAGCTTTGGTAAAATTATCACAAAAAGTGTAACAATACTTAACACCTTTTCTACTTAGCATATCCTGATTTTACTTTACTCGAAAGTAAGTGTTGTTAACAAGACAATGAACTGAAAATTAGTTATGTCCACAGTTTTTTTTTTTTTTACTCATCAAAGTTGATTTAATTTTTAAATACATATGCAGTCATTGCTGAAATACTGGAACTCCTTAAAAACCAACGCATATTTGTGAATATTTAAGATTGTTTATGATGTGATTACTACTTAAGGCATTAACAGTATAGACAGAGGACTTTAAAAAATGAGGATGACAAGTTACAAAGGTTTCTGGCTGGACTCAAACAGTTTTGTCACATGAAAACAGAAAGTCTTAGACTAACTTAACATATTTGTGAATACTATTGATATTAGATATGTGTCCAGTCTAAGAGGCGACAGCTCCAATAAGTCTAAACTTCATCTGCTTTTCCAACAATTAATTACAGCATTTGGAGTGTTTATTACCAGTAATGGAAAAAGTACTCAAATACTTTGAGTAGTACTTTAGAGAAAGTCCTGCACACAATAGAAACGTAATGTAGTTGAATTGAACTTTAAATACTTTTTCCATACTGTGGGTAAGTTCAATCTATATGAATCACATTTTAGAAGTTTTATGTAAAACCACAACCTGCAAAGTAATAAGTAATTATATATGAACGTACAGTACTTAAAGCACTGTTTATTTCGAGCATAACAGCAGTACTATTGTTTGTATAAGGCGTAGGCTGTGTGCATGTACAAAATGTCACTGTTTAATCTTTAGACCCGCCTATGACTTGACCCGTGTAAAGTCCTCAATCTTAGCTGTTTTTAAAAACGTTAGCAGCAGTGTCAAAGGTCGATGCTTTATTTTGAAGTTGTAACGTTAAGCTAACAATTAGCTTTTAGCGACACCGCAGCCCCAATCAAATATCTCCGCCACCTCAGCCCTAATTGGAAACAACACCGTTGTCCTAACTACCTGGGGAGTCGTGTGCCACATTACTGGGCATGTCCGCTGTGCTGCAGTCCATGTTTGTTGCTCGGGATAAATTAATTACTGCTCTTCATCAAAACCGCGCCAAGAGAGTCTTAACGTTACTGTTGACGGCTTCTTCTTTTAGCTAGCGTTAAGTTCGCCGTTTATTGGCTGTTGCTACGTGTGCTGGTCCGCCAACCAACAGCTACAGCTCCAGTGTCACGGAGTGTCATTAAAAAAATAAAAAATAAAAACCAGTTCATCCAGTCATGGCTGTAGTATGGTCCCAGTTCACATTTATGTTTCTATTCTTCCGTTTCGCTTTCGCAGAAAAGCGAATGGGCGAGCGGTGATGACGTTTCTTCTTCTCTTGTTTTTTTGTGTGCCATGCAACCGTTCCAAGGTGCATACCGCCCCCTACTGTGTATGTAGCATGCGATATCCCGGCAGGTCGCTTGTGAACGGACCCTAATTTTTTGTTTTTTACTATATAAAACTGTTTAGTTCAATAAGCTCCACCTGTAAACTCTTAACAGTGGTCCATTAATTCTTATGTTACCATCACAAACAACACACAGGTGTAAATAACATTTATGGTGTTTGATTTCCACGGAGCAATCATTAATATTTTTAGTTTTTCCTGCTGCGTCTGCTGTGAAAAAGGCCTGAAAAACGCTTCCTCACGCTCGGAGGATAAATATGCGCAAACACGGCGCACTGTGTGTCTCCATGACTACGAAGCGGAAGCGGAAATACGGCGGCGAGATGTCGAAGGCGAAGCGCAGAATGAATTATGTGAGACTCAAACACTTCGTGTAGCTGTTCCAGCTTTTTAGCGTTGATATTTTTAACTGTATTTTTTTAAACTCAGACTTCCGCTACTTGTTCATTTTGGCCTGTTAAGGTAAGATACCCCCCCCCCCCCCCCCCCCGAGTCCGGCCTGTACGGGTTTGCTAGCTATCTTGAATATTCGCTAAAAACGGTGGCAGCTCCTCACACAACAGAGGATGGGTGCAAGGGGTGCGCTTGGTTTTAATGTACTCGCAGCCCCGATACACCGTGGTCCTATCATGTTCCCCACTCAACTGGCCAAATTGGAAAACTCCGTCCACTCGGGGCTACATGATAATCAGATTAAACCTCCCCCTGGCCCTGACATAAAAACCGAACTCATTGATTAGTAGCTAACTAGCTGCAATGCAAAGACAATGTATTGACTCTTGTCATGTATATTCAATAAGTACATTATATGTATTTTAAATCATTATTTCAATAGGAAAACAGCCTCAGCTAAAAGGAAATGTAAATGTATTCTCCCATTACAAGCAGTAACCTGTTAAACTATGAAATGTAACTGATCAGAATGAGGTTTATTGCCAAACAGCTCATCACTTGATTAGATAACACTTTATTTATGCCGATGGAAATTATTGTGCAGCTGTTGCAGTAAAAAGTTAGAAAAAGGCCAAATATATAGACCTCCTGTGCAAATAAACAAATTATAAACGGTATACACACAGTGTATACAGGTGAATGTTATGTAGTGTCATAAATTGAAAGGGTTAATAACAGGGTGCAAATTACAAATATACACATGCCGAAAAGCCACCTCAGCAATATTTAGTTCCACGACATTTTGATATTTTGCTGAGAAAGTAATATAAATCTGATCTAGTTAATTATTTCCCTTATAACTCTACCTTTTTTTGGTCAATGTGATGCCTTAAAAGCTCAAATAAATGTGCATTTGTCACTGTTGACCAGGGGAGGATGAGTGTGGAGACGGTGGACCGGGTCGCTGCTGTGACCAGCAGTCGGCCCAGCACGCCCCTGCAGACGTCCTGGTTTGAGTTCCTCCTGGACGGCAGCCTGCTGGAGAAACACCTGCAGCAGTCATACCCAGGTCAGTAAACCCCTAAACCCATCAATAACCGCAGATCAATTAAAATGATTCACCTCCACGAATAAACACCTGTCTGTCTCATGACATTGCATAGAATATTCAATGAAAATCACACAGAGAGCACTCTATTCCAGAAATATTTCTGGGAAATGTAATAACTAATCTCCTGTAAAGGGATGCTGATGATAAAGTAATGAAGAAATGACAACATTATATTTCTGGCATATAATCGATTTATGAAATGTATTTCATGCAGAATTAATGGAATTACGGGTTTGATGTATTTGTTATTTCAGCGTCTTGAGTAGACACCTTGCATGAATGGACCTGTGTGCTTATTTCATGTATACATGTATGTTTCCACAGACCCTCCATCAGTGCAGCTGATCATCCAGTTCCTGGAGCAGGCGTCCAAGCCCTCCGTGAACGAGCAGAATCAAGTGCAGCCTCCAGCGGACAACCGCAGGAACCGCACCCTGAAGCTGCTGGCGCTGAAGGTTGCTGCCTACATGAAATGGGATCTGGATGCTCTGGAGAAAGGGTGAGGCCCACAGAATGGCAGAAGTTGCCAGAAAAGCGACCTTGAAAATATCTTGAATGTCTCTAATAATTATATGAAATCATGCATCATGTAAGGTTTTATCCTTCTTCCCGGCCAGCTTGACCATTCCAGTAGTTAACATGTTACTGAACGAGCTCCTCTGTGTGAGCAAAGTGCCGCCAGGTGTGAAACACGTGGACTTGGACCTGTCCACTCTGCCTCCGACCACGGCCATGGCTGTCATCATATACAACCGCTGGTGAGTAAGATCTACAAAGAAAACACAGAAAACCCTCTGAAGCCTGACGCATCGGTCCACTTTCAGGCACAGAGAATAAAAATAACCTGTTTAAATGGAAATAATAACATTATTTAAACTGCCTTTGTGATGATTTCTTCTCGTGTCTTTCAAAGGGCCATCAGAACCATCGTGCTGAGCAGCTTTCCAGAGAAACAGACCAAACCGGGACCTCACCAGATGAACATGTAAATTGCTCCTTCCTTCCTTGTTACCGCCCTATGATTTAGGTCAAGCTCAAGTCGTTTACAGAACAAGTAGTGAGGTCTTCTTTCTTGTAGGTTAAGTATTGTGCAGCAGGAGAAAGAGATGACTGAAAACATCCTCACTGTGGTGAGTGCAAAGTGGAAATCCTTAACGCCGATATTAATAAACAAGAAATGGTCGAGTAGGTCAGATGACTTTCTTCTCTTCACGCCCGCAGCTGAAAGAGCAGGCGGCCGACTCCATCAGCGTCCTGCAAGGAGCTCTGCAGCTGAAGAAGGACTTCTACGTTCACACGATTAGGACTCTGGATCTGCTGGCTGCTGATGCTGCCGCCAACGGAGAGACGGAGTCCTCGACCGCAGGGCTTCGCATCAGCGCCGATGAGCTACACTGTCAGGTTGGTGCACTTTAGTGTCGCTTTGCTGGTATTCACAAGTTGATTGATTTCTCCAGAGAGCAACGGGGGGAGTGTGTGGCTCATGATGTGAACAACTTCTTCTGTGCTGAATCCACTATCGGTCTTTGGGTGTTTCAGGTGCATTATGATTTGGGAGGCATTTTCTTCCAGCAAGGTTGCACCGACCAAACAGCCTATGAGAACGCCCGGGATCACTTCAGACACACCAAGGAGCTGTTATCAAAGGTAGACTTATTGCTCATTACTTCAGCATGTTCAGATTCTGAGTCCTGTAATGCAGTTTGCCACCGGCACAGTTTGTGGATCTCAGTCGCTCCTTTTTTCTACGTTTACTCTTCAGCTGAACTCGACTGTCCACGTTCACCTGGATGAGAAACGTCTGGCAGGCTACTGGAACGCCTGCAAAGCTTTGACTGAAGACTGTGACCGCTCAGACTCCCAGAACACACCCTACAACCAGATTAACAGCCTGATCAGGGCGCGCAACTACCAGGTCAGAGCTGCAGACATGTGACTGAATGGAGGCATTCAGCCCTGATAACCATGCTTAGTACTCTTTATTATGTTTTCATCTCTCTGACAGGCCGTCATCGAAGCTTTCATCAAAGACAACGTGTGCCGCAGTTTGCCAAACAACTTCAGACGCTCCGTTCTCCGAGAGTTTCTGTACAAAGTCCAGCAAGGGTGAGACAGCAGTTTGCAGCATGGCTTCATATAAATATATCCATTGAAACATGCATTTTTTTATCTGCATATCAACAAACAACCCGTTTCTAACACCCTGCAGGGAATCGAGCCTGGACGAGGTTTGCTACAAGCTGTGTGTTTGCAACGCCATCCGAGATGCTTTGGAAGGAGAAGTCCTCAGCGTGCGTTTCCAGCAGCTGCTCCTCAAGCCCAGTAAAAGAATGGTGGACTTCATTTTAGAGGTACTTCCTCACCTTGACATTAATTAACATTAACCCCGTTCCATATAGCTGCCCTAAATCCAATATGCGTTGTCCTGCAGGTGTGCATGCTGTCGCTGGAGAAGGACCGTACGTCCGAGACATCCAGGAGACACATGGCCACGTTCATGAAGTGAGTGAGAGTCGGTCACTTTATGGGTGTTTGAGCTGGTAACCTACGGCTGGTAGACGGGGATGACGTCCCCCTGGTCGTTTAACCATCTTCATCTTTCAGGACTCTGTGTGAAACGTTGGAGGAGCTGCCTCTGCTCTTCATGGTGTCCTCTCATAAGCTCTTCATGGAGCTGTTGAGGGAGGATGAGAGGAAGGTCCTGGTGGAGCAGCTGAGGAAGCGATCAGCCACCATCAACCTCAGCGCCAAGCCTCTGCCTTCTTTCTATGACATTCCAGGTACGGCACCGGGATGGTCTCGAACATACGATGTCCGAGTATTAAACTGCTGGTTGTCGACGGGGAAGCTCTACTCCCTAACAAGCTTGTGAATTCTTCCCTCCACAGCTTCAGCGAGTGTGAACATCGGGCAGCTGGAGCAGCAGCTCATCCTTTTACTGGAGCCGCGCAGGATCAGAACGATCCTCATCGAGCTCCACGGCATGGCCGAACGACCCTTCTGGAGGGTCAACAGTAAGGTCAGAGGTCAACACTCACTGGAAGAGAGAGGGCTGATATCAATCATAATTTACATATGATATCTCTATAATGAAGATGTAGAAAATGTAATATTCATTGTCATATAATGTAATACAATCCGAAATAATGTATATATGTATATATATATATATGTGTGTGTGTGTGTGTGTGTGTGTGTGTGTGTGTGTGTGTGTGTGTGTGTGTGTGTGTGTGTGTGTGTGTGTGTGTGTGTGTGTGTGTGTGTGTGTGTGTGCACACAGTGGGAAGTTCCTCCAGACTACATTAACGTGATCCTCGGCATTAAAGACAACCTGACGAAGGACCTGGTTTACATCCTCATGGCCAAAGGACTTCACTGCATATCAATAAAGGTGAACGTCCATGATCAGGGCTCAGAAATGCAACTTCCTTGGCTAATAATTATGCATCAACATGGAAAAAGAATGTTGCACTGACAGTGGGAGTCAGTTTAAAGTAGAAATGTTAAAAACCTGTTCCCTGTCACCTCAGGACTTTGCCCACGCACGCCAGCTTTTCTCGGCCTGCCTGGAGCTCGTGACCGAGTTCTCCCCGAAGCTGAGGCAGGTGATGCTGAACGAGATGCTGCTGCTGGAGGTCCGCGCTCACGAGGCGATGGCGGCCGAGGGCAGCAAGGAGCGACCTCCTCCCGACCTGGTCAGCAGGGTCAGAGGATACCTGGAGATGAGGATTCACGGTGAGGGCCGATGGAAAAACTGTTGGTTATCTACCTGCTATTTTGTTTTAAAGATTCTGATGCTGCAGGCTTAGACTTTGGCAAAAATCATATTTTAGACGCTTAATATAAATATGGTACCCTGTCTATATGAGTAGAATCACAACGTGCTCACTGCAGATTAGAGTATTAGAGTATGTTGTTTGTACTGTAAACCCAGAAACCCAGCTCTGCTTCTCTCACCAACCTAAAACATGGGTCTTTGTCTCCAGACCTGCCGCTGCGTCAGGTGGTCGGTGAGGAGTGTGTCGCCTTCATGCTGAACTGGAGGGAGAACGATTACCTGACTCTGCAGGTTCCCCCATCTCTGGTCAATAACAACCCGTACATCAAGGTACACCATCTCTTAGAAAGATGCTCTCACACTTGATTTCACCAACACATCGTTCCAAGAAGCACATTAACGTTTCTTGAAGTCGTCTTCTGCTGTTTTTCCTTTTTGACAGATCGGCCAGCTCCTGGCCTCAACGTGCAAAGAGCTCCCAGGTCCTAAAGAGTGTCGGCGCACGGCCAAGGAGCTGTGGGAGGTGGTGGTGCAGATCTGCAGCGTCTCCATCCAGCACAAGAGGAACAACGATGGCAGGGTGGGCCTCATCAAACACAGGGAGTCCTCCATGGGGATCCTGTACCGGTACGCTGCACTCATCCCTCCTGCAACAGTTTAGAGTGAATCCACAGCTGAAAGAGTGCTCATTCTGGTGTGTTTTCATTTTCTGACCCTTTTTTAGGAGCACACTCATCACTTTCCTCAAGAAAATTAGAGTAAGTGTCCAATCCACTGAACATAAAACTTTCTGTGGATGTATTTAAAGTGACGAGTGTTGTTTTGTCTCACAGGAGCCGTTGGTGCTGACAACCCTCATCTCACTGTTTGTGAGGCTCCACAGCATTGTGCGGGTATGTCTGTAGTTTGAGTTTACAGCAAGTGTACAGATTAAATGTTACGTTGGTCGGTCCGGGTAGCTCTCTTGGGTAACCTGCTGCTTTCTCTCTCTTTAGGATGATATTGTAAACGAAGTGACAGCAGAACACCTCACCATCTGGCCATCTACTCTCGCAAGGTAAGGAAACATGGTGCTTTATGAAATATTAAGACAAAGAAAGCCCCTAAACATGCCGATGGTGTGTGTGTGTGTGTGTGTGGAGCAGCATACAGGCTGTAGACGTGGAAGCTGTGGCTGTGACTGTCAAAGAGCTGGTGTCCTACGCCCTCACCCTGAACCCCAACAACCAGTCCTGGCTCATCACACAGGCAGACATCTACTTTGGTGAGAAACGCTCCGGCAACTTTTAAAAACATTTTTCACTGGGGTCAAAACAGCTGAACCGTCTCCAACGACGAGCTGAAAGAATAAACGTGGCGTCTCGGTTTGACTGACTCTCTCTGCTTCGTAGTGACCAATCAATACTCGGCTGCACTGAACCTCTACCTGCAGGCCGGAGCTGTGGGCTCCGACTTCTTCACCAAAGCTGTTCCCCCCGACGTCTACAGCGACCAGGTAGGGACTTCCTGTGAAACGAATCCAGAGCGATTTAAAACGAGTTTCTACATTTGAAAAATTAGACTTTAGTACAACATGAATGTGAATAATAATAATAGATTAAAATGAATCTGCAGGTCCTGAAGAGGATGATCAAGTGCTGTTCAATGATGAACTGCCACACACAGGTCAGAGGTCAATGCATTTACCCATTTTTTAAGATGTATGTGTATCACATGGCTGTCTCCATGTCCTGAAAGTAAAATAGTTTAATTGTTTCCCGCTGCAGTGTTTCTAAAGATGCTACACTTCCAGTGTTAACCGTTTATTTGTGACGTCTTTATCAGGTTGCTGTTCTCTGTCAGTTCCTCCGCGAGGTGGACTACATGACGGCGTTTAAAGCTCTTCAAGAACAGAACAGGTATGACACGACTCGGACACACCCAACATTATTATTGTGAACTTTTCTCACGTCTTCTTCTGTCGTCACAGTCACGACGCCATGGACTCGTTCTACGACTACATCTGGGACGTCACCATCCTGGAGTACCTCACACGTATCCTTCTTTATTCTGGGCAAAGAGAGCTCCAGAGAACTGACTTATATCAGACCGGTGTTCTCCTTTAGAACCCTGCTGTTAACTACAATGTCAACTTTTATCATTGTGTTCTCCCTTGACTGTGTTCAGATATTCACCACAAACGGGGCGAGTCTGAGAAGAGACAAATAGCGGTAAGCAGTTAAGAAAACCATCAGTTATTACATAATTTTGAAAGGAATTTAATTTGATGGTTGAGCATTCATTTGGTGAGCTAAAAGCCATTTAAAAATGTGTAAATCAAATCATAACCGGCACATCTATGCTCACTGAAAGGCTGCATTAATTACATAAATGATACTCTTTTCCCCAGATCAAAGCGATCGGACAGACGGAGCTGAACACCAGTAACCCAGAGGAAGTGCTGCAGCTGGCTGCACAGAAGAGGAAGAAGAGATTCCTGCAGGCGATGGCCAAACTGTATTTCTAGGAGAACCACTGTCAGACTTTTTGAGGGGGGGGGGGGTGGGAATGTACATTTTTATTTTGTGGTAGAAAATAAATACAGTTGCTCATTTGTACACTTGAAATTATTTCTTTGAAAAAGACATCGCTAGCTCTTAATTACCCTGAGTTACAAACAACGGCCTGTTTACAACAGTATGGTAAAGATCACTGAGAAATGCTTAAAAAAAACACCAGAGCTTTCTGACGCATGGCCTTCATCAGGGTTCCTGAGAGGGTGCGTACTCTGCCTGGTGGTCCCACACTATCTTAGTTTACGGATCAGCTGACGGGTGAAGTAGCTGCAGTAAACTGAGCTGGTTTCAACATCAACAATTTAGCACATCATCTGACCCCGAATCAGTGTTTTTAAGGGTTCCATCTGTCGACTATGAACATATTTGATATGCTACAAAAGTAAACGATTGCACACACATTTCAGTAAAAGAATAGACATTTCCTAGAAATGACAACACTTTAAAAAATACAAACATTTTCTTTTCTGAATTAAAGCACCAAGTTGCTAAAAACAGCTTAAAATCAAGAAAAAAAATCAATGATTTGGCAAAGCTGAAAGTCTTAAATATGATGCTGTATAATGCATTCAGTGACAACTTCACATCAGCAGGCGTGAAATTAACTCCCACTTGGACTCAGTATTCCAGTTTTTTTTTTTTTTGTGGGAGCGGTTTCCAGTAAATTAAGACTCCGTCTTAATGGGACCTTCATCCTCGCTGCTCACATCCCCCTCAGTCTTCCTCCGGCGGTTCAGCATGTGCAGCTTTTCTCTGTGCTGCTGGGAGGAGTGAGGAACTGGCTGTTCACCTCGTTACTGACGTTCTAAAACAAAGAGTCAAAAACCAATGATATTGTAGCGTCAATTCATATTTGAAGTGTTTATTATGGCAGTAGCTGAACATTGTTTTGGGGAAAATGACATCATGAGTCATAGATTCAGCTCTACCGGCTACCATTCAAACATTTTGACTAAACAACACTTTCTGCTTAGTGTGAGTAACTTAAAGAGTGGAGTGTAACGTAACATCCCAAGAGGAGAATACTGACCAGCATGGCCATGTAGGACGTGTGCGTCTGGATGTTGTGTCTGTCTTCTCTCTTTATTCTGGCAAAATCCCTCAGTGCCGCTCTGCCACATGAGTTCACCGACTCCTCGAAGGGGGCCATCCAGGTGACACACGGCTGGATGGCGTCTTTCGACAGACCTGAGGACCACGAACGTGTTTAGTAACAATGCTGCGGTTCAGACTGTGAAGCTTGCGTGTTGATGCGGTTCACAATCACAGTTCCAAGAAGAATTGACTTGATTGTCTTGCATAAATATCTCTCTCTTTCTTCCGAATGTTCTCATTTCCATCTACGTTTGTAAAAAAACAAATAATCCCAAATACCTGAAATTCTCTCTGCCGTTTCCTGCTGAATAAAGTAGCTCAGGACTGAAGCAGCCAACACTCGATACTCAAAGTCCAGAGAGTTAATGTTGAGGACGCACAAGTCTAAAAGCTGGAAAAGAAACAGCATTAATCAGAAGCCAGACCTTTGAAATTAAGTTAACATAATCGTGAGTTCATTGCCTCAGCTGCTTAAGTTGGGAGAACCTAACCAGGTAGGTGGTTTGGGTCAGTATGTGTTTAAATAACATGAATCCAATCTAAACACCTACACGTGTCATTTGTATGTAAGCCTCCTGTGGAAACTGTGGCTCCAGCAGGTCAGAGTTCGTGCTCATCGTTGCCACCTGGAAGTAAAGCTTCAGCCAAGAGACGGCTGTTTCAGGACAAAGGTTCCACCTCAGCGCCTGTTTAACAAAAGAACCACCATGTAAAAAAATCAATGCTGATTATTAATGGAGAAGAAAGATTCCAAACGTGGCCATTCTTGTACCTTCAAAATGATGAGCTCCATCTGAAGGATCTCGTCTTCATAGTAGGTCCCAGCAGTCACGAAGGCCATCTGGGAGAGCTTCGGAGGAACGGCTTCCTACAAGGAAACCAAACGGCCATATCCATTAGACACGTGTCTGTGTGCACAGCTGACCAGATCTCTCCGTTGTTCCTTACCTCCATCTTTGATGCTATAAAAAGACAAGTTATCCCGATGAGCTGCAGCATCTGCTTTTCAATGTTGTCCTGCGTCAACATGAAGCGGTCGAAGTAGTCCTGTGCCAAGTAGAATGTCTGCCGGTGAAGCTTATAGGCCTCACTCACCTGGTGAAACCAATGATGACAAAAATGACTTGATACAATAAAAATAATCAAATGTAAACCAATTTTAGCGTTTGGCACTTATGACATTGCCATGGCTGGAAAGCTGAGAAAACAATGAAAAAGCAAGAAAAACCCCAAAAGAAAACACTTATTTTCGGGAGCATACACAGATTTGATTCAGTTGAAATATGAGCAACAGATATTGGAGATCCAGTTGAAGACGCACCTCCATTAACCAGTCGAGGAGGATGGATCTCATTCTGGGCTGTAGTGTGGGGTGTTTCTGCATGAAGCTCTTGCTGTGTCTGTAATTCTTTTCCCTGTTGAGCATCTTCACCCACACATCCTCAGGAGATCCCCATCTGTGACACGCAGACAAACAGAGCTGCAACAATTAGCCAATGATCTAGTCATATGAACATGAATCAGCAACTACTTTGATCATTTTTAAAGTACAAATAGCAAACATTTGACTGTTGCAGTTTCTTAAATATTAAACTGTCTGGCAGATAGATAATTGTGAGTCAAACCAACGCTGAATAATAAATGATAATGACCCAAGGGGAGGCAGAGGCGACGGCTGAACCGAGGAATCTGTGGAAGTGAGAACGGCATCATAGTCTCTCCCGACTCCCTTCTCAGACGCCTCGATGAGGACACGCGGCTTGGTGACACCTTGGAGAACCAGCTGGTTCTGAAATGGAAATGAGAACATATCCCTTTAGACATAAAAACAAAGAGCTACGGACAAGATATGTCCGATACTTTGTGTTTTTCTTGATGGATTTTTGCATTTCGTTGTCTCAGCCCCTGTAAAGTTGAATCTTATCTCAATAAAATAAAAGAGATGCATACCTTCTCACACTGCAGCTTTGACAAGGGCTGAATCTTTCTTCTGTTGCTTTGCTGATAAAATAAAAACATATATGAGACCATCTAGAAAAACAGTGTAATCACAAATACCAGCGTTACGGTTTAAATGGACGGTTTGTTACCTTGGTTGCTTTGCCTTTCTGCCCTGGAGCATTTTCATTTCTTCTCTGCAGGCGAACACTGCAAAGACATCAACAGTGAACTCGATGCAGGACATTTGACAAAAGGTCGAAAACCAACCAAGATACATTAATAATACACGCAGCAACAACAATAAAAGGACATCACCTTCGCCTGGACATGTTGCTGCTCATGTCTGTAAAAGAGGAACAATTTAGGAGCAAACGTTAGGATTTATTTACATCAAAACCAGGAAGTGAGGCCCTCGGGTGTAAAACAACAAACACGCACTTCCATTCAAAGCCCGAGGGGGATGAAAACACGTAAACCCACATAGTTCCAGGAATTAGACCTCATCCTCGGGGCCAACATTATTAGCAGCACAAAGAGAAGTGCAGTAAAAGCCCCCCCCCCCCTCCTCTCGGTTACAACTACTACCTTAATGCTGCAGCAACAAACAGCAACACAAAGGCCCAAAGGGAGGACCAAGTACCACTAAACCGACATGATCGGCAATTAGCAACTATTCATCCGCTGGGGTTCCTTTGATTATTTCAGTACTTTGGGTTTTAATCACGATTAAAAAAACCCCGACTAAACCAGGAGCAGTCTGTTAAAACGACTACATGCTTTAACGAGTTCACACACGTTTCTACAAACAGTCTCCACCGACTTTACCAGGATAGTGTTCACTATCTTTGACGCTAGCTAGCTAAACACAACCAATCAGGACTACAAACACACACAAAATACCACAACAAAACAACAAACTGCTGCTCTAACTGCAGCATTAGTAAACACACACGTTACTGTGAAACGTAAAACTATACATAGAGCTAATAACGCTCGCAGCTTACCCTCCTCGGTTCCGAGCCCAAAATTAAACTATCTCCAGTTCGCGCTCGCGCCAACTAATGAGCGTTTGCGACGCACTGCGCATGTGTATGAATCCTCCCAACCCCATAAAGCGTTTAACCGGACGTTTAGTTAAGTAAAGCTGCTCGCCCATAACGTTAACCAAAGGTTTAAAGTCGCTAACCTTTAGTTAACGTTGTGGGCGAGTAGATTTAACACGTGTGTTTCCAAAATATATTTTCTTTTATATCTTTTTTGCTTTAGTTTCAACTGCCTTGACGCTACGAGTGGAGTTTGTTCTTTGTAACCAATAGAGAAGGCCGAGTGCTCTCACCTAAAAGAGATGTTTAGTTTACGTGATATTAAGTCTTTTGTCGTTATGTAAAATATCATAAGCAATCACATTAATCTTAGATTAACTTTCCTTTTTGTTTCAGTCGGTTGTATTTCCCGTTCGGGCGGCGGTGGGCGGAGCTTCAGAACAGCGCAGCCAATAGGAGAGCGAGTTGAGTTGAGCGCGTGCTTCTAGACCAGGATGTAAACAAAGCAGGCTGAGCTGTCAGAGCTGTCAGTTAGAGGTCACACAAGAGCTGCTCTCCACACTGCTTCTAAAACTCTACCATGTTTCATATTTTCCTAAAACAGACCAGGTTGAATTAATTAACTGGCCATGGATGAATAGTATTGATCATTTCTTTATCACTGACTGCAAATAATAATAATCTCCATTTATAAATATAATAATGTATTAATACGGACAAGATTAAATCTCACTACCACCACTAAAAAGGCTCATACTGTTTAAAAAAAAATTGTTTTCCTAAGATAAAGGGCTTAATGCTGTAACAAAACCTCCTCCACAATTATTTAAGTAATATACTGTAATTAATCTTTAGATAGATAATACTGGACGTTTTTGGCTTAAACCTACACCATCAATAAACCTCAACCCTAACCCCCTAGTGTCAGTGCGCCCTAAAGTTATATGATGAAAAGAAAGACAGAAATTATATGGTATTATTTTTATTTCATATTATGATGGAGGATATGCTTCATGATGATATACAGTAAATATACAGATTATTTCTGCCACATCTCCCTCTGCAGATCCGCTCATATTGATTCAAATCTAATCATCACTGGCACACTTTGAATCTTGTGTAGGACGGGCAGTGGGACTTGATGAGTTAAAGTGAAGCTGTATGAGGAACTTTCCCAGATATTTAAAGAGTTTGTCACCGCGGGTTCTTCAGCGAGCTGTCTTTGTAGACGTGTCTTAGATGTGTAGACGTGACTACATAGCAGGACCCACTAACTACATAGCATGACCCACTAACTACATAGCATGACCCACTCAGATGAGGACCTAATACTTGTTCTATTTTTAGCTCTTACTTTATCGGCAATGATACGTTGTGGTTTCTTTGTTTCCTTCTTTTGACAAATGTACTTATTGTAAATCGCTTTGGACAAAAGCGTCTGCTAAATGACCTAAATGTAAATGTAAATGTAGACGACCATGCTGACAGGATCAGATCTGCATCAGAGGATCAGAGGAGGACTGAGTCTTGAGTCCTGAGGAGACTATCGCTTGTGCAAACACATGTTTATATCTGGGTCTTATGCTCATAGAAAGTTGCTCAACAAAGAAAAAGAAATGTACGATGGAGCACCACGAGAGTTGCTAAAGCTAAGTGACACAAGGTTGGCCCGTCGACACGAGGCCTGTCAGACTATTCTTCATAGACTGCCTGCTGATGTCAGAGAACAGAGTGGTGATTGGTCAGTTCAAGCATGAGGATGGTAGCTCAAATGAACCTGCAGTTCCTAGCTCTGACTGGGCTTCTTTTGGTGAGGTAAGATGATAATAATACATTTTATTTAAGGGCACCTTTTCTTAGCACTCAACTACACCTTATAGTCAAAACAAGAAAATACATTTAAAACAGGCTCAATACAACCAGGTAAATAATTCCAGCCCTCTGATGTAATAGGTCTCAGATGAGTGTGTTTGAGTCCTTACAGTCACAAAGTCACAGGCTTCACTTCCTGTCGTGATGCACTGCGGTAAATGGGAAGTTCTGTCAACCGAATATAGAGGGAAGAAGAGGCTCAGTCGAGGTTGTTTTAAGTTACACAGTCGGAGTAGAGGGGCCGCCTGTCAACAATATGAAGCTGGTGAAATGCATTTTAATTGTCCAACTGAGCTGTCTTTGTCAAGGTAATAAACTTTATATATTAACATTATTCACAAACTGTCAGTTCTGCTATTATGGACTGAAACCGACGGCAACTGAGAAGATTAGCATTTTTAGTTTTTGCTATAAAGTTGTAGTTATATTTAACGCTATGTTTCAAAATGTGTTAACACCAGTGGCACATAAACTATGTTATTACATTTTAAAATAAGCTTGTTGTGCAAAAAATGAAGAAACATTTTTTTCATTTTCCTTTTTTACCGCTCTTTATGATAAGAAAAGCAAGTAACACCTTACATTTAACGCGGACAAAGAAACAAACTGCACAGTGGCAAACTCCTGGCAAAAGGAGGTTTTGAGACTTTCTCATAAGTATTCGTATAATAACGTATTTTTGTTCCAATTATATTTGCCTTGTAGAAAATTCTGAGATGGTTAAAAGTCATCAAAAATATTTGATTATATATTTTTTTAAATTTCATTTTTCTAATTCTCATTTTCAACATTAATCTTTGAGCAAAAACCTTCAGAGCCTGCCACATTGTATTTCACTACACAGGCTTTTTTGTGCAATTGATATTTCTAAAACAAGGACCCTCTTAGTCGAAACACACAAAAACAAATAAGATACAAAATTTCTTACACCTCTCGCAAAACCAGATATGTAGCTCTTTCCACGTGCCAACTGCACCGTGATCGAGGGTCTTTAGCATTTCATGTGCTCTAAATATAGACTATGAACACACAATTAATTGTGTCAAACTTTAAACCTCGTTTATTCTCAGTACCCATAACAGCAGACTTTAACTGAACATGTCATGAATGTAAATGTGCCACAAGTTAATTTCGTTAATTTCTTGGCACTTGTGTGTGTGTGTGTGTGTGTATGTGTGTGTGTGTGTGTGTGTGTGTGTGTGACACCAATTAACCATTCAATCATTTGAATCTCTTAGGGGTCAGACACGGCCTCTGAAAACATAAAGTTAATTTGATAGAACAAAATAAATGTGGAGGATCACACTCGTCTGCAGATAATTTATTGGTGGTGGTCTCTGACCTCTGATCATCACACACACACACATACACACACACACACACACACACACACACACACACACACACACACACACACACACACACACACACACACACACACACACACACACACACAGTACTCCATCCGCTTGCTGAAACATCAGAGACATTTGGTCAAGTGGTTACTCTTCAAGGTCCCGTGGTTGACACTGATGGTTAAACAGTGGAAGTTGTTTCCTGTCTCCATTGCAGCTCAAACACCGGCATCCACTCAAACAGACGAACCAACTAACCTCCAGCTGACAACGGAGGGAAACAACACAGGGATAGTGCAAGAGGAGTTCACCAGTAAGTTGTCTGCATGTGTCTATTGTTTCTCAAATGTAGCTTAACCACGTCATGTGATCTGCGTTAAAGCACACTGACCACACACAGGTCCTGCCATAAACTGGGTTTCTCTTCTCTTGTTTGTCTGGAACCAGAATAAACTTAATGCAGAGAACGAATGAATATTCTTGCTGTTATTGTGACAGGATGTGGGATGCCCTGCTTGTGAAACACATCTCGGTGAATTCTGCAGGTGCAAAGCAAAGTGCGAGATAGCAAAGCTCCCACGCAGGTTTGCTCTGCAGGGCAACTTCTCTGCTGTTTCTTTCAACTGCATCCTCAGTCACACATTTCTGCCCCCGAGACATCTCAGTCCCACAAATCTACATGCAGAGCCAAAGAAATCTAATTTGAAAAGTAATATTGTCAATAAAAAACAATGGTGTTAAGAAGAAGCTACTGGAATTTACACCTAAAATTACAATAAATATTAAATACAATTAAATACAGTTAATTTACTTTATTATATAGTTGACATTAGAGATAAAAACAGGATGGATGGGGAGAGACAGGGGTACCACATGCACAAAGGGTTCTAGCCAGGATCACTACAGGATCACTACACCACTATAACACACTATAAAATGTTGTCAATCTATGGCATTTGAGGATCGCATTTTGGAAATATTTTATTATAACCATTACGGGCAAGAAAAGGGACACAAATAGTGAAATCATGCATGTAAAGGTTAAATTAAAATTAAAGCAAATTGTAGAAATTTGTATTTTCTATTGTTTTTGTAATTTTTTTACCATTTAATTTCAAATAAATAGAATCTAACCTCAATTAACATCTTACATGCATCAAGAAACACACACTGCTACCTGAAGCGTAGGATTATTTTATACTCAAAACCTGGCAAAAGTATACAGCTTACAGCTAAAGGCTATGACGCCATATGTATTGTGTATCCTGTTTAATTAAAGCTTGCTAAAAACTACCGTTCCCAGCTATTTTTGAGAACTAACTGATATTTAAAAAAAAAAGGAAATGATGTATCTGTGGGTTGAAAAACTGACCAAATCAAGAGCACAAGGATTTGATCCCTTTTCTCTGGAATTATCACCACCGTTTGTGTTTCTGCTTCTTTGTGTCCTCAGATGATCCTCGCGTACAACAGGTCGCCGGTAAATGCAGCTTCACGCTCACCATGCATGGAGGCCGCAGCAGTGACGTGGTGGCGCTACCGGCAGACTCTACAGATGTGTTGGTTGAACAGATGTGTCGGGATCTCAACTGCGGCGCCCTCTATCGTGTGATCAAAACCCGTTCCCCTCCCGGCGCCACCTGCTTCCACGACTGCTTGTACCGAGACGGTCGTTTGCAGAACTGTTCGGAGAGTGTGGGAGGGAACTGCAATGTGATTGCTGAAGCTATTTGCAGTAAGGTTTTTTATGTACATATCAATTTTGATTTATTATTATATCCTATGCTGATTATGAAATAATTGTGTTATTTTACTTGCTGTCTTTCCGGCCTTTATGAGTTTCACCTGTTGCTCGTCAGCCCTGTTGCCACCTTCCCTCGTTATCTCCATGGTGACGTATATACTACTACTACTGTACATATTTTGAACACCGGAAGGGTGACTTAGCCTCTCAATGCAGACTCAGATACCATGAAGATACCTGAATACGGGTACAAAAGACATGCAGGTACAGGTGACAGGAAAACAAACCTCCTTACAGCAACTAAAACTGAATTCACAAGGAAAGGAGGGAGATAACGAGGGAAGGTGACAACAGGGCTGACCAGCAACAGGTGAAACTCATAATGGCGGGAAACAACGAAAGAAAGCAAGTAAAACAACACACAAGAGGAGAGGACTTTCAAATTAAACAGAAAACAAACATTATGAAATGGGTCATTCTGCATGATAAGTCTTACTTTTGGCATAGTGTATTTCATTTGACTTAATCGATTTTTGAATAAAAAAACTAAATTTTTTTTACTTAGTAGTAGTATTTTTTTTTTTTTTTTTACAGTGTAGTAGACTATTGCTGCTTTTACTTATTATAGACAAAGAAAAAATGTGTACTTCAAGAACAAAGACACCCTAGACTTCATAACATAACAAATATAAATACATACTGTACATAATAGTCCATTTCAGCATTCCTTTCAGTCCAGTCTGATGGTATTCTAATGCAATGGTGAACGATAATTTACTTATTATTTGAATTGATTTCTGTATATTTATGACCTTTTAATAGGATAAACGATGGATAAACCACTAATTTGCAAGGATTTAAATAGGTGTGTTGTCTGCTGTCCAATGACTGCCATTAGTTGACACCATCCATGTCCTCCTCAGGCCACCAGGCAGTGCGGCTGGTCGGCGGGGCAGATCGCTGTGCTGGCCGGGTGGAGCTGTGGAGGGACGGGGACTGGGGAACCGTGTGTGACGACCAGTGGGACCTGCGGGACGCCGACGTGGTGTGCGCCCAGCTCGGCTGCGGCTACGCCCTGAGTGTGACGGGACAGGGCGGCTCCTTCCCGCCGGGCAGAGGACCCGTCCACCTGGACGAGCTCAACTGTACCGGCCGAGAGGGGAACCTGTGGGCCTGCGCGGCCGCACAGGACGAGCCCGACTGCGGACACAAAGAGGACGCCGGGGTCGTATGTTCAGGTCCAGTTCAGAAAAACGAATTCATAAATAGACATAGAAAAATAAAAATAACGTTCCTTCTATGACGGAATATTTAGTTTAAAGTTATAAAAAAGACTGTAGCCATGCTAGCAGCTAAATGCGAACAGTGTTAAAGCTAATGTTAGCATGCTCGCAAGCTAGTTAGCATGCTAACATTTGCTAAATGGCAGTGAACACAAAGTACAGGTGAGGCTAAAGGGCATTGCTTTGGCAGGTATTTGGTGATAGACTAAAATATTATTTTAATATGGTAATAATATGGTGACAATGATATATAATTATATATAATCATATATATATATATATATATATATATATATATATATATATATATATATATATATATATATATAATTTAATAATCTGGGGGACATGAATGTCTTTCCAAACTTTTATGGCAGACTTGGCTGTAATTGCCATTGAATGTTAAATTCATGTAGTCAAATTTATTGTAAAAATCCCCAAAGGAAAAAATATTCTCATGACCTTAATGGTCCAAAAGTCCAAGAAACAGCCCATTATATGGAATAATTTACTCACAAATGTATTACTTGCTGTATTTTCCCACTAATAGTTTATGTGTTTTTCTGCAGAGATGAGAGCCGTCAGACTCACCGGAGGTCTGGACTCCTGCTCCGGTCGGGTGGAGGTTCACCGTAATGGCAGCTGGGGTACGGTGTGTGATAACTGCTGGAATAAAAACATGGCCTCCAGGGTGTGCTCCATGCTGCACTGTGGTGCCGAGCCTCAGAAATACACCCAGTTTCTCCCACATCTCCCCCACAACAACGGGACACTGTGGTACTATCAGTGCGGTGCAAATGTGCCGAGTCTGTGGCAGTGCATGGAGTTTGTCAACCGAACACACCTGTGCTCGTCCTCTAAAGCATCTGGCGTCATCTGTAATGGTGAGAAACAGTGTTTGTTAATGGAGAATGTTTTGTCCAACAATAACAATACAGGTTTATTTGAGCTGGCCTTGTATAAGGCTACAAGACCTGATGTCTCGGTTTAGACAGTGAAATAGAGGCACAAAATACCAGGTTTGGCTGACATGTATCATATTTTCCCTTTCCACTCATAACATGTAGAAAACAGGACTCATAAGCAGGTATTTTATCATTTTTTTAATTGATTGCAGATAATTTAATTGGGTTTTCAGACATTTTGACCTCTTTTATAAATTATATTTACATTTAATATTAATATTATTTCCATCTATTGTTGATAGCAATTATAGTCAATTTTATATAGCTGTTAATTTACAGATGCCTTTTAAATTATGTTTTTAATGTGCTTTTTAACAGCTATTTAACAAGATTAATTCATTCATCACTGTCAAATAATTATTTCAATTTTTGAAATATGTTTCTTTTTTCTCCTCCCTTTAAAGTTATAGATTTGATTAATGACAACATGGTTGTCAGGTTAACAGTCAACAGTTTCCTTCATGTTTAGTCAGATTTCTTAAACATTTAAAAAAATATATATATAATTTCTGTTTTTATTGTGTGACTTCTGTTGTATTTTTGTTTGTTTCAATTTGAAACTTTGAGAACCATGAAAGTAGTCTATAAATAAAATATACGTTTATTATTACATTTATTGTTTTATTGTCACTGTTAGTCCCACTATATTTTCTGGCATGCTGTTCATTATTATATAATTCTTTTAGAAATATGAAATTCATGTTGAGCTCATTTTACTTCTGTAAATTAACTAATTTCTCCTCCTTATCCATCAGCTCACAACCAGAATGTGAACTTTAAAATAAATATTTTTGTCCTGCAGGTTCCCTCGGGTTTCCTGAACCCACCACAGCCACCCCAGCTAATGCTACTGAAATAACCGGCTGGACGACTGGTATATATTTAATTTCTATATTACTTAAAGAAGGCATATCGCATTATGTATATAAATGTTAAGTATTCTTTCACTTATTTAAGAGCATAGTAGGAGAACGGGTCTAAATAGACGATGATAATTATTATGCCGATGTGTACATTTGCCTTTCTTTCATCCCAGGAAGTGTGAACTCACACGAAGGCTTCCGCTTACCTTCTCCAGAGATCCTCAGCATCATCACCCTCGCTCTTATTCTCCTCGTGGTTCTCGTCATAAACTCAGTGGTCTGCTGCCATTACAGAAGAAGACACGGTCGGTTCTCCCTCCACACTTTGAGTCTGCGTTACGTTCTCTCATTATCCTCATCTGGACCGAAATACAGAGTCGGTTTCTGATTTTAGTACCTCTGCGTGTGCTCTGCGACCCGTCCAAGAATCTCAAGGATACAGTCGGCTTTTGCCAGCAGGAGCTGTGAAGTAAATCAGAGAAATCATTTTCTGGTTTTGGTTATTATGTGGCCTCAGTTCCACATAGCTTGTGCTCCTCATGAGAGTAAAATACATTTGAAACAGGTTGCGCAACTTTTCTTTGATATACTTCTGATAATGTTTATTCTCCAAACATATTTGCCTTCATTTCAATGTGGTCGAGGAGGTATTTTTAAAATTAAATTCAGATTTGTTTGTATTCTTTTTCTTTCTGTTGTTTCTTTTTCTTCTTATATTTCCATATTTTTAGTCTGTATTTTTCAACGAGGGAGAAGCATTAGATGTGTTTTGACTTTTCTGTGGTAAAACACATCCGATGCAAACTTATTATTCTAAAAAGAGTACTTTCCTCTGAGAGGATCTACAATCACAACAAAGTCTCCATCTCACGTCAGAAAATGTGAAAATATTCCAAACGTACTCCAGTTTTTCAAAGCACAGCATATCTAATTGAATTACATCTCTTCAGTATATTAAAAACTCTATTTTTTAAGATAAAATACAGTAACTTCAGTCAGTTAAAAACACACTATATCTTGGTAATTGTGTCCACAGCGTTCTTGGTGCAGCAGACTCGTACCAGCCCTCGACCTCCATCCGGACATCATCACAGCAGCAACCAAGACGCCGTCGACCTCGTCAAGGTCACTTCCAACCCACTGCAAACAGAAGGTCAGTGGCTGGACATTTCCAAGAATATGATAAATAAAAACACTACGTGTGAGTAGAATGTATTATCTCAGATACTAACGCAACTTAGACTTTTCTGTCTTTGTGCCCCGCATGTCTTTATATAGGAGTGAGAAACTTGTGCAGCATTTAAAAGCATGAAGTCAACTCATCAAGTCAATTTTTTTTTTTTTGTGTTTGTCTCAAAAAGTCCCCTCCAATCCCAGGTATCTTCGGAGCCAGCTTAGTAGTGTTGACAGCACGTCAGTAGATACAGACTATGAGCAGTATGAGACAAGCAATGATGCGTCTTTATCAACCTTTCGGAGTGAGCCACGTTCTTATATTTTCATTTTTGTGTTTTCTCTTTTAAGCTGTCCTCTCGCTGTGTTGCTGCATTTTGCGGTTGAAGCTGCGCTGCCATGTGTGTGTGTGTGTGTGTCTTTGCAGATCAACGCTGCTGAATGTTTGCAGGATGCAAATTGTGATTAAAACAATGCCTCATGTGTGTCATTTCACATCCAGATTCTCAGAGGTACAGAGTCGACGTGAACCCTTTGACGAAGCCCTCGGGTCTCGACAGCCTCTTGGAGGAAGGTGAGTCACTGTTGGTTTGCAAAGATGCCTCAGAAACAAAGAGGTGCAGCTTTGCCGATCTCAAGCACACACTATAATATTTCATGGGGTCGGCGATAACATCGACAGGCATAGTTTAAATAACGGGTGGGGATTTCTGAACACATAATTAGTTTGTTTTCGTTCAATTGAACATTTATTTAACAGGAAATCGAGGGAATATTTTGAGTTACATTGGTTTGTTTGTCCAAATATCCACAAACATACACACAAAGAAAAACAAAAGGCATACATTTATTGTGACACACAGATTGAATTATAGCAAAAACGGTAAATAGATTTTTTAACTAAAATATTAATTACATTATTCCATCTCTCCTATTTGTTTTTCTTCAAATAAAAGGTATTTACATGTGTTTTGAATAACTGTCCTCATGTTTTATCACATTATCTAATGAGCTGTTCTTCATTGTATCCCCCACATATTGAAGGGATATAACGATGAGCCACATTCATTTTTACAGTTTCAACTGTGCCTATCATTATATAATCTCCTGTTATTAAATGGGTTCTTTTTATTGGGAAAAAATGGAGCAGAACATGTTATTTTGTGTCTTCTGTAAATGAGCTTGATTTTACTTACTAAATTGATTGATTTAATAAAATACAGTAAATTCTTGATTGTATCATAGCTATATAGCATTTTCTTTAGAAACATTAAGAAACTTTTTTCTGGTTTAGACAGAAAAATGAAACAATTAAATGAGTTGTTAATTTTTGGGTTTTATTTTCCCAGCTCCTGAACCCACAGAAAACGTGATGGGAGTCTATACAGGCTGTAATGGTGACCCTGTAGAGGTCCAATACGCCAGAGTGTCAAAGATCTCCATGGACTCATTTGAGAGCTCCAGCACCTCCTCTGGGGAATGCTACGAAAACACACACAACCGGTACGCCTCCGTCAATCCTGGTCAGTCCACTTCATTCTCCTGCTTGTTTACAAATCCTTCCCATTCATGTCAGGTGTTGTCCTCTTATTATAATATCAATCTGAAAAGATTATTTTATAGCTGCACCTGCTGTAGTCTGGTTGACTTATTAATTATTACTTTATTGGTTTTATCTTTTGTGTCACCTCTTGGTTTGTTTTTTATTTTATTCTTGTTTTCAATCAGTATTTTTCTGTTACAATCATGTAATTGTTATTATCGTTATTCCCTGCCGAGGGTAAGATTAGAAGATCGATACCACCCATGTCAGCACACTTCTTCCTCTTTTTAATAGTAGTAATATTATATTGGTGATAATTGGAGAAGTAATACAAATACTGTCTTGTGATTGCGATATCGGGGGAGGTTGTGGCAGCACAATTCTTTCCAAAGAAAACGATAGTAATGCTGGGAAGATTCATCCATACTTCTTGTGTGCTCCCTCCCTAAATCTGGGTGTTTTCAGCTCAGAGTACAAAAAAAAAACCAACACACGCATGACTCAGAGGCAGGAGGATATGAAAGTCAATAGTCAACCTGAAACTGTCTCAAAAAGCTTTCACATTATAGATAAAGTTTAATGTCGTAAACCATGCTTTTGAGCCTTCAAGGCTCGTCTACAGCAAAGATCCTCTTTATCACGGACAAACAATAAACATGCAGATATCAGAAAAACGAGATCTCTAAAATGTGGTGATCTTTGTTATTGTCTGATCATTAGATGGTGAAGATGATAGTGGTGAAGATGACGGCCCCCTCTACTCTCCTGTGTGCCCCGACCAAAACCCTTCATGTGACTACGACTACGATGACGTCGGCGCTTCACATTAACCAGAGGAGGTAACTCGGGGACTAGAGTACTGTGAGACGGATCAGGGGAAGCCTTTTGGTGATGTGTGAGCTAAATGGAATCTATACGTTTAGGTTTAAGATGTTTAGATTTAGTTTAAAAAATGTGAATTCAAACTAAATTCTGAGCATTTTGACCCGAATGTCATACCTGACTTCTAACAAACTACTGTTTCCTGTGAACTGCAATAATAGATTAAATGTACAGCTGTTGATACGTGATATATAATTGAGCCATTGCTGGTATCACAAACACACATTGGGGCTTTTTCCCCCCCCAATCGTGAGCACAAGCTGTTTTGAATAGAGATGCCATTGAGAGTTGGCTATGCAAGGCGTCTACATGCATGAGTGCATCTACAAACTGAACACTGGAGACAAATCAGAAGCCGATTGAATGTTTTGAAAAGGATAATGTGTGATTTTTGCACGTCATGCGTTTAAAGGTTAGAGCTCTGAAATGTGTCACGTCTGAGCATCCTGGGCC
Organism: Eutrigla gurnardus; assembly: GCF_963514095.1. Lineage (NCBI taxonomy): Eukaryota > Metazoa > Chordata > Actinopteri > Perciformes > Triglidae > Eutrigla > Eutrigla gurnardus. The sequence continues at coordinate 18,762,401 of NC_139928.1, read as the reverse complement.
TGAAGTCAGTCACTGCTTTCTGCTGCATGGACATGCAAATATAATCTAACAAAGAAAGGCCAAAATGTGTGAATTGATTGATGAGATATCTAAAGAAAGTTTCAAGTTATTTTTTTTTTATTAAACTGAGATTAAATGAAAACCAATGACTGCATGAACGCTAGGGATTCAAACTTAGAATGTAAAGTTTAGGTGTTCTGTGAATGTAGAAGCAACTGTAAAGTATGTATGATATTTTTGTTTTTTAATATTTAATGTGTGTTTGCGGAGTAGTATGTAATAACTAGCATGTATTCAAACTATGAGCTAAAGTTCACCATGTATCGTCCTGTGGAGAAAAACATCTAAAATATCCCGCTCCAGCATAATCTCTACAACTGTGACTACGCTGCATGGCCAAAAGCATATAGACACACAAACATCACACCGATATGTGATTGTTGAACATGCCATTATAACTATTGGCATTATTATTATTATTATTAACAGCCTCCACTCTTCTAGGACTGATTTCTACAAGATTTTAGAAGCTGGCTGCCGGACGTTGATGCGGTTCAGATAAAAGAGCATTTGTGATTTGAAAGGCAAGCACATTGCATTGCAACTCAATGTGCTTCACATTAAAATACATGTGCTACTTTGTGCACATGAGCATTCTCTTGTGAAACAGGAAAAAAATCTTCTGTGTCACAATGTTGGAAGCACAAACACTGTAATTGTTTGCAACAGTAGCAATATTTCCCTTAATTGATTAATTGGACACAGTAAATAAATGACCCAGACCAAATGTACACTTAAGTATCTGTCCATATACTTTTGGCCATTTAGTGTATTCAAATGTCAAATGTCATACTATTGAGTTCTACCACAAGGTGGCACTCTAAGCTTGTATGTAAGTAAAGTTTTAAGTGACTGGAGTGAAGCCCTTACATATAAACTACAAAAACAAACTTGTAATACCATGAAGTATTTGCCAAATAAATGTATTTTTTGCTGTAACACGTTGTGACAAATGCATATTAACTCTGAGTCAAAAATAACGCACTGTGAAAAGAGTTTGAGAGGGAGAATCTGGATCCTGATCGGGGGCCAACATAAACCATCAGAGCGGTTTGAAACCAGACCTGGCACGGCTCCTCTTGGTCCATTTTATCTTCAGCAGCTGCAGAGCATCAACGCGTCCTCCTGATCCAACGAGATGCCTTGCATCAAAGTGACGACTCGTTTTGTAGAAGCAAATAAGACGAACTGCTTCAAAAGCACCTGTAGAGCTTTTAATAGGGGGGGGGGCGGCGGTGGCGAACGCACAGATAAACAGGGATTAGCGTCAGCTCAGCTAACGTGAGAAAACAGGAGGGATGATGCATTAGACTGATAATAACCTAGCAGAATCGGGTGTTTTCTGACTGGAAGGTATTTGGCAAGGAGGGTGAGCGTGTTTCAGGGTGTGGAGGGGGAGGACAAGGGGGTGAAGCTGAGGAGTAAAGGAGGAGGACAGGAGAGTCATATATTACACTCAAATTTAGTCCGGAGCTCTGCATCGAGATAAACAGACGAATTAACGACCAGATCTCCTTATGAAACACAATCTCTTTCACATGCCGGAGAATCCCACACACTCACACACACACACACACACACACACACACACACACACACACACACACACACACACACACACACACACACACACACACACACACACACCACTTAACAGAGATTCCATCTAAAAGTATGCACTGTGATATATTACAGATCCTCCTCCAGCAGTTTGCTTTTGTTTTATTCCGCTCTGAAAGATCGATAAATCACAATCTTAAAATCTGTGGATTTACAATCCTGATTAACATCAAGGGGAAAGAAATGTACTACGCTAGTATTTCAAGTAGCTTGTAGTATTTGAGGGATTAGAAGATCAACCCTCTGTTTTTACTTTGTTCATTAAATCAGTTACACACAAAGGATTATGGCTCCATAAGTCCGTAAGTTGCTTAAAGTGTTCCGATCCTGCCCGAGTTTAAACTTTTGAACTCTGTTTTGTGAAGGAGACGGCAGTACCTGCCTGCAAACAATATGTAGCACAGGTTTGTCATCTGCTGTAACAAGTTATATAATTCATATTACAACAATGGTTTGGTTAGATATTGATTTGGGGGTTTTTAGTGTGTTTAACATAATTTTTTTTTTATATCTACACACATTCATTTCCTACATGAAACTGCCCACAACGGTGAATTATCTTGAGTAACTGGGTCATGATGTCTGCAGAGAGACATTGCTGTTGAGCATTGAGCAACTAAAGAGGCAGATATTTCCCTCAGGGGTTGGTAGAGACCAAAAACAGAGCTCAAAATGTGTTAATATGTCAGTGCTGTGTGTCTGTTAACTTGTTTTAGAGTTTTTTTCTAACCCTAAAAAAGAAAAAAAATATATTATACCTTTTGGCTTTATTGTATTTGGATCAAAGCCCACAATTCATATATTGTTAATATGAGTTTGGTGTTACTTTTGAGAATAGGAATCCCCTTTCACGTCCATAGCAGCTGTGATTCTGTTCATAAACTTAAAGAGGGTCTGTGAACTGTTTCTACATTATCATTTGTGTACCTGAGAGTAAGAAAATCCTATTATTCAATAGCCTTTCACTGAAATACTCTCTTCATGCTCCCAACCGTTCATTTGCAAACATTACCATGTCTGATTAGTGCCTTACTTCACTGTGACCTTGTAGGTTTTGCTCTTGACTTGGCCTTTGTATTGCCAATGCTCATTGATTGCCAGCGACATGTTGCAGGATGGACTGCAGCCAGTGAAAAACAGTGAGGTCATCAGTTTAGGTAGAGCCCCAGATGGTTACAGACCCAGGTGAAAAATCCACTTCAGCTTATTAATCAAGGCTTTTTTTTTTCTTCCTTTGGCCTAGAAATGGCGAAGATTTATTCCACTGCCATTAAATCCACTTATATTCCCTTTCTCTTGGTTCGTCACTCTCTCTGTGAATCAGCTTGTAGTTTGGCTGTAAACGACATGACAGCCTGCCGGGCTGAAGCTCGGGTGCACTCGCGAGGCCTGGTAATAGTGTTGATTACTCCTCACTCATTAGGTTGCTTTCACTGCCGCCGCTAAGCCCTCATCAGGAGGTTTTTGGCTGAGCGGCCGGGTAGGGGCCCTGATCCAATTCACCTTTAAAGTTCAGTGGACCTGTCTGGGTTGCCACGGGTCAGTGCATCGCTCTCCATGCTGTGCACTCCCAGAGAGGCCCTCATTACCTCATTTCCTGTTACTACTGTACAAGACAAGCGTTTGAATCTCATGGTTTGGTTGCGTAAAAGCCTGCAATGTTTGTCACAAATGGTAGTTTTTAAACTCTGGATTGAATCCTTGTTGAATTTATGTCTTTGGAGAAGAACAAGGGGGGTAATTAGCTGTTTATACGGTGGTCTTGAAGTGAAAAAAGACATTATAATAACAAATCAAAGTGCAACATTTTAGAAAACTACAATCTCTGAAAGCAAAACAACATTTTCAACACAATTTTTCAGAATAAATTTAATCAAAAATACACTTAATATGATACATGTTATTAACAATCAAGTTGAAAACTAGATTGTAACAGTTTGCAACCATATTATATTTTAATGTGGGTAAATAATCCAACAACTCTTTGTTTTGGGGTTTTTTTTAACTGTGGGTATTGCGTAAAATTAACCCATTGTTATGTTGACCCAATGACCTTCGCCGTCGACGTAAATCTCAGAACATTTGTTGTGTTTTCAGTGTTTTGCTAATGCATTCATCCAGTGTTGTGTTTTGCGTCTCAGGGCCACCATACGCTTCTCATAAGACACATTTATTAGTCCGTATAAAGAAATGAATCCCAACTTGAAAGCTGGCCTGGCAGTGCAGCGTTTAGCTCATTAACCTTTTTTCTCTTCTTAGCACCTCGTTGCAGTTAACAGTCTGTGGCCTCTTCCCCACCAAGACACATTCATGTAGCTGCCAATCAGGTCAATGCTGCAATTAAGCTGCTTTAAACTTGTTCAGTGGTGCCTGGAGGCCGTAAAAATACTTCCGTTTGAGTGTCAATGGGAGCCTGTGGCGGTTAACGCCGCATTCATGGGAGAATACATTGTGTCCAGTTAATGTAAGTAGTCTGGTCAGCGGGTCAAAAGGGCAGCAGGACTGAAGGATATGAGGACGTGCGGTATCCTCCAGCTGTTCCAGACGTGATTCACAGTAGACCTGATACGTTGTGTTGTTTCTTCTTCAACTTCCACATTTTCTCAAGCAAGTTAAGAATTTATGGACACATTTCCTTGTTTGTCTCCGACCAGATGGAGTGAGGTTTATGAGTGTACGCTGCATGTCGGACTGCGGCATCTCGCTCTGAGTGCCAGTCAGTCAGGACAGGCGTCATCAATCTTACTCTGCAGTGAATGGCAGATTGGCTGCCATAAACCAGGCCTGATTGCAGTGTGCTGTTCCCCACGGAAGAGTTTTCAGGGCCAACGGAGGCATGGAAACACAACCATGCAGATATAAACTATGTGTGTGGGACTCTGGGAACAGGATGGCAAACTGTACCAGTACTGGACAGCAATCATTCATCTTATTTATTATCCTTTTCAATCAAATACGATCCCGTAAACATTCCTAAAGCAACAACATTAAGCCACGATTTAGGCATGGCAACCTGTATGAGGGAAACGGTTAACTTGGGCTCCTGTTGAATCTGGCTGCAGGGTATTTATATGTAAATTATTTTGTTTGTGGTCATTTTTGATAATGTAAATGTCGTATAGCTAGATTTTTATGCAAGGCCACAATGTCAAGTTATCATTTCACTCTGAAAATAGTCCCTTTTCTATTTGTTCGTTAATAATGTCTCTGCTATCGCAATTAATACATTCCAGATCAGGCTGATTGACCATCCATAATAAATACTGCTATATTTTTTGTAATAATATATATTGTAAGTCAATTTGTTGTCATTTAAGTTTCCCTGGTAAACAGTGATGCTGTGTAAATATCTAGGGCTTTTATTGTGAAAGGTTAGAACGAAAGAAGTTGTTAATAAGCTGTTAATAAGCATAATAATTAAAAAAATACTATTTGACCTTCTGTGTTGTGATGCTCTGCTCCAAATCAGTGCAATGCATGATGGTACATAAGGCTCGGTGAGTGACCTTCGGTTGTACACGACCTTTCAAGATGAATTGTGGGATACTTTGGTTCCACAAATAGGGTCTAATAATTCTCACCAAACATTCAGACAGCACTACGACATGGAGAACTCACTGTGTAGTGAGCATTGAGTGATTTCGGACACAGCCCTGGAACTGGCTAACCTGAATGGAATGCAGCCGTCATTAATGTTATTAATTCCACCTGTGCTTTTCTCTGCTTTGGAGAACGGGGTCTATCTTAGTAAACTGACCTTTATGTCCGAGTCATCATGCTGCTGCCTTGTAACGGTTCGGTTAAGTGTCGAGTGGACTCAAAACTAGAACATGAGGTAAAAAAAACACATAAAGATGTACATGGTTGACGTCAACAAACAAGGTCAGCAACCGTCAGTAATCTTGCAGAGGACTGTTGTTAGTGGGCAGGTGTATCTACGGTCCAGAGTGATTAATGTGAATGAGGAGCAGGTGTGCAGTGCTGGCAGGTGATGATCAGGTAACTGGGGAAATAGTGGTTATTAGTATTCATGAGTTGTGTATATATCTTTCTTTTTGCATGTGCAGTTATTTGTTAAATGTTGACGTGTTGTTCTAAGATTCATCCTGATTTGGATCCTAATTGTCACAAATGTAAATCACATATAGGGTCGTTTTCACTTCCTTCACTGGTTGTAGAGAATCCAACAATGCGACGGCCAAAATGCCGAAAATCGTAGTCCACAAACTGCCACAAAGTCTACGTCCACTTCTCATATACTGTCTATGGTTTAGCCATCGATATTCTGACTTGATATGACTTTATGTTTTATCACCATATACTTCTTTTGAAGGATGAAAAAGACACATTTTCAGTAATGTAACTATATGTACTATGGCTCATTTACAGTTTTTTGTTGATTAAGGAACACTGTTTTCCGTGATTCCACTAATAATATACTTGTATTTATAATATTGAATTAACCTCCAGCTAGAATTCCTTCCACTCTATGAAACCCGACCGACTGTGAACACATCACTCTGCTTCAGTGTGACTTACGCATGCACGGCAAAAAAAAAATTACATTCTGGCACAGACAGCACATCAGGCCAGGTGAGGGGCTCGCTGTGGGTATGAGTCATCTCTGTTGTCATGGTTACACAGCATCACCATTTGTTTGTGCGCCCCAGGCGAGGTCCATTAATTACAGAGTCAATCTGGCACAGCCTTAACAGATCATGTACTGTAAATGTGAACGTGCCAACAGAGTTCTCATTCAAAAGACTTCAGGCTCTTCGTGCAAAGGAACGGTAACTTCACCTCCAACGATGGAGGGAAACTGAGCAGGAGGATGGAAATGACTTTATGGGGATGTCAAACAGTGAAATTCAAACATTCTACAACAAAGATTCAGTGGGATTTTAATTTCACCATAAAAAAAATTATATTTGTTTATTATTATTAATATATTAATAGTAATACTACTACTACTACTAAGAATAATATTGAACTAAAATATAATTATTAATATTCATTTTAAATATTATTGGCAAGGAGATACTGTGTATACTTTCTGAAAATGCCTTAATTTTGTTTAATATTTAATTGATTTAAATGTATTTATATATATTTTGTACACACATATATATATATTAACCATTTATATTATATTTAAATGTAAAAAAGGGCTCCAACTTACTGTCAATAAATCATTCTTTTAATTAACTCATATTTATTCAATTTATGTCAAATATAATAAAGACAAGCAACAAATATTTGACTTTTTTGAATCCACAATTAAAATAGTAACTGATGGATTTTTGGTTTGATTGACAAATCAATTAATCAACTGATTGCTGCAGCTCTCGTGTTGATTTACTTTGCTTCCATACGCGGTGATCAGTTTATTGTTGATCACATGACCTCCACAGTTCTGGGACGTGTGTTGTGTTTCTGATTGAATGAGGTCACTGAAAGATTGATCGCTAGGCATGCTAGGTGATGGTGAGTGAGCTCGGCCAGTGTAGAGTCTCGGACCTGTGTGTGTGTGTGTGTGTGTGTGTGTGTGTGTCTGTGTCCGGTCAGCCGCTCCATGCCACCAGCTTAACCCCTGGATTCTCCGCATTCCAGCCCAAAGTCAGGCACAAGTCACACCGCCGGTCCGTTTAAGGTGATTGACGTTATTTGCTACCATTAGGCACTACTATGTAATTGACCTTTGACCCCTCACAAGCGACCTGTTGAAACAGCTTTAAACCAGATCGTCTAATCTCCATGGGAAAAGCCCTCAATCTAGACTTAGGGCTCTAAAAGCAATCAACACCTAAAGGTGAAAGAGGGGAGCCGGGGTCACTGCCACCAGATCACTCTGATCCAGTCGGGGGGCGATGATGATCATTTTGTTCTGACTCACCGAACTGCACAAACACACTTCATCAGAAAAACAAGTCGGGGCTTCCCCTCCATAATGTCCTTGTTGTGGGCTCAAATATCGTTCTCATTACCCATTGTTGTTATTCACCAGACAATGTCAGAGCGTGATTACACTTTTTGATCAAAAGTACAATAATGTACTCAGATTTTGTATCAAAAAAGTTTGGGTTTTTCTGTCTTACACTTAGATATAAAAACTTAAGTCCACTTGACATTTAGTAGCTTGACAAAATTAAGTAGCAACAGCTACATTTTAAATAAACGTAGTAGATTTCGTATAGATGAAACGTAAAGTTACATTTAAGTATTTATTTTATGGCAATGTCCTCGCATATCCTCAACATTTGATGATGGATACTCTAGATCTATTATATTATATTATAGTATATTATATTATATTATATTAAATTAAGGACAGTCTGCAACAACTACCAGAGACTGAGATACATATTCATTTAAAATGTATCTAAAATCAAACATAAGACATGTTTTACATTTTGATGTACTGTCCAGTATTTTAATGTGTTTTATGAATTGTATTAGTAGATATAAGTATAGTTTTTCCTGTTTTTTTGTATGTTTGTATTTCTTCTGTAGCTTTCGTTACACTTGCTGAGGGACTACAGTTAAAAATGAGCCAAGACGGCTAAACTGGCACATTTACAGAATTCCCTTTTAACGTGCACTGGGCTCGCAACACTAAACTGTAAAAATAAAAAGATAAAATACTAGATTCTCTGGAGTAAAATTAACTTAGCTGGTGAACAAAACAAAAGCAATCTTAATATAAGTCCCTCAAATATTCAAACACCAAAGTGTGACTAATTTCTGCACAAAACAAGTAACAAAAGAAACAAAAATATGAGTGAGACTTTAATTCTTGATCATGCACACTACGAGTTCAAACATAAGTGCAGGTTGCTGTGTAAAAGTGGACCTTTTGTTTGGATATTTGATCAGTTGTGAATCCCTGGAATACCCAGTAATGTACGGGAATATACCTCAAAATTATATAGTAAAAAAATAACAGATTGGGCCTTTGATCTAATTTTATAATACCCCATAAAAAAAACTAAATTTCTTGCCTATAAAAGGACAAAGTTTGAGTCCCGGCGGTGGCACAGAAACGAGAATATTCCAGATCACGTCCACACGTTGTATTTTTGGATGCAGAGCCTCAGCGTGTGACTCCAGGCGGCTTCTAAAATCCACTTTGGTCAAGTTTTTACCCGGCGGACGTGATACAGTCTGACAGTTTGGAGGGATTAACGGAGGTTTGACAACAAGACATTGTTTCAAATGATACTGATCAAAGTTCACTTTAATCCTGTTAATTAAAGCAAAGAATAACACTGAACAAATCCACAACTTAAAAGAGAAGCTCGATGAAAGGCTTGATAAAAGATTTTGATCTTGTAAAATTCTCTGTTAATGCTGATTTGGGATCAGAAACGCTGCCGCTGCTGCTTCCAACCTCCAGAAATGTGTGATTGACAACCTTATCAAGGCCTGAAGAGTGAAGGAGCTGGAGTAAACCTGCTTTATTAGATGAATGCATGCGTGGTGGGAGGTCTGTCTGACTTGTTGTTAATGCTCGTAAACGCTGACCTCTCCCATGCCATGTGCTTCCCAAATCCAGATATGAAAAGTGGCTTACAGATCAAAACATGCTTTCATCACCGTGTTCACACCGATCACGGCTGAGGGAGAGAAAAGGATGGAAAATATATACTGACTGTTCAGAAACTCATAAACACATAAAAAAAATTGATAAGTAACAGGAACATAATGAATGCAGCATATTATATTATTAGAGTATTATTTATTTTCCTGTCCAGATGAAAAGCAGCCTCTTTGCCAGCTTTGGCACACTTACAGCAATGTTTGTCAATGTGCTCTCACCCTTTAAATCAATCAATCAACAAGGTAACCGCATGAAAAATTAAAATGGGAATGGGTGGGCATTTCACAGTTATTCAGTATGATATGTATGATATTGGAATTATGAAAATATTGGGTCTTTAAAGTGGAGCTGAAATGAAAAAATGCCCTTGTAACCCTTTTAGGTCATATTGTTTAATTTTAACAATATGTCGAAAAAAATAAAAAAAAAACAATTTCTTTGTATTTTCATATGAAAATCTTATGGTTTTTTTTCTTCCTCGAAAACACACTATCACAAATGGTTGCATCAGGTAGCACCAAACAATTTTAGACAATCAATCAATCTACAACTTGTTAGCGTCACAGAGCTGGAGAAGGTGGTGCCATAACCTTTTCAACCATCAAATCAGATTCCTTTCAACGTTAAGTCCCGCCTCCAATCCCGTTCCACTCTGAAATACATCAGCATACAAAGATAGATTCTACAGATCAACAAAAAGTCTTTAAAAAGTACATATTTTTATGTTTTAGGACTGCAAATATTACGTAATTCGAATTATTCTCATTGTTAATATTAGTATTACTAATGTTAATGTCTTCAATTTCTTGTTTTGGACCAACAGTCCAAAATAGTATTTAGTTTACAAGAATATAAAACAGATTAAATCCATAGACTTGTCTATGGATTCATGTCTTGCTTGTATATTCATGAATTACTCTATTGATCAAAGATACTCAGCTAACAACAGATAGTCGCAAAATTACATTGTTTCATTCATTTTTTCAGCTTCATTACTATGCAATGGTTGATCACAGCAGGACTGTTGTTTTCTGGGTGTGCTGAGATATTGTGTGTTATTAATCATCAGATAAATTCAATAAATGTGTGTATTTCCTTATTAATGGTGCATATTTATTTATATTTATTCGTTTTTGCATATTTTTTGAAGCTTTGACTTGCAGCACTATACAGCTATTCTATTTTGTCAAAAAAGGTGAAAATACTCATTTAAACAAGTTCTGTTCTGTTCTCTCATCAATATTCCCTCCACATTTACTCCTTTCTTTTCCCCGATGCATTTTCTTTTCCCGTGTGCAGATAAATCCCAGATCCAGCAGTTTATACAAAGTACAATGCTCCTCTATTACATCCAAGACATGTAAAATATTTCCTCTTGAAGTTGCCACACGTTTCCTCAAACTTAAAAAGCCATAATTGGAAACAGACAGCTTGTGTACCTCTGAGTCACAGTAGCCTGAAATATGTTTAAATCTTTATTATTTTCTTTCAATCCAGGCGACTGATGGTCATTTTTAGTCTTGAATCAAACTGCTCTGGGAAACGTTGTCGCGGAGCAGTTTGGTAAACGTTGATTGGAGGGATCTTTCACCTTTCAATCCTGCTTCAAGCTTCAGTTTAAACTAAATGTTTGTGTATGTTTTCCTTAAAGTATGCATGGGAAAGTGCCCCCGCCGGCTCCGACTGAACGCTCCCTGTGAATAAATGCATGAATTTATGACTCTGTGTGTGTGTGTGTGTGTGTGTGTGTGTGTGTGTGTGTGTGTGGCATAGCAGCGGGCCTTTCCGTCTTGTCAATGGAAAACATTAGTGTCATGCCCCCTCAAGCCCACCCCCCCTCCCCCCTCTTGTTTAATTCAGTCCATCAACACTTCCTCCTTCAGCCTGTTAGTGTCACACTGCATTTCCTCTCCGGCCTCAACCAGAGCGACTCGCCACAGTCGGCCCAGTTCAGGTTTCCCTCAAACGGCAAAGGGCTTCAAAGTCAATAACTGCTTTCTTGATTTTTATTGACCCAAAGACTAGACTCCCCCTTTCCGTCTGCCCCAACGCCACTCGCCCCCACATTTCTTTAAGGGGAATAAATGACAGTAAGGAGGGGGATTGTGCCGAGGTTTGAAAGTGGTGTTGTCTTGCTGATTGCACCTGCAACTCATTTAACAAGGTGTTAAAAAAGTGCAGCACCTCAGAGCTTCCCTGAATATCTGAAGAAGAGCAAGAATCATCTAAAACACTGTCGGGTTCAAGTTGTTTTTTTTAAATTGCTTAAATGTTTTAGCTAACTGAAGACATTTACTGGAGGTTTCCTCTACTATGCTACATTTTGGAGTATTTATTATCATGTTTAAATGTTCATTCTTGGCCTTGGAAATAGCAGATTGCAGCAGCAAACAAATATTCAGTTTGCCCAGTTGTCATAGATACGGTTCAGCTGATACCATATAACCTAGGTATGAAATATTGTACTTTTTACTACTTTTATCTTATGGCTCCACTCACTTTTACAGTTTGAGATTTCTCATTCAGCATCAGAAGAACTCGCAAAATACAGCTTTTCTCTTGTAAAAGTCTTTCGTCTCAAAAAGGTCACATTTTCAGGAACTCTATAAAAATTATCTAAAGGTTTAAGAAAATCTATTCAATCTGTACAATAAACTCTTCTGGCCTTCTTCTCTAGCCTTTCTTTACTTTTTCAGCCGATCTGAAAGGATGAAGGAGGAAACACTTTTTTTTACTTTTACTTTCTCAGTTTTATCATCCTCATAATTGTTAACATCGAAGCACAAACTGGTTTTCTGATAATAATTTTCCTTCAAGGTGCATTTATTGGAAGGAATAACGTAATTTATGATTGAATTCAATTTTAAATTATCTTTTAGACATATTTATGAAGTCTTCTGTGTTTTTGCAGGGCCAGATTTGGACTAGACTTGAAATGTTAAGAGGGATCTTTCGGGGAGCATTTTATAGTCAATGTGCATGCTTTTTATTATTTGTTTTGGCTTTAACCTTTTTGTCTTCCCTTAACTATCTAAATGGCCAGTAAAAATATAGTATTTTGTATCACTGCGTAAGTTTAAATTGTGTTTCAATTGTAAATATAAGCAATAAAATGAATCCAGGAAATTACTGCTCATATTCAAGAAATAATCCCACATCTAATCAGGTGTAAAACAGCAGTTATTTTTACACAGACAAGATATAACATGTTCATTAGTGAGCTTTAGCTGGGTTTTTATTACCTTGAGAGAGAGCCAGCTCGCTGTTTTCTTCTGTTTACAGTCTTTATGCTAAGCTAAGCTAACTGGCTGTAGCTTTAAATTTACAACACTGACATGAGTGGTATCAATCTCACACCAGAAAAAAAATGAACGTATTTCTCATGACTTTTAGTTTGATTAAAACATGTATTGTGCCTCTATCCTGTAATTACCACTTGTGACCACAGAGGCCGCTGTTACTGACAAAAGTAACAACGCTGAGCTTTATATGACGTGCAAAGAAATCTAAATATGTGAGATTTGGTGATGCATCAAATCAAATCGTTGTGGTATGAAATGGTTGGCCTCTATGGGGTTTCACCACACTAGGAGTATTTAAAAAATAAGTGTTCGGTGTGTCTCCCTGCGGGTGGAAAGGTGGAGAAAGAACAGACAATCTGTAGGTAATCAACCGCCCAATGACTGCCTGTGATCTTTTTGGGGAAATCGACTCACTAATGGCTCGCCTTGTGTCCTGTGTCATTTCCTTTTGATGTGATCGGCCAGTGATGATCAGTGATCTGGCTGCGTGTAGTAAAGAGCTCTCAGCAGGCACTTTTAATTACCGGGGGGACTGATTTTGGCTGCAGAGTGCAGCTCGTCTGGTTTTTATTTCCAACTGCAGACTGACTGTAAAACAACACTACCAGCGCTGTCACCCAAAACCAAAGCTGCTCATGTACAAAAGCAGCGCGGGCCCTGATTATCATTCTGTGTCGGGCATGTGAGCGACAGTTGCTCTGTTTTTACTTACAACCCCTCTCCCTCCTTCCCTCCTTCCCTCCTCCTCTCTCCTTCCTTTAAGTATCTTTCTGCACACACACACATAAAGAAAAAAAAAACTGATGTCAAGTGCACACGCTACATGCTCTATCTCAGACAAATCAGAGCCAGGTGCGTCTGTATGAGAGAGTTCATATTAGAGAGATATTGCAAACATCTGCATGTTCTGCGTGTCCTCATCATTTAGATCCCTGTGTGACAGTAAAAGGCTGCAGAGAGGAGAAGAGGGGAACACCCGCAAAAAAGTAACTCTGCCCGGTTTGTTCTGCTGCCAAAAGGCCTGACGGATGGAGCACGCACACACACGCACACGGTCGCGTTTCCATCCCTTCAGAGAACATTACATTGACTTACATTTATTTCCTGTAGACTTAACCTAACCCTAACCATAACTGCTACTTGCCCAATCCCAGTCCCCGACCTTAAACCAAGTCTTCACTCTAAAATGTAAAGATTTACGTTCGGGGGACTTCTGTCCCCAAAACAATTGGGGAGTCCCCACAATGTGACTATGTAATCGGGCCCCCACAACGTAAGTAAAGCCAACACACACAGACACAAATACGTACAAACACACATACATATTTCCCTGTGTTTTTCTCCCAATATCATGGACTTCCTCTCACAATGTTCACCATTGGTATCTCCCAAATTAACTGTATCTCCCACTTTTAAGTCCCTGTGACTGGTGGATGTCCCCATGTTGGTAAAAAAAACAATGCCAATCAATACTTGTCCTTTTCTCTAACTTTCTCCTCCTGCCTCTTCACTTGTCCTGTCTTTCTGTATTGTCTGCCTTTCATGAACACACACACACACACACACACACAACCACACATACCTCTCCTGGCCCTTGCCCTTTTCCCCTCAAGTGCATCAGAAAAGAAGGAGTGGTATCAGGACTTTTCCAATCTCTATAAAACTTTACCCTTACGAGGTGTTGTGGATAACGTGCATCTTTGAGATGTCAAAAAAAATGTGGATCTGCCCCGGCTGCCCTCTTATGAAACATCCACCCGAGGCCACAATCTGTACGAGACCAGAGAGATCAAGCAGGTGAACGAAACCAGAGGATCTTGTTCAAAGCGCAGAAACATAACACGTGTTACAAAGTATGTGTTCAGATAGATAGAGGTTACATCATAGACATAGAATCAGAGTAGAAGGGACATTCCTGTTCAAACAGCAGAACAGGATGTTCAGAGAGGCTACCGTCGCCACTGTATTGCAGCATTGTAGCAGGTAAACCTCCATATAAACTACATTGATTTATGGTAAGTCATATGCTAATTCCACCATGCTTTAATGCAGGGATCGGTGTGGGTCCAGGTTTTTGTTTTAGCCCAGCACTGCCTCACCTGATCCAACTCATCAAGGTCTTGATTGAAGGCCATGGTTAGTTAATTAGTTGAATCAGGTAAAACAGAAAGCCTGCTCCCACGCCGGCCCTTCTTGGATAAGATTGGACACCCTGCTTTAATGCTACACTTGTTCCAGAAAATTAAAAACATATCTATCCATCTATCTTAAAGACACCAAGATCTTCATCAGTGAATATTTTACGTACAATGTGAGACAGGAACGAATGGAGCTGAAGCCTAAACTTAAGCTCCCGGACAAAATCCCCAGATCAGAGGCAAATCCACTTTGGCTCAGCACTCGCACATCAGCGCTCCAGCACCATGTGTGAACTGTCCAAGGATGCAAGTTGAGAGTCTCGCTGATGCCTCGCAGATGGATTCCAGATATCGTTTATCTATCCGGATTTGTCGAGGAGTCTGCTGGGGAGCAACAGCCAATGAAACGTGTGCCTGTAGCCTGTGGGAGCTAGGCGTTGCATTTGCAGTTGTTGCAACACCAAGTGCGTTTGCTCGAATAACCCAGGCGGAAAACCTCCGGTTCTGAAAAGTAAAGTCCATGCTGAAGTGCCTTAGACATGCATTCCCTCTGCTGGCCATCAGGGGGAGACTCGTCTGTTTGCAAAGAAGAATCTGATTTGTAGTATATCAGAAATTACCCTACATCTCACTTGATTTATTACCTCACTAAATATTGCTCTGTTGCTTGTGTTCATCAGATCCACCCGTCGCTCCTCCACAGCCCAAATATGGTCACTTCCTTCACTGGTTGCAAAAATGCAAGAATGCAACAGCCAAAATGCCAAACTTGAGGCAAAATAAGAGTATCGAAAGAAAAATGAAGGTTTAACAAGATTGGAAACTGCATTGTTCACAAAGATGAGTCTTTCTCTTGATTGTTTGCTTGAATCTAAATCCTGAACAAAATGAATGAAGGGCCTCCTTTTTCAAATAAATGCTGTTTATGTGATCAGTATGTTGTATTTCTGTTTTTATATTTCGTTTTCTCTATCTTTCTATTTATGTCTGCCATTTCCCTTCCTGTTCTTTCCGTCCTACATGAGTGAGGTGGGGGGCGTGGCCTGGGTGTGGTAGGGGGCGCGACCTGACTTCTCCTTCTGCAGTAACAAGGCACTCCTGATGCCCGTAACCTCATCAACCTGCACAATAAAAGCCTGGTCTTCACTCCACCACTCTGTAAGATCATTCCCTCTTGTTCAGTGGTGTGCTGCAGTTTGTTTGCAGTGTTTTCATAGATGTTAGTGATTAACGAGACTTCCTCGTGGTTTTCTTGTGGCTTTTGTATTTAGTGTTTTTTCTTGCATGCACAGATTTCCTGTGTGTCTTGCTGTTCGCCTGCTCTTGTGTCTTCTGAGTTGTTCCATGTGCTCAATCCTAATATCTCCTTCAGAGATAATTATTCAAGCCAATTGCTTTGAGTCTGAACAAAGCCAAAAAAAATCAGAGTTTAGACCTTTAAAATGTATCCTTTCTAATGGGAGGTTGGATAACATCTGTGTTAATACTTTACATAACAGTGTGAAACAACTGAAATATTTGGACATTTGTACTTTAATTATGCTTCTCTGGATAAAAGCCGAGCAGAAAAAGTTTGGCATCCAGTAAAACTTGTTTTGAAATAATCTTTTCAGTTATAGTTTTACCCAGAATGTTTGAATCTTTCAATGCATTTTGTGCACATATCCGGTATGATTTTGTAACAAACATGTCAAAAACAAAGAAGAATCCAGCTCCTAACAGGGTACAGTTCTTTCCTGCGAACGGGTGACTCAGCTTGGTGACTCAGCATGGTGTTGGAGTATCTTGTAGACACTACTTAGTGCCAAAACCTGATCCATTCTCTCCAATCTTATGCTTTTTAAGGAGTTTGGAGTGCAAATATCGTCCTACAAGGATTAACTTGGACGGTAGTGGCAGAAATACTCCACTCCGTTCAGGCTCTTGTGGGAAACATTCCTTTGCTGTTTGGTGACATTGTGCCAGAAGGAAACCAAAACTTTCCTGCAGATAATCAGCATCATATTTGCTCCATCTGTTACACTAGGAATGACTGTACATTTCAAGTATTTGATATTGGAACATCGTGACTTGTTTAAACAGTCGTACAAATAGAAACTTGATCACTTTGTCACGCAGCTTGTATGAGAAAAATACGACTCTGAATACATCTGTGGAGCCCGAGAAGAACACTTTAAGAACATTACTAAATCACTTAAAAAATAAAACAACAGTACAACGATGGTGACTTGTTTACGGAGTGCTGCATGCTGCTGTACTAAAAGGCATCGTTAAGATCAGTGTAAGAGACTGTCAGATTGAACACGATACTCTGGGTTTCACACAATTAAAACATAGTTTTAGTCGATGCGTTATCTATTCCTTGTGAACAAGCTCGTGGTTTACTGTTTCTATGAGCGTTTTCATGCCTACCAAGTATGTGTAAGTGATGAGATAGATGTTATCAAAGCAGACAGTCTTGTAAATGATAAGCCCTTTGATTTACAAAGTACTTATGTTGGAGCTGAAAGCCTTTATAATATACAGTTATTTGCTTTTAAAAGTGCATACGTAGTGACGTTTCGCCCCAATGGTGCTCGGAAGATTTTTTTCTGAATAAACAAAGATAAAAAGATAGTTTGTTTTAATGATTTATGATACTCGTTCACTGTTAAGTCTTCTGGGTCGACACATTGAAACTAATGCAAACACAGATAGTAAAAAGATTTACGGCGCGATGAGTCGAGAAGCATTTGCAGATTCTGTGAGAGCATTCTTGGTGGAGAAGCATTAAAACATAAAAAAAGTATTTAAAGAGTTAAAATATTAACACCATCCAAAGTGGAACCTTGACTTGGAACGGGAGACTTATAAAAACACTGGAAATTTTAATTTAAAAAAATGTGTCCAAACTTTCAATTTTGTGATGTGAATTACAAAAAAGGGATTCAGTTAATCCACATCTGGGGTCAAGGAAAGGACGTCAGCTCTCATGGGTTTTCACAGAAGATTAATTTAACAACTTTGGGGTGCAATGTATAGCTGAACTAAATACATGAGGTATTGTCAGGCCTAAAGTCCTGAACCCTCAGGGACTTTACTGACGTCACCTGGTAAACGGTTGAGTGTGAGAAGCTTGAAATGGTAGAGATATGAAATGGGAAGGCATTTTGTGGTGACATATCACGTTACTTTGATGACACAAAAACATCCACAATTAGCTTTTAATTTTAGGTTGTTTATTACCTGATTGAAGCTCTTGTTTTACCTAATGAGAGGTAATTGGAGAGGCAAAGTAGCTTCAATGAGCAACATTTTAATAAATGGTTGTTCATGTGTTTTATTGTTCTATATTAAAACTTTAACGTAAATGCTTCAGTGTAAATCAAAATGCCAGGCTGGACATGATGTGCCATCATGGTAACCCTGTGTTTAACGTCACAACGCTATGATTTCTGGGTAATTCCCTCAGACTTTGCAGAGTAAAATACGTGTCACTGCTCAAATCCAAACTTCACACGATCAAAGCTTTTAGTTTGTAGTGAGTAAATTAAATACACATAGGTCTACACGTGCCAACATGTCAACTAAAATCACTTGATATTTTTTAATGTGGTGTTTTGAATTATCCAAAAAACTGCTGCAATGCAAAGACAGACAATTTGAAGGTCGTCACAGCTGAGGGCGATTAAACAGAAGACGAGCGGCGCTGCCACCAGCTGCAGGGACGTCTCCGAAAACACTCGTGTTTTAAAACGTCAGCAGGGGCTTTCCAGCATCAGCCGATGTGATGTTCATTATTCCTTAGCGTACAAAGTATTTGTTCATAATGTGAGCTGACAGATCTGTTTGTGTGTCACTTACCTGAAATACACACTTCTATAATATCACCACAACAAAGACACGAAGCCTGAGTTGGCGTCTGTTGTTCCGAGTGACATTCAAGAAGACGCTGTTTGTCAGCAGCACTGACCCACAGAGAAAACTCACCTGTCACCTGACCTCCTCCTCTTCGTCCTCCGTCTCCTCCATCACTTTGCTCTCTCACTCAACGATGTAATCCCTCTTCTCTTCTCAGTCCACATCAGTCAGCACTCAGGCAAAACGATCCCTGAACGTCTCTTAAGTTTCAATCACGTCCAGAAAATCAAAGCAACTCAGAAACAGCAGCCCCGTTTATTTTATTATGTGCAAAAAAAAAGACCAATATTTTTTATTGTGCATGTTTCAAGCATTAACTGCTGAAATCAAGAAATGTCCTGTTATAATAATATTAGATGGATCAGTGTTGAGTATCATCCAGCCTGTGAGGTCCAACATGATGTCACTGCAGTGTTTTATGTTTTATTGTTAACATATAATTCGTGGTAGCGTACGTCATGCATCAAACGTTTAGCCCAAATAAGTATGATTCCTTTTCAATTTAAAATAGGTGTTTCTATTATTTTGTCCACCCTATTTATATCAGTGAGGGTCAGATAACAACGGTTCAATAGCAACACAAATGTCATCCTCTAAAATAATCATGAGGTTATAAACACCTCAATGAAGTTAAGATGTATTCTATTTATTTCGGTGTATCTATTAAACTGAAACTGAATCTTAAAAGGATCCATACCTAATAAATACATTTCTGGTGTTTTAACCATACTTTAACATGTATTTAGGACCTGCTTCAGGTTGAGATATGGTCGTATTAATGCTGTCAAACCATTGATTAGATATAATACATTTCTATAAAGCTTTCTAATTTTTCAAATCCCCATTGTAAGCTAGAAATAAAAATAAAAACAATCAAAGCCTGCTGGGAATCAAAAGGCAAAACTTATAAAAAGAGCAAAATCCAGCAGCAAAGACGACAAATGAGAAGTCACTGAAGTTTACTCAACAAACAGAGGAGTTAACAAGCCACTTCCCTCGTATGTCTTTGAGTCTGCCGCCATCTCAGAGGATTTCCACTGTGAAGCCTCTAACAGGCTGCGTTAGCCAGCGCAAACACAGAGGTCAAGATGACGAGGCATCACTTTTAAAGCAAACAACGGAGACACGCGTTGGAATTACATCGAGGACACGCTGGAGGGGAAAGTGTTTTCTCTTGGACGGACATCACACGGCGTAAACTATCTCGCTCCAGATCGCTGTCTTCTCCTGTGAAACATTTAACGTTACAGAAAAACTCGGCAACGAAACAGAAAAACTGGAGCCCCCAGGTTCCCCCCTCCCGCTCTCTGTCTCAGATCACAACTGTTGACTCCTGCTCTGGATTTACACCCCGCTTTTGTTTCCCCTGCAAATATTTTGTCTCCATCTCACAGCAAATCTGCCACAGCGAGACGCAGTGCCGAAACGCCTCCGTATGCCACCATAGAGACGGTACATTCCACTCTTTTGTCCTCCGCCGGCCGTTCAGAGCAGCTGCCTTTTTTTTTTTTATATCTCACCTTGTTGTTTGGGGGGAGTGACAGCGAGGCCCTCGGAGCGCATGACACGCATTCCTTCCCCTCGGCCGCCTCCCTCCACTCTTGATTGTCGCCCTTTTCTAAGGGGACGTGTACGTTGTTTAATGTCCACAGCCCTCGGAGACAATGCTCCACTTGACCTTTGACCCCAGGGAGGAAAAGGCACTCTTAATCTGATGTTGAGATCCTCACATTGTGTGTGGGGCAAGGGACCCAACTAAAAGGGGGGGTCAGTCACTACATCTGGACACCAATTTGTTTGTCACATATATACCCCCCCATACACACACACACACACACTCACACACACACACACACACACACACACACACACACACACACACACACACACAGCCCACCCAGGGACGATGGCGCTCTTGACCCTGTTTTTACCCTACAAACTGTCGCTCACCCCGACTTTAACACCAGCAATGGCAACTAATGAGTCCATGAGCTCCTGATCACTTGTTTGTGTTGATCAATGTGTCTCGGTGTACCTTTCACAACTAAAGCCAGCTCAGACGGAATTAGATATCTGGCAAAAGGCAAGAAAACATACGTAAAACCACCCCATAAAACACATCACCAATAATATTGTGCACCTATTTAACGACGTGCAAAAATATTACATATTTAAAAATGTATGTCAAACCCCAATAGTAGAACTGCTTGAACCAATTTAAACCAATACTATTCACCAATCAAACTTTTAGCCATAAGTGAGTGTGGAGCTGTAGCCCTCTGTAGCTCCGTATTGTGCTACATTATAAGCCCGCCCACTTTTTTAGCTGTCCAATCAAATGTGATGACTTGATTTAAATCCCTTTTGTAACTGTACTTTTTTTTAAAGAAACAGGATATATAATGTGTTGGAGAACTGAAGAGCTGCTGGTATGTGGAGTCAGGCTAGCTGTTTCCCCTTGTTTCCAGTCTTTGTGCTAAGCTAAGCTAACTGGCTGGGGCTTCAAATGTAATAGATATAAGATGCACCAGTTTGCTTTGATGCTTTTGTACTTTTTGAAATTTTAAGTGGAACAATAAAAACTTGGTTAGATGCCTGAAATACATTAAGAACGTAAGCTTTTATGTGTCTTAAAAAAGGCATAAAAAGACTACAAAAGATTAAAAAAACACATTATTAGTATTATACACTTTTGTTTTGAATCCCAACAGCTTTTGTCGAGGGAACCAGCGATGCAACTTCCAAAACGAGTGAAAGAGAATGACAGTAAAATTAACCACCACAACTAATAATATTAGCAAACTGGTAAAATTACCACAAATAAGTAAAACATTTAGTAAATTCCACACTTAAACAAGATTTTAAATTCAAGATATTTTAATTTGCCTGTTACTCTACACATCTTACAGTTCACACAGTTTATAAGAATAGATTAATTTGGTTAAACAATTTTACTGATTATTTTACTGTGTAAAAATACATTATCAATAAAATGTTCCATTGTAATAAGGTTTGACGTAGGAGAGCAAAGATATGACACGGAATTATCCATATTTCATCTTACTGACAGTCGGTATCAATCAGTATAATATATTATTTTCAGATCCCAGTAAAATACAAAATATAAGAGGCTAAAATGAGCTACTAATGTTTTAAATAACAGTATAGCCTAAAAAAAGCCAAACAAAGACAATGTTTTTTTGTTTGGTGAATAATTATTTCCTATGTGTGTATATATAAATACAGCAAAAACACTGATAATACTACAGTATTTCACAGTCTGTGACCAGAACTAGCTTCCTCACCAAAACATCATCCACATGTGTTTATTGGAACCTGAACATCCAGATGTGTGACTCATACTGTCTGGAAGTTGTAACGGAACAAAGTGGACAGTAAAAATAAAGATGAAATAACTTATTCGTAGAACATAAATTATTATTATTTCCAAATATTTACACATGGTACCTTTTTTATCAGTGCATCGCAGACAAAATGATGTATCTCCTCAACGAAAAAAGTCAACTGGTGAGAAACCCTGCGCTGGTTTATCGATGGAGATGTAGTGAAGGTGGTTCAACCAGCACTCGAGGACGTTCCCTGAGTCGTAGGCCATGTCAAGTGCTGAAAAATCTGCTTTTTAATCCTGGTGGAGTCGTCACTCAAGACTTCCAATATGGGAAAAAATGTTAACCTGAAGTTTATTGCTCAGTTTCTATAGTAGAAGAAGAAACGTGTCACAAATGTGTCTAAAATGAAAACAGATTGATTACTTTTGGTCATTAGAACATTGTGATGAATTTGTGATGCACCAGTTGATTGATTGATGGTGTCCCAGAACTTTATCTTAAAATATATTCTTAATTCTTAAGTGACCAGAATATACAGAAAAAACAACTAAAACAAATGTTTGAGGTATTAAACATGACCTTGTTGGCTGCATGGTTAGAAAAAAAGCATCCTTATTTCAGGTGCAGCCTCGTCACTGTAACGCAGTTCAGTTCCCCCTCACGAGGAGAACCAGGAGGCCGTCAAAGTGACGCGCCGCACCTGCTAGATCTACTACCTGCAGCCACAAGACTCCACCACCATGTCCTCGTACTGTTTGTAGACCACATTGTTTCCTGAGTCGATGTAGAGGATGCTGATGGGGCTGAGCTTGGACGGGGCGCAGCAGCTCGGTGGCATGTTGCTGGGGTTCATTGAATTCATCAGAGTCTGGATGATGGCGTGGTTGGTGGGCTCCAGGTGGGAGCGCAGGGGGAAGTCGCACACCCCCTCGCAGTGGTACGCTTCATAATCCAGCGGGGCGATGATCCAGTCGTCCCAGCCCAGGTCTCTGAAGTTGACGTGCAGCGGCTTTTTGCTGCACCTGGATTTGGACTTCTTGCCGTGTCTCTTCCCGTGGCGGGTTCTGGACGCAGCCGTCCTCCTCCTCCTGCTGGCTTTGGCACCGGCGCCCTTCTCTTTGGCCTTCCTCTCCAGACCCAGCAACACCCGGCCCCCTCTCCTCTCACTGAAGAGGGTCTGCCTCTTCTTAGACCTGGTGAACACCACTAAGATGGCTTTCTTCTGCTGGGGCCTGCCGTGCCGGTGAAAGCCCAGAAGGTGCAGGTCCAGCTCCCTCTCTGGGTTGTCCAGCATGGCCCTGAGCTCCAGGCAGAAGTGCTTCCCCTGGCTCAGGTGCTGCTGCTCTTTGAATATTTCCCACACGTCCAACACCTCCCACTTCGGCCTCTGGGGGTCCTGCAAGTCCAGCGTTTTGGAGTCGAGCAGCTGCCGGTCGTGGCAGGAGAGGAGCTGGATGTCGACGGGCTCTGTTTCCGATATCCTGAAATTCCCAGACACTTTGGTGTATATCCTGAGCTCGGCTCCCAGCACCTCCGCCTTTTTGGATAGCGTTGAGACGTCGAACAGATACTGCTGTCTCCTTAGAGGGGAGAGTGGGAGGTCATCTGTGGAAAGCATTAAAACATCAGGGTCAGACCCATTCTCGCGGGGACGGTTTGCATACCACAGAGATGTGGAATCTGACAGGAAAAATCCTACGATTGTCTGCGCAGAATTAATGTGGAAGACCAAGTGTGAGTCATGGGTGTTCAATCAGACGCAGTCGTGTTTCCATCCCTTTAGGTGACGTTATATGGACTTTACCTCACAATAACTACTTAATAAAAACATATGTGCATAGTGAAAGCTGATAAAATAAGTAAAAGGTTGGCAGGTGCATTTAAAACAGTATTGTACAGTGAATAAATCCAATTAATTAATTAACTTGCTATAAGATATTACCCAAACAAAGTCTTCTACCTATAATGCAATGTTTTACATTAGGGAGACACACAGGCGATTCTGGGAACAGAGCTTAAGGGGTGCTGATGCCCCCCAAAAATGATTCCTTTAAAAAAAACTGTACATTTTAACGTGAATGGTGCAGGTGGGAGGGAGAAAGTGGACCATACCATGACTGGGTTGGGGGGGTATCTTATATTTGCGTTGTTAAAATATTAAGTTTAAAGTAAACTATATACTGTCTGTTTTTTTTTTTACCATGTTTAAGCTTGTCAAAAACGGACTTGTATTTAAAAAAAACACATGACTTATTTTTATATTGCATGTATCTATGTAATATTTTTTAGGGTGCTAGAACTCGATTTACGAGAAAAAAACGTGTGGAGACAAAAAGTTTGGCAAGTCCCCACAATGTTGTGAAAAGATGTTAGTCCCCACATTATGAGTAACACACACACACACACACACACACACACACACACACACACACACACACACACACACATACCTTGTCCACTGTCCACGAAACTTGCGATAGTGTTCGCAGCTTTGGAGGAGCGGAAGAAGCTGGCGTTCAGGCCCAGTCTCTCCGCCGTGGAGAAGGTCTTGTAAATAGACAGCATGTAGTCATGCGGCTCAATCGAGTCTTTAGAAGTCGCTTTGTGGATTCTGTCGACGGCCGGCGGCGCGTAAAACTCCTTGAAATACTTCGACGCTTGTTGTCCGTCAAAGATCCTCGACACCCGGCCAGCTGGAGGGGAGATGGCGAGAGTGTGGCAACGGGGGGTTTCCCAGACAAGCAGCAGAGACCCGCAGAGGAGAGCGACCTGGTAGAGATCCATCCTCTGGTCCTGAATCAGAGCCTCAGCCGGGGAGGGGGTGGTGGGGAAGGGGGGAACTCTGCATCCACTCCGCGGCAAGTGGCCGCTGCGCAAAGTGCGCACAGCTCCGGAGGACAGGCAAAGTAAAGGGGGGGAGGACACGCCCACATTGTACTGTTATCATTGAGGCTAAATGGAGGGCGCAAATTACGGCAGTAAAACTAATTGTTCCTCTGTCGGCCGTCGCCTCCCTCCCGCGGAGGCAGATGTGCGCTGAAAGGACGTGGCTCGACTTCTACAAAACCGAAACCGCTTCTAAAAACCGGAACGGCTCTTTTTTTTTGTCTCAGTTTTATACGTTTCTCCCTGTCCGAGCAGGACGTGAACTACTACCAACACTGAGCCCGAGGAGACGATGGGTTGCGGGTTTACCGCGGAGTGTCCCGCCCTCTAGCGAGCCGCGGACGCATCGACCCGCCGCTGCCGCCGAACAGGAAGCAGCCAATCAGCCGCGTTCAGCACCACGGACAGCGTCAGCATTAGATAATGGGTCTGATTGATGAGGGAACACACTGATGCAGAAGAGATGTGTTCATCAATGAAAAATAGACTTTATTGAAAAGTGAACATTTAAAAAAATCATCCAAAAAGTTAGGATCTCAGCCCTGAGTCAAACATTTACACAAAATACGTCAAAAGAACAGAAACACCCTCCAGTGGTGCATTTTTACTAGATATTTGTACCCATCACAATCATTTTGTCTTAATAAAACTGAAAAAGAAAACACCCATGTGCATTAATATATTATTTCCCCCCCCAGTTGATTTGTCTCCTTCATAAAAACTTCTAGCATATGGGGATGTCGTCTGAGCAGCAGGCCACGGCGTAGATGACGCTGACCAGACACAGACTGCCGGCTGAGACGGCGGTGCTGGAGCTGAAGATGCTGTCGTCGGTGGTGGGCTCTGGTTCTGTGGACATGGTGGCCGCCGTGGTGGTGCCGTTGCCGCTGGTCACCGGCGGCTGGGTGGTCGGGAGGTCTCTGACGGAGAAGGAGTGGGACTCGGCGCCCCACTCCTTTATAGTGAAGACCATGGTCAGGTTCTCACCTGCAGGGAGAGGACCGGTAGTTATTGTGGTGAATCGGGGAACTTCTGTGTCAAAGTTTTGGAGACTTCCTTATAAATAAATCCCAATAACAGAATATGAAATGAGGGGGAAAAAAACATAGATTGCTTATTAAGAGCATGATGCCGACGTACCGCTGTTCTGAATGGACAGGTCGGTGAAGTTGGCCCAGCAGGTTCTGAACAGGATGGTGGTGTTTCCTTCCAGTCCGCCCACGCTGGTCCCACTGGAGTCCTTCAGGCTGGCTGTTACAGTGAGACTCGTCACTCCCACAGAGACACAGTCACCCTGCAGACGACAGCACCAGTCAGACTTCTCCAGACTTTATTATCTACTGTATTATATGTATTTTTAACCTCATCCCATTTTTATTCTAAAATTTTAGTTTTACGTCTGTGTTCAACATGGTTTGGGAGAAATCATTTGCACACAAAAATGGTTACAAATTTGAAAACGAAGAGACAAAAAATGATGTGTGTTATGTTGACATTTAATTGATCTATTTTTCCAAATAAGAAGAATAGTGTCTCATTTACTCAGTAATCAAGGTTGGAGGACTGAAAATCAACTGCAACTCTTCTCATTATCAGTCCAATAGATTAGATTAGATCATTAGACAGTGGAGAGACAGTAAAAGCAGCCTACATTCTCGTCCACAGCCATCAGACTGGGCTGCTGCTGCAGAGGACCAACGAACTCCCCGACTGTCGGCTCGTCCATCAGCAGCAGGTCGGCCATGCTGGACACGTAGCTCACCGGAGGCTCCTCCCTCGTCACCTCCTCGTTGGCCACCTGAGATTCAAACCAGAAACCTGAACCACTGAGCACTCTCGTAAATCCGACACAGATTAATTTAAATGCACGTGTAGATTCTGACTATTGAAGATAAATTCTCGACGCTCACCTCATTCCAACTGGAGTCGGATGACGGAGGAGGAGGAGGGACGACGCCCATCGAAGAGACGTTGAAGCCGATGGACTTACTGAGGTTTCCGGAGACTGCTGCCTGACCCAGATCATCAGCGATGTTCTTCAACAACGTGAAGTCCTCCTCATCTGGGACGACCAAGGGAACAGAGGATGAATCCCGAACATTAAAACACCAGCACAGAAATGAGACTTCTTCTCCCACTAACCTTCGGTGGTGTTAGACGTTTGCTGGACTGGAGGTTTCTTGATCTCCACCTCCACCTTCAGGCCCGTGGATCTCTTCCTGCGCCGTGCGCTCCCGTCCTCCCGGATGATGTTGGTGATCCGAATCATATTCGGGGGAACTTTGAGGAACACAGCGAGGTTCTGAACCAGGCTTTCTCCGAAGAACTCGTCCTCGGTCATGGCCGGTAGCTCGAAGGAGATGAAGAGCACCGGAGCGGTTCGGATCTCCACCGGTTGGGAGCCTCTCACCACGACCCTCAGCATCTTGTTTACGTGGTCGAAGTAGTTGGTGCCCACAGTGGCATTCAGCTGGGGGTCGTATTGACCTGGAGGGAGCAAAGAAAGTCTTTAACTTTACATCAAATATTTGCAATAAAACACTATTCTCACTAGACTCCCATATCATACACAAATAATCCATAATATGAAATAAAAAACTAAAAATAAAGCCCATCTTCTAAGATTTATCAAATGCAAAGGCACATGTTCTGGTCCTCTCCAAATATATAACAACATTTACAGTAAAAACACATGGAGATCATGAGTGAAGTGGATTACCTGCGTAGCTCGGCTTCTTCAGGGTGTAGTCGGTGTTGTCAGCGTTCCATTGGACGTTAGTCGGAGCAACCAGATTGTTGTTCACGTAAACATCCAACCGCTGCGGCTTGGAGTAGAAGACCGACACGACGATGCTCTAAGACACAAAAAGCATTTTGGCCGTTGCCATCTTACAACCAGAGAACGTGGTGACGAGGCTGCTATAATGACCTGTCAATCACAAGGAAGCCCCGCCCCCTAAAGCATCCCCTGCTTTCTGGTCTGGTGGACTCTAAATGACCACAATGTACTAAATTTACATCATGCTGGATTGAAGAAGACTTGAAACTAGAGATTGAGACCATAAACTCACGTTTACAACCACAACCCCCTGATGGACAGTAGAGAGAATGCAAGTTTAAGGCACTTCAGCATTGGCTTCACTTTTAAGAACCAGAGAAAGAATTATACTGCTGAAAATCTGAAGATGAAGCTATTAATGTAGCTGACTAATATTTCATATCGTCCTGGTTGTGTGCTGACCTCAGATGAATCAGCGTTGAGCATCATGAGGCGAAGTTTCTGAGGGCTGACGCTGGTGAAGAAGACATCAAAGGATTTATTGGTGGCCACGACGCTGTGGAAGAGAGACACTCTCCTCTGGCAGGTGTAGCCCGAACACCAGCCGTGATCTTGAGGACCTGGAGGCAAAGACACACAACTCAGTTACATTCTTTAAAGCAAATTCTAGAGTGGCCAATTAGATTTTTCGGGGTTTTAATCTACCGTTGATCAGGTCCAAAAAGCCGCCTCCGAGCACGGCGACGGGGGACAGACGTCTGGTCTCAGAGTCCGAGTCCAGACTCTCAATCGCCAGCATCCTGTAGTTCAGCCCAAAGCACTTGTAGCTCTGCCAGGAACTCATGTATGTGCAGTCTCCCCTGATCACACCTATGGGAAGAAACAAGTTTGGGAAATTAGTTTAGCACTTAATGTCTTAATTTCTTTTCTAATAGTTCACAGTACAGTTTTATTCAAAAGTTGGGAATTTGAAAAATAAATAAGCAAATATTTAATAAAAAGGTGGTGGAAAGTGAAGTATTAGGGACATCGTAGGTACAAAATAATATTACAGAGCCGTAATGGGGGGTAATATTTATGAAAATCGTAGATATAGCAAATTTACAAGAAAAACACTGTTAAAAAACAGTTTTATCAAAGAACCCCACCTTTAAACACTGAGATAACATGAGCCGAAATATATGAATGAAATTTATCCATGTTAAAAACAGAAGACAGTAAGAAAGAACACCCTCCTCTGGTCTCGTTACCTTTGTGTGGAGCGATCTGGTTCACGGGGATGCGGCTGCCGTTGGGGAACGTGAGCATGACTTTTGGGATGCGGTAGTCGCCCAGTCCTAGCCTGGGATCCCCTCCCCACTCATACTCGGACTGAGGCACCACAGCTCCCACTGCGCCCAGGAACGAACCGTCCAAGTCCTTCAACACGCTCTTCCTCTTGGCATCGCAGGTCATGTCCACGCAGTCGGCTGGGTTCGCTTTTCTGTGGCACCAAAGCATCAAGTTATCCATTTCATGGGAAAATCATTCTAAACCTTCTTCTTGGAAGAGCTTTGATTATTCTCTCAGCCTGGTTTCTGTTGAATGTTCAATGATTTACCCCACATCGGGCCTGTGGATGAAGACTTTGGCCTCCTCTTCGCTGTTAACCATCTTTATTCCTGAAACCTGCACGGGGTGCTGCAGGTCCTCGTTGATCGGGTTGGTGATGAACATGAAGTTTGTCTCGCTGGAGCAGACGTTTCGGAAACCGACGAAGATCGCGTCTGGAACGGAGGCGAGATGAATGAGGAATAAGGAACATGAGCCTCTTCAAATAACCGGGAAGATTGTTTTCCAACCATGAACTCACCCACGACCTTCATCAGCCCTTTGATGGCGTTGTAGTTCATGTTCAAATGATGGGGCTTAACTGGAGCGGTGTTGTGACCCGATCCGTAGTTCGGCCAAGAGATTCCAGATCTGCCACCTGTACGAAGTGAAAACAGCCACAAAATAACATTTCTATTTGGTTGCATAGATAGATGTATATATATCGCAATATCGTGATACCGTGATACGTATCGTATCGTGACCAAAGTATCGTGAGACGTATCATGAGGTTCTTGCCATTAAACACATCTGTATCTCAGTTATTAGCAAGATGTGTTTTAAAAGATGTTTAAAAAAAGACTGTTTCACTTTAAGGCAAATCCCAAAACATTTAAGGCCTTTTTTAAAGCCTGTTGCAAGCGTGTCAGTTCTCTCAGCCTAACAATGTCACAGTTTGCCAAAATGAAAAGAGTCATGAGATACGTGGTGTTTGACACAGCGGTGTGTTTTGTACCTGTCAGAGGTCGCGGGGCTCGATGACCTTCGCTGATTTCCATATTAAAATCACTGCTGGGCAAAGTGGCCGAGCAGTTGAAGTTCGGGCTGCTTCCGACAATCAAGGCATTCTGGGAGAAGATGAGCATGGGGAAGATGAACCCTGCACTCTAAACTGACTACATGATGTGTGATGAATAAGAGAGGAGAGTCTCTCACCTGAATATGGATGGTTTTATCGGCGTACGCGTGGGAGAGAGAGGGAGGAGCGTAGATGAGAGGCATGATGCCCATCCCGTTGTCCACCAGGGTTACGTTGGAAACCATCACCCTCATGATGGTCTGTGAGGGAGAGGAAGAGGAAGATGGTGATCTGTGGTCATTTATAGATATTTAGAAGAGCAGAACCCCAGAAACATGACTCCAGGCTTATCATCACTAAGAGGCCCAAGCCTTGCGTATGAATTAAGCACATAAACTCAGGAGTCAGACTCAGAAGAGGTTCAGTATTGGAACCTGGAAGTAGATGCCGTAGTCGAAGTTCCTCCAGACGAAGAAGCCCTGGATGAGGCTGCAGCCGGGCAGACCGTCCTTGTTTAGATAGACTCCGAACAGACCGCCGTGAGCCTCGTTGTGGATCCACTTCTCATTCTCGTTCCAATTACCTGCAGAAGTCACGGAGAAGGAAACAAAATAATCTGCATCTTTCTCCTCAGGCTGAGCAGTAAAGGGTTAATCCGACAAATGAAAGGTCCGCTATCATTTCCGTTACCTGGACACGGTTCTCCATCGATGCGATAAGCGACTCTCTCGTAACCCGCCACGATGTTATGCTGCAGCACAACGTTTGTCCCCTCGTTGACCTCGATGGCAGCGTTCCAGGCGTAGTTGAAGGGCTCCTCTCTGTCCTGGTACGACCCAGGCCACAGTGACATCACCACCAGGTTCCTCCTCAACGTTATGTTGTTGCCCCAGATTCTGATACCTGCAAACGGGGGACGCGTTTTAAAAGCTGAAAAATCTTAAACTTGGACAATCTGGCCCCACGTGTGAATTGTAAAGTGTGTGAGCGTTTACCTTCTCCCACCGTACGATGGACGATGTTGTCGTCAACGCTCAGTCCGCTTGTCCCGAAGACGCCGATGGCCGGAGAGAAGCCGTCGTGGAACGCGCAACCCTGAATGTACGAGTCTTCTCCTGAAACCTTTCAAGACGGAGGAACAAATCTTGTTTATTACAAATGTAACAGATACGTTTTACTGTAGTAAACTGCAACACATGTATCGACTCAAATATCTGTTCAGCTCAGTGATCCGGTTAGATTAAACTGGTTTAAACTCTGTGTGTGTGTGTGTGTTGCTGCACCTCTCCCAGGTTGAGGAAGGCCACAGAGTATCGGGGGTCGGTGTCGTCCGTCCAGCCTTCCTGACCAGAGCGGAAGAACTCCACGTTCCTGATCTGAGCTTTGCCTTTAAGGATAAGAGATCAAACATTGTGATCGTTTGATTCAACCTCTTTTTTTTCACTTTGAAAGTGTAGCGCTCAAAATCTAAATCAGACGTGGGGTCAGATCTATCTGGAAATAAAACAGCTTTTAAATGATCCTGAGGCCAAAACGTCTGGAACTCTAATTTAATAATGACGTTCCAGCTGATTAATCCAACACAAACACGACACGCTGTTCTGTCAGAATACGAATCACACGTTATACCTTTATAGTCGATTCCTTCCCAGGAGTAGCTGCCCACCAAAAGTCTGGCTCCGAACGACTCCGCCGTCATCTCGGGATACTCCTGACCGATGATCTTAATGTTCCTGGTGACGAGGCCGACGTCTGCTGCCAGCGTGTAGGACGACGACGTCCCGGAGACGGAGTGAGTCTCACCTGAGGACAGAGAGGCAGGGAAAGACTTGGGCATTAACTCAAATATAAATGTCACACATGTTTGAGATTAATGTGATTGTGATCCGTCGTTAGACTGACCGATGTGAGTGTGGGTCAAAGGCTGGTCCAGGGTCAGGATGCGGCCGTCTGCTGACACGGCGGTGATCTGGCGTTTTTCTGTCTCCCACGCGTTGTAGCTGGTGGTGGAGAGGACGACCTCGTCTCCGACCTGCAACACAACACACGTGGAAACATGCAGCTTTCACACAATCAGGTTTGACTTCATCACAGACTTAAAGGGATAGTTCAGATTGTTTGAAATGGGGTCGTTATTACTGACTGTGGATCAGCGCCTCATACAACCTCACTTCAAAACATCCAAATTAATCACATGACCTTAACATTTCAATAGAAAAACACGAGTTGAAAGTAAAAATAAAGCTTTGTGACCTGCCAGTCGACAGACTGCGACAGGCTCAGTGTGTTGGAGCCGGCGTCGGCAGTCGCAGCCAGTTTGGTGTGGTAGACGTTGTGAGGTTGTCCATAGAGATCCAGAGTACCAAACACACCTGTTGTACAACAACACACACAGCGGCGTTTCATTTATTTGGTATGAGCATCAACAGCTCAATCATCTTTTCCATGGAGTCATAGCATGTTATTAAATTATCACAGAATCTGAATCAGCATCTTCATTTATAAAACAACTTTTCAGGAATAATAGAATTTCATATATTCATAGTATATATGAACATTTCTGTTCCAGCAGCAAACATCTAATGTCTTCGTTCAGGTGAAGTAGGTTCTGGTGCTGCTCTCTCACCCAGGACTTTGGACCCCTGGTTGGGTCCGTTGGGCAGAGGCCAGTCCGGCGTGCGGTGGTCCCCTCTCAGTTTGATGATCAGCTGACCTCTGAACGGCTCGTCGTCCCAACCGGCAATCAGCCTGCCGCCCTGAAACAGCAGGAGACGCCAGCATCACCTCATGTCTCCGTTCTCAGCATTAATGGTGACGTTAAAACGAGATCACTGATCCCACGGACCTGGATGGAGATGTAGACGGCGTCCAGCACCACCGTGCTGTATTCAGGTGCAGCCCGAGCCTGTCTGGACGACGACGAGGTGTTCATGGTGTCGGGGATTTCCAGAACTCCAACGACCGTCAGCTTGTTGAGTGGAGGAGTGTCGCTGTCCAGAACCACCCACATCCCTGTGGTTGGACGGGGATACAGAGGGATTATAAACAGAATCTTTGGTTGTTATTGAGAATTTAAAAACAACACTGTCCACACAAAGAACACATTAGCTGCTCTTTATTCTGTTTTCCTCCAGACGTTACCTGCCGGGATCAACACGTCAGATCCCTCTGCTGGTGTTGTGAAGTTATTTTCAGCTGAAGTTGCCCAGAAAGACGCATTAGACCACCGACTAGAGAGAAACACAACAAACAAAGAATGTTTTAGTGTTTTTTTGTTTTTGTAAATCTGAATTAAGAAGTAAAACATAAACAGTAGGGGTGTAATGTAACTAAGTACATTTACTTCAAAGTCCTTTGAAGTAAATACAGACACCCCTTTTGACAACATTTTAATTAAAATTGTGTTAAAAATAATTAGATTGCACTGCAGAAGTTAGGATTTTGGGATTCACTTATAGACATTTTTACAGATTAAACCTCGACCAAACAGCAAAAATACCACTCATTTTATTGCATTAGTGACAATATATATATATATGAATGTGTAGTGAGCGTACATGAAGTTGTCAGGCCGCTTTGTGGGTGTGGGGGCGATGGTGGCTGGAGGAGGTGGCGTTGGCGGGATGCAGTTGGGGTAGAAGCAGCGGTAGACCCTGAAGTTCACCGCGGAGTCCCGCAAGGAGCGGTCTGCGCTGGCACGACGTCTGCGCTGGCTCGTCTTCCCAGATACTGCAGATGCGCAAACGCAAATGGGTGAAGACAAGAACAAATGTATGCATGAAAATAATGACAAATAAATGACTTAAACAATCATCCAAATGGGCGACAGATCCAGGTTAAAGTGTGTCTCACTCATGTAGTAGAGGTTGTTGGAGCTGTTGTCGAAGTACCAGTCTCCGTTCTGGTTGTTACTGAAGGTCAGCGGCGCCGACGAGCCGTTCCTCTCGTCCATGATACGGAATCTGTCTGGACTCTGGGTCAGGTTGTGGTTGATGATTACGAACTGATCCGACTGTGTGACAAAAAACAGAAAACATCAGCTTATTGTGAAGAGGCAGAAAGGGAAGTCTGAGACGTTTACAGCGTCGTCCTGTTATATCACAACACATGTTGGAGCTTTCACGTACGCCGAAGCCGTAGAATTTTGCAGCATATGTGATGTTGGTGATGTGATCCATATCTTTAAAGAACCAGTTGTAGGTTTGTCCAGAGGGCAGCATGGCCATCCAGCCGAACTTATGAGTCATTCTCTTCTTCAGATAGGGAATCACACTGGTGCCTGTAATAGTGAGGTTGAAATTACAACTTTATATACTTTTAAATTACAGCAGATACGTTTCTATATATGGTAAAAAAAAACATTTAATACATGCTATTATATACAGTTTATTAATTGAATTATTTGTCAACAGTTATATCTTCTCCTACGAGGACATATTTGTATCTTTAGAGCGGTGTAATAATATCAATTATATTGTCATTCATGATTTCAATGACACGTTTGTGTTATTTTGCTATTTATCATCTGCTGCACTTCCCACTGATCACCAGGAGAGGTCAGTAAAGATGAACAGATGTTTTTCTGCTTCCTCATGATAAAGTAACACGTCTGTGTGTTTTAGTACCGTATGAGTTGGTTAAAATGACATCTTTGGCCTTCAGGGAGGCCGGTGACGGGTTGTTGAAGGACAAACGGTGGAAGCTGGCGGTGTGGTCGCACACGGCGCCGGGGAAGCCCACGCTCCACTCGGCACTCTGTGAGCAGTGAGCCGGGTCCAGCAGAGGGCTCATGGGCACCACTTTGTTGTTGATGGTTCCTGAAAACAAGGCATCGTGGTGAGTCGGACACGGGGATGGAGGATAAGCCCACCTGAGCTGAAATGTTCAAAATATGTAAATAAAATACCAAAACAAATCAATGTATTGGTATTTTTACATCAAAATCTAATGTTTTATTCTTAAAATATGATGCATGCTTACATCATCCACCCATCAATCTACAACTTTAAGCAGCACAGAGCTTATTTGTGAAACCTCGCCTTCAGAAGAAACCAACAGGTGTAGGATTGAGTATTATTGTAGGTTTTGACTCCTTCATGGGATTTGTTGACAAGAAAATGACCGAATAATGCCCTTTGTCCACATAGCACCAGTGATGTCACCAACGTTTTTTGGTGACATCACAAGTTCAGAGATTTTCAACTTGCGACGCCAAGTACACTTATTGCGAATTGAAAAAAGGTGACATTCAGAAAGAAATGCTCTATGGACCTAATAACTGTCATTTTCTGAAAAGCCTGATGGGTTGAGGGACTGATTGAAAACCATGGTAGTGAGACCAGTAGGAGACTAGAGTACCTGTGAGGGAGCCATCAGAGTCCACCAGCTGCACCTCATGCTCCCACCTGAAGCCGGCCTTGTTGGTAGATTTGATGTACTGGATCCCTTTAAACCTGACGGCCCAGCCTCCACACCGGTCCAAACACGTCCCATCGATGGCCGCCACCCCGATGGCCGCGCAGGAGCCCCGGTCGAAGTTGATGAACTTGGTGTCAAAGACGCTCAGGCCGTCGTCCAACGGTGCGATGATGCCTCGGTGGGTGCAGTAGTTCTCTCCCAGGCCGAGCTCGTCCACGTGGCCCACGATGGTGCAGTTGGACATGGTCGCCCCCCCTTCCTCGCCGAAGGCGGACACGGCCCACGGGATGATGCGCTTGGCTTCGATGCCGGCCTTCTCGTTGTTGACCATGAAGAAGCCTTCGAACTGCACGGCGCCCACGTTCACCCACTCGGCGCCTTTCTCACAGTTCCAGGTGGTGAGGGAGTGGAAGACTGCGGGCTCGGGGGTTCTGGACCAGCAGGTGCCCCCATTCATGGGGAAGTAGTCTGTGAAGATCCAAAGGCCGAACCAGCCCTGAGAGTGCACCGTGTTGTTGGAAAACTCCCCGAGGGGGACCCTCTTCTGGCAGATCCTTCGGTCGAAAGAGGAGCCGTCGGGGTGCTCGTGCATGCGGTACCAGAAGCCGAAGTGGGTGCCACCCGCCGCGGCGTTGTGGCGGATGATGTTGTTGGGATTGGTGATCCAGTAGGCGGCGGGCGTGATGTCGTCGTTCAGCAGGCTGGTGCTCTGTTTGACAAACACGGCCAGGTTGTACTGCAGGATGTTCTCCGTCTCGATGCCGTCCTCGATGAAGAAGGCCCCGCCCATGATGTTGTAGATGACGTTGTGCTCCACCAGCAGCTTGTGGGTGTTATGGATGGTCACGGCCCTGTTGAAGGTCTGATGGATGGCACAACCGCGCACGTAGGACCGATGGTGGGTGTCTCCCATCAGATGCCAGTGGATGGGATACCGTCCCAGCCTGAAGGCCTGTCCTGCATGGAAGACCTGCAGCAAAGAGCATAGCGTTTAGCATTTCAATTTGGAAATCTGATCATTACAATAAGCTGTGAAAGGTTGAAGCGTCTCACCTCGACGTATTCCAGTCTGCCGATGGCGAGATCCTCGCCCTGCCTGGGCGGGTGGATCATGATGCAGCCTCCGAACTGGTCGCTGCCGGTCTCCTCGCCAAACCGTCCTTGGAAACAGGTTTGGGTGCTGAATTCACCTGAACGTAAAGACAGAGCAGAGACACCACTCCAGGTTTTAAGTCCACAAAAACAATCCATTTATAGCTAACCCTTTCTATACCAACTGGAAAACATCTAGAATATATCCTGGTGAATCTTGGTTGAATATATTTGACTTATGTCTCTTAAACCTCACACTACACTCTACCTGTGTTAAAGCCATCGGGGCAGGCTTCGACCTTGTCATCCCATTCTTGGTGTTGGGATCCTCGTATCAGGATGTTCCTGGTGAGGAGACCGACCTCCGCCCGGCCCTCAAACGCCGCTCCATCGGGCAGCGTGACGGTCACGCCAAGGTGGGTGTAACTGAGCGGTTCGGTCAGGGTCAAGGTCCGGCCATCTGCCGACACGGCGCCGATCCGCCTCACCTCATTCTCTTTCTGGCTGTGCCTGAAAACAGAAATAAATGATTTCTACCTCTGACTATAAGCTTGTTATCAGTGTCAATCAGGGGAATATCCAGTAACCTCCCCTAGTTTTGTAAAAGGGACTTTAAACTGCGTTTTTTGTGATTTTCTTTGCCCTCGTATACCTTTACTTTTGTGAGATTTTGAGTTTTTTATTCATAAAAAGAGGAAAATCTGTGTTCCAAAGATTAATTTTCCTAAATAACGTTCTGCTTCCCCGTGCGTGAACGTGAGGCTGTAATGTTACCTGTGACCTGTGGAGGCGATCACGACTTCATCTCCAGCTTTCCACGTCACGGCCTTCATCAGAGTCAGTGTGAGGGATCCGTTGGGGGCCGTCTGGGCCAGGTGGGTCCAGGGGACAGGAACCGGAATACCTGGACAAACGGGTTGTCAACAATGACTTCCACCTGAGGAGGGCGGCTGAGGTGTCACCACGACGACGACATCCCTTCAGGGCTTCACGACTCAAATGACTCTGCCAGCTTAACATTATGTGACACAATGACATGTAATTAGGGGTTTTAGGGGCTTTTGGGACTATTTCAGTTTTCTGTTGTGTAACGTAGAGGAATGTCATTCAGAGGTAGAAGAACTCTTACGATCTTTTACTCATGTAAGTCAAAATCTTATTAACGGGAAGTTAATACGATTTTCTTTGGACAGAACCACTCCCCCCGTTTCCGGTCTTTATGCTAAGCTAATCGCCCGCTAGCTGTAGCTTCATATTTAGCCGTTTGAATACCGTGCAGGTCCAGCACCCCCTCTCTGACGCCCAGCGTCTTGGTTCCGTAAACGGGAATTTCAGGTGAGCGCAGGTTTCCGTGAAGCGTGATGATGGCTTTGTGCTGGAAGGGCGCCCCCTCCTGGCCGATCTGGAGCTGCCCGCCGTCTGTGATCAGGATGTTTACAGCCTGCAGCTCGATGTCCGCTTCGTCAAACACCAGCGTCCCTCCTGAGGATAAAGAAACGGCAAATTACAAAACAAATACTGTATTTTTTTATTTTAATAAATCATTATTGGCTTATTGACCTTATTGGCACCAGTTACATCAATAAAATACTGAATTCAGAAAATGACTGCTTCTGTCTTTAAAAAAACCTGCAGCTTCTCTGGTGATCCTACAAACTTTACAACCATGTTTTCAATAAATCAATCCATTTTATTCATCAGGTCGAATCATATAAGGTACAATT
Source organism: Eutrigla gurnardus (assembly GCF_963514095.1). Classification (NCBI taxonomy): domain Eukaryota; kingdom Metazoa; phylum Chordata; class Actinopteri; order Perciformes; family Triglidae; genus Eutrigla; species Eutrigla gurnardus. The sequence continues at coordinate 18,724,146 of NC_139928.1, read as the reverse complement.
CCAGTGAAAGTCAGTTCTTTATCCACATGTTCATGTCCTATGAAGTCATTATTATACCTTGAATGAGGAGCATTTTCAGCACAGGGGTGCTGGTGTCCAGCAGGATGGTCTGGCCTTTAGTGATGACGGCGAAGGAGCCCTTCTCAGGCGGAGACAGACCGCCCCACGTGAACCTGGACGACCACACGTCAACGTAGTGGAAACCGGCCTGGTCCTGGAGAAGAAGGGATCACACGTATCACACGTTACAGAGATACGGGTCTCATTATATGTGACCCATCAGACCGCCCCCCCCTCACCATCTTGGCGATGCCCCGGTCTCCGATGCGGACGCTGACGTTGGTTTCCTGAGACCGCCGCTGGGAGTTGGTCACACAGATGATGTGTGTGTTGTTGGTGGACTGAACGTCGCACACGGAGCCGGCGATGGTCACGTTGACGTCGTTCATGTCGCTGCTGTGAGTGAAAGGTCACAAGAAAAGATAGAAAGAAAGATAGATGAAAGAAAGATGAGATGGATTAAAATAAAACTTATTATATGCTGTATTGTGACATATAAACAATGTGTACTTTAGTTTGACATTAAAAACTTCAATATTATAATGTAGTATTATATAATACAAACTTGAACCTACCATAAAATACTACAAAATATAGTTTATATACAATAATATAATGATAATAAATAATATATATATATATACCATAAAATAAAATTTTATGTAACATCATTTTATAATAGTATATCATGTTATAACAATCATAGAAATCATATACCGGTACTATAATTACATAGAATAAAAGGGAGTAAATAAAATACGATATAATAATAACATGCTTTGGCATCATATGTTTCTGTAGTACAACACATTTAATCTCATGTTATGATATAATCATATTAATATGACATCACTCTACAGAGGTACATTATGTTAAATTATAGTGTTGTATAATTTCTGTCTTTCTATTGTGTTTCTACTATACAATATAATGTTTACAAATAAATCTTATTCCTGACACTATAATTAAGAAAACATGTGGAAATACACATATTTTTTGTGTTTAAAATAAAGGCAGTAAAAATAATGATATAATATGGACTTATTCAGCCTGAGTTTGGAAATCACTTCGGGCCAAAAGTGTGTTCTGTAACCGGAGTGCTTGATTGTGGAGCAGCGGGTCATGATATGGGTGCGACCCTCCGTTGTTCTCACCTGAAACCGGAGCCGGTGATGGTGAGCCGGGTGCCTCCGGCGGTGCCTCCTCTGCGAGGAGAAACCTCGGTGATCACCGGAGTCAGCTCTGACTTGTAGGAGTAGCCGTCCGACACGTTGACGGCGTCCAGCCGGTTCATTACAGAGACCACGCAGCTCAACGCCGTCTGATTGGCTGAGAGACGAGACATGCAGGAACAAAAGGTTAAAAACAAGCAGCCTCACCATGTCTTGTTGTCTATGAGGGATTACTGCCGTATACGACGTGCCAGACATTTCTTCCTGCCATGAAAAGCTGTCAACATTCATGTCTGTCATTCATATCTGTCTGCTTTAGTGCTTTTGAACTTTTGAAGTCCGACAACCAAAGACAAGGACAACTAAAAATATCTCAAACCAGCAGAGACGCATTCTTTCCAAGACCTTAAGCTTCACTAGAAAGCTGTTGAAGAAGCTCTCTAATAATCACAATGACTGAAAACACACACATAATAAATAAATAAATATAGAAGATAATACGTAGAAATGCTCCTCCTTATAGGAAAATACATTTTATTAGTAATTTGATTAATTTGACACTATTCTTATGTTTAAATATGATTAAAAACTGACAGAATTTACAAAATATAATCTTTTGATCCCGTTTGAATTGTACCACGAATTACACATAAAACTGTTGATATGCAAAATTATCTTTTAAAATGAACAAAAATCATAAGTGTAATTCAAATCACAATTCATACAGGGTCAAAAAATGATACCGGCCGTACATACTTTTTCCAAAATAAGAGCCCCTGGTGGTTTTGTCTGATGAGTTGTAACATTTTATTCTTTAGTTTGATCCTGGTGAAATAAAGGAAACTGAAGTAGACGTACTGTTGATGGATGGAGACCGGCAGTACAGACGGGACGATGTGGACATTCCCCTGTTGACCTCACACTCCTCGCCACAGATGGTCACGGTGGAGTTGTGGGGGTCGAACCCAGAACCCTGCACCGACAGCAGAGCGCCGCCACCGAAGCTGCCTGCATATAGAAATAAATATCTAGTAAGATGACTTGAATTGTGAGGCATTAGAGCAGCAAACAGGGAAATGCCGTCTCTCTGCCTACCCTCGCTGGGCTGCACGCTGCTCAGAGTGAGCTCGTACGTGAACGTGACGTCCGGCGCAGCGTGACCTTTGACCCGCTGGTGCAGCACGACTGGGTAGGCCCCGCCTGCGTTGGCTCCTGCCGTGCACTGAACCTGCGTGTCTGTGACGCTGGACACGACGCAGGGGACGTCGTTAACGGTGACAGAGACGAGCTGAGAGTCGCCGCCGAATCCTGAACCCGTCAGCGTGAGGACTGCGCCGCTCGGCCCTATGGGAAAGAAAGGGAAGGCGAGGGTTACGCCAAGATTTCAAGGGAGATTAAGGATTTAAACGCTCGGCATCCCAAATAAGGATCCAAACTCTCCTCCTGACCTGTTGCTATGACTGTTACCATGACTACAGGATGCAAGGGACTGTAATTACCCGTGGTGGGGCTGACGGAGCTGACGACGGGGGTGTGAGCTGTAGAGTAGGTGAAGTTGAGAGGAGGATACTGCGCCGAGAAGACCCGGACGACGGCGGTCACCACACCCTCGCTGTGAGGAGGCGTCAGGCAGCGAAGAAGACCCGGCGTCACCTCCTGGATCTCGCAGGCCACGCCTCCGACGGTGACGCTGGTGTTCCCCGGGGCGAAGCCGTTCCCGGTGAAGACCAGAGAGGTTCCTCCAGCCAGGCTGCCCACGGCGGGGCTGAGGGAGGCCTGGGCGAGGCTGCTCAGGGTGACGGACCCGGATGCGAGGCCTCTGCTCCTCACGATCACTCTGACTGCGTGGTCGCCTGCAGGAAGAGCGTTGATGCTGAGCGTGATGTTGCCGTCGGTTACTGCTGTCACTTCCAGCTCTGAGGTGCCGGCAAAGACCGCCACGTCATCCACGTGCCCGCCGAACCCTGAGCCGGAGATGGTAACCATGGTAACGCTGCTGATGCTGTCGGGGGAAACACTGAAGACCTCGGGAGTGACGGAGGAGGAGTACTTGAAGGAGCAGTTTGAATGACAGGAGCTTTGGATCCTGCCCACGTGGTAGACCACGTCACCGGTCTGTGGCTGAGCGGGAGCCGTGTCACAGGAAATACCCGTGTAGTTGACCGTCACGACGGAGCACGGCTGGCTGGCCACGGTCACGCTTCCCCCGGAGAAGCCGGAGCCGTGGACGAGGAGCCGGGTGTGGCCGGTGGGGCTGCCGGCGGGAGGCCAGACCGAGTCCACCACGGGCAGGACCACGAAGCGGCGGCCCAGCTCGCCCGCCACGGCGATGATGGCGCTGCCGAGGTTGTTGACCCTGACGGCGACGGGGAGGGCGACGCCGATGGGGAGTTGGCTTTTGCTGCTGAGTCGGCACTTGATCTCAGAGTGAGAGCTGTTGATCACCTGACAGGGCTGATCGCCCACCGTCACCTACGGGACGCAGAGACGGAAAAAAAACTGTGACTGAATGAAATGATCGTTACATTATGTTGCAATATAGTGTTTAAAGAACTGAATGCATATAATGCTGTAAAAGTCTAGATCCTTGCAGAGTTGTGCAGATAAATTCAGATGAATAAAATCCTCAAATTATCCTGCAATTTACAGACAGTTTTACTTTTTATTTAAGAGCCAAAAAGTATTCATGTTTACAAAAAGTAAAATCAAACTGGGAGATGTTATGAAAGATGTGACTGACTTAATAAAATATTATAATAATATTAACAGGCTTGTATGACATCTATTTAATTACACATTAAATTCTCTGTTTTTGATCGATTATAAATTGAAACCAATAAAAACTCTGCTAACCTCGTTAGCGCAGGCGGTGCTGCTGAAGCCTTTGCCCTGGATGGTGATGACCTGGTGGTAGGACCCCTGGTTGGGGGAGATGGAGTGGACCGTCGGGGTGGAGCAGCTGGAGGCGGTGAAGGAAAGGCCGTCTGAGGTGTCATTGATCTGTGGGCACTGAGGTGAGGCGACGCACTGAGGGGCCGATCTGGAGACGCGACGGGAACCTGAAGGGGAGGCAGATTCATCCGTTGACTGGTTGCAGACTTAATAAACTGTTATTTCTCCATTCAGTGGAGGATCAAGCATCTCATCCACATCTTCACATTTACCTCCCGTCACGTGTCTGGCCTCCATGCCTCCCACGCTGACGGACAACCTGCTGGTCTTCTGGGGCCGGGCCCGGACCTTCACCACTCCCTGCAGGGACCGGAGGTAGGCGTCGTTTATGGAGCCGCTGCTGTAGTAATACACTCCAGGTGTGGTGAAGCGGTAGGCGAAGAACCCTGAGGGGAGCCAGAGATAAACACGGTGGCGTCACATCGTGAATGCAGTCAGATGGAAATCTCTCACGCGTTGAAAGGTGTGAAACTTCACATTTCACACTTTACATTCCTCGTGTCACATATTACAAATATACTAGACACCGAAAGATTTCTCTTCAGATGAGTGAGATCAAGATTAGAAGAAAAGGATGAATGTGGGCCATTTGAGCTATTTTTATTTTCTCCATCATTTTCTCCATCAAGCACACCTGCATCTTAACTGTGACTACATACGTGCAGTTTGGTGCTGCTTTTATTTTGTTCTTTTCCATATTTATCACCATAATTCTCATTTTAAGATCCCCTATTGGATATTTTGACATCACTTTCATCTGATTAATTTAAGGACAAAAAGAAGATCCCAGCACAAAACTGCAGAATGAAACACTGTCATGGTCTCAGGTTCGGTTTATTTCATTTTATTTTGAAGCTCCCCGCTTCTTGTGCCCTGTGTTTAATTGACTTCCTGTTTCTGTGCATCACCTGTGTTGTCTCGTTAGTCCCCTTTGTTTCCACCAATCAGGTTTCAGTCTGTCCACCTGAGCCTCGTTGTCTAATTAGTTTCTGCTCTATTTAGTCCGTGACCAGCATGTCCACAGGTTGGTTCTTTTTTCATTTGTGTGTTGTCCTGCTGCCTGCTCACTCACTTTTGGGTTCCTGTTGTTTTATTTGCTGCCTAGTTTCTGAATTTGAGTTTCTGTTGAACTGAAAACGTGTCACTCGACTTCACTTGCTATATAGTGAGTTCTCCATGTTGTACTCTGATGGTATACTGAGAATTATTATGCCTAATATGGTTCAAAGTATCCCACAATTCATCAAGAAATTAAGTGTACAACTAATGGTCAAATAGGCTTCCCATATGTACTTTTTTTATAGCGTTGTATTTATTATGGATGGTCAATGTGACAATTTACATTTGACATAAAATCCTCTATATAAAACTTCCTGGATAATGATGAAGGATTGAGTGGAATAGTGAAACAATTAATTAAAATGAAAAGATTGATGTTTTTTAGACTTGAGAGAAACTCAACAACGAGGGGAACTCGGTATCTACCTTTGGGGGTCCTGGTGTCTCCACTGTAGAACGCTCCCCCATCGTAGGTGGTCTCACTTGGGCTGGAAACACTAAAGACACGGTACCCATCTTTCAGGGAGGCTGGCGCCTCCCAACGCCACATTATCGTGTCTCCCACAAACGCCGTCACCGAGGCGGGACTCCATGCATAGCCCTGTCCATAAGCTGCAACACACAGACAAGTGTAGAGACAGGAAATACTACGTTAACATATTATTAAAACACTTTGCTAATCCCTTTTTTTAAAGTGAATGTCTAAAATTGAGGTCCAACTGGTTTCAGTCACATTTAATCTACAGGTGACAGCTTCCACGCTGGCAGCGGTTTCCAGGAACTTAATCCTGTTTCTGTTGTTCTGGGATTTAAAGTGACACCTGCAGAAAGGATGATGTAACGTAAGCCTACTGTGGTGCGATCCCTGGTTGGTGACGACGTGGGTCTTCTCCTCCGACTGGATAACACACTGCAGTGTGTTCTCCGAGGCGACCTCCACTTCACACTCAGCTCCTCCTGTCATATCACAGACCAGAACATGAAACCTGAAGCAGCTGCTATTATCTTACATACTTTCCCCACGGAATCACCCCACTGATCATTTTCATCTCCGATTCCACTGATGAATTTGTTAAACTTAATTCTACATGGTCTACATCATTGCGTACCGATGGAGACTTTGTTGTCTGAGGTGTCGTTGCTGAAACCTGATCCAGAAACAGTCAGCCTGGTTCCCCCCAGCAAGGAGCCGAACAGCGGGGCGATGCTGTAGACTTCCAGGACGTATTCGATGGTGGCGTTCACACCGTTGCTAACGAGAAATAGCAGAAAAGAGTCAAATCAAGAACAAAAATGAACCACGTTTTCTGGCTTGTGAGCAAAACTGATAAAGTAAGGTTTTAATAACGGACTTTTGTGTATCATAAGTTGTAATTGGCAGTATAATTAACTCTTAATTAATCATTACAGCATGCTATAATTGAATGGATTCAATCGAACGCATATTGAGTATGTAGTGCTTTGTATGTGATTTTCAAAGCAGATTTGGGAGAGCGTTTTTCATGTTTACTAATATTTTTTGATTGTCTGAGATCATAAGAATAATTAGGTGTAGCTCCCCTATAATAACGTTCCATACTGTTGGATTTGTGCATCATTTAAAAATCTTTGTACAACATGACGTGTGAACATTTTGATAGAAAACGAAACCCCTCGTCTTCATATCTACTATTACATCTTGTGCGACTTTGAAGTGCAACAAATATTTCACAGACGGCTGGCGCTCTTTCAGCCGCTACGTCACGGCTGAGCTGTCGCCGTGTGAAAGCGTCTACCTTGTCTGAGGGTTGCCATTGTTTCCGACCTGCACGTCCACCTTGTACGTGGCGGGCGGCAGCACGGGGAGGCGACAGGTGATGCTCGCCGCCGTCCAGCTCACGCTCACGCACGCCTCCCCGCCCACCATCACCACGCTGCCATTGTGTTGGCCTCCCAGGTTCGAGCCCTGGATGGTGAGAACTTCTCGTCCTGCACAAAAGGAGTTAAAAATAGTGGAAAAAGAACACGTCAATGGAGGAGTCACTCAAGATAATTATCACCTGTCACCTGGTTAAGTGATAGTCCTGCAGATTACCAGGTATTACTGCTGTGGGGATTACTAGAAGTACATGGAAAGACGTGGTTCTCTCTCGTGCTCAGATTCTTCACGTTTAGTGAACACAAAGGGCAAAACGTGAAAGTTAGCAGACACAAGAGGAGAACTAGTGAGGTGACAGTGGAGTCACATGTCAACTCTGAACAGTGAAGCCTGAACATCACGTTCTCCCCTTTAGACACACTTAAATAGCTCGATAAGTTATAATATAATAGGCATTTCAGCTGATCTAAAAAATAAGACATTATGATGGCATTGAAGCCCAATGAACAAATCCTTTTCTTTCCATTAACAAAGAGAAAGCAGACAGGATTTCTAATGACCTTTCAGGACAAAACAAATCCTCCCTATTATACCCGTCTTCCAGGTTTTCTCAGTCACGCTTTATGATGATAATACCTCGATGAAGGGTAATCAAATGCATGAATGCAGCTCATAAAGGACTCACCGATCACAGTAGTCGTGCGGGGGCTCAGGCCTGAGATCTGGGCTGTGAGGTTATTATCGTAGGTGAAGGAGCTGCCGGCGGTCTGACTCATGTTTCCCTCCATCACTGTGACGGGCTGTGATCCTGCAGGACCCTGGAAGAAGTCATACAGTGTCTTAACAGCCATTCTACGCTGATCTATTGCAAGATGCAAGAAAACATTCATCCATATGACACTTACTGCTGGCGTTCTGCACTTCAGCTCGGTGACACCGGCGTGAACCAGGATGCACTCGGCGCCGCCGACTGTAACTGTGGTGTTCTGGCTGAAGCCAAAGCCCGTCACCGTCAGAAGTGTGCCTCCTGAGAAGATGACAGTTAAAATACTTTGGTATTGTAGAGAAAAGTCATTGTGCTTTTGTGATTTTGAGTAACGTCTCACCTGCCAAGCTTCCAGAGAGCGGCCAGAAAGAGGAAACAATGAGCTGGTAGGTGAAGAGGAAGACGTCGCCTGCCGCGTAGCGTGAGTTACCCAGAGAGGGGGAGTTGACGAACACGGGGTAGGTTCCAGCGGTGGCGCTGCCCAACCTGCACACCTGAGTGGTGGCTGCAATACAACCACATCCAGATTAAGCTATTTATCATTTTAACAAAAGGATACAAAGAAGAAAAGCTCCTGTCGCTCACCGTTGGTCCATTCAACATGGCACCGGGTGTTTCCCACAATGATGGAGGCGTTCTCTCCACTGAAGCCGGTCCCAGTGACGGTCAGAAGAGTCCCATTCCATCCTGACAAAGTCACAGGATTTAATTATAGACACAACATTCAGCACCATCGCCATCTCACAAGCATGTTTTACATTCTAGAAGAATGCATGTTGGGTAGAGATGTAAACCTTACAAATCTACCAATAAGATAAAAAAACAATCATTTTTGAGGAGACCTTGAGATGGGCTGATGCCAGTCACAACTGGAGTCGCGTCCTCAGACCATTCAAACTCACAGTCACCGATACAATTTGAGATAATGCCGTTGATGTAAACCTCCGCCTGCAAATAGCATAAAAAAAAAATAAAATCAACAATGAACAAAGACAAAACAAAGTTTGGAGAATGACTCTCTGGGTTGAAATAACCACAAACACATGGAGGCATGATGTCCTCTTTTATTTGTAGTAATCTGCATGTGGCACTTCATTTATGATATAAATATAAAATAATGAATTTAATGATTTAATTACATATAATTGAGGCCTGTAGCTGTCAGTCACTAATAGAAAGCAGTTATTCGGAAGCACACAATCATATGAATCAATCCCGCCTGGAGACATGACATATACAAACCCACCAGCATTCTGCAACGCCACACAACAGATCTAGGACCTGCTCCACGGGATTAATAGCACGCAATCACACTCACCTGCAGGGGGCCAAAGCACGCGTTAGATGGACTGATGGTGCTTAAATGTTGTTGAGTCATGGTCGTACCTGTGGTGTGTGTTTCCAGACACGGAAGTAATCTCCTGTCAGGCTCCTTGACAACAATCCTCCCATTTTCCTCTCGTACGCTGCAACTACAACATTTTGGCCGACGATCAACGAGTCAAAAACCTGGAATAAGAATAACCAAGCTGCTGTTTTCACATACATATAAATAAAGACGCATAAAATTGCCAAGATCTGAACATTTTGAAGTAAATAACTGGCTCGAATGCCGGGAATGCACATCTGATGAATATTATTGTCATATTATAAGTACAACTTCAGCTACAGCTATTACTTCTGCAAATTTGGCAGTGCCCTGATATTAAAGTAGTAATCTCAATGATTTTCATTTCAATAAAAATAAATGTATCGAGGTAACAAATCTTTGATGGAGCATTTGGCCCACAGATGAAAGCCCTGCAAAGAGGGTGTCTTCCAGGAAAAGGCGACACTGTTTGAATCTCTGAGGTCCAAAAAACACACCTGCAGTTATCGCTTATCGCCACAGGTGTCGCCAAAGAGAACGAAATGGACAACTTTGAGATTGTGACTGAAATCTATCAAACTAATGACGAGATAAGAGTCTGACCTGAATCAGCGGCTGGTTTCCTGGATTAGTGAGCCACTTGACCCTCCACTTGGGGCGTCTGCAGCTTCCCATCCTTGTAACGCTGACCTCACCCATCCCTTCGATCCCCTGCAGTGCGTACTTCAGGTCTTTCTCGCTGATGTCCACTGACAAACCTGAGAACAAGCACCTGTTGTGTTGAGACACCTGCCTGCAAAACCACGTACGGTACTTCTGTACTTTTGATGCTAATTAATACACGTGTGAGCTACCTTCAGCTCGGCCTCCATAAATCTCCACATCGAAGGTGCCGTTCAGAGGAGGGGAGGCTCTGTGAGGGCGAGTGATGCTGACGGTGGCGGCTCCTTCACTGAACTCAGCCATGTCCTCGCTGCTGTTGGACATCTTTGAAAGTGGAGGAAAAAAAAACAATTACTCTTTCTCTGCATGTCGAGGCATGAAACACACACTGTGGGGTCTCTCTGTGCTGTAAGTTAGCTCACATGGCCACGGGCTCTCCAATGTCATACCTGATATCCCTTGTAAAAAGTCCGTTCATGCAGGTAAAAGTCTTTAATATGACAATAAATCTATTTGTTACCTGCAGGAAGTCGACTCCGAGCAGTGGGAAATCGGAGGCACAATCAACAGGTGTGGCTTTGATCTGGTAGCTGATTTGTGAAGCAGTCGATGTGTCTTTAGTAACAGCGATCACCTCAAAGGAACGACCAGAGCCCTCAAAGGGGGGAGGCCTCCGCTTGTGGGGAACGACTTGAAGAAAACAGAATAAAATAGAATGAGTGAGCAGGATCTGCACAATCCTATTGTTTAAGAAAGGTATTCAAACAGTCCAAAACGTCAAGATGTGCACCATTTTCATCAATGGTTGTGGGCCTTTTCCCGATGTGAACGGCATCCACATAGAAATCTGCATTGGAGTCGTCTTTGTAGAGGTAAAACTCCTGCAGAGCGTATTTGCTTCCGATGTATTCCGACTGCAGGGAGTTCTGCAGGTCCATGCATTTGTAACTCCATCTGTCAAGAAATAATCCCAGTTACAAACTGCAATTTTGCTGAGAGCTTTTGCACAAATGCAACAAACTTAAAGTGCTGTAATGTACTGACTTGTGGCTCTTAGTGAAGAGGACGCTGATCTTTGCCGTCACTGTCTTGGCTGCGCCTCGGTTGTCCAGGTAACTGAACTTCATTCCAACTTGGTCCTTCAACATCCCCTTGTATGCAAAGCAAAGCTACAAGGGAAGGACAGGGGAAATTCATTTAGACAATGATTTCTAAGCATCTGTACAAAAAATTATAAATAAAGCAGTTGTGTTTTACCGAGGGATACTTGTCCAGTGAGATTGATCCGTAGCTGCCACCAGCCTCTTTGGTGTACGAGTCCTTGAATAGACGCTCTGCGTTCTTCAGCGACCACAGGCCACAGAAAGCAGTGTTTTTCACTGGAGTCCCTTCATCAGCTCTATCAAACTGGGGAGTGGCAAGAAATCAGAAAACCGTGAGAATCCCAAATCAGATGCTCTCCAAAGTAGTAGCGAATTGCATTGGTAGCATGGTAGCACCCTGTCAATCAGAAGTTAGCTCCGCCCTAAAGCATCCCCTACTTTCTGGTCTATTTGACTCTAAATTACCATCATTTACTAAATGAACATCATGCTGGATGGAAGAAGACTTGAAACTAAAGCTTGAGACCATAAACTTGTGTTTACTGAGATAATAAATCAAGTGAGAAGTAAGGTCAAGTATAAGGCACTTCAGCATTGGCTGCACTTTTCAGAACTGGAGGTTGCAGCCTGATTGCCAATCAAATATCGTGTTACTATAATGTATCGATCCCCTCATTTCCACTGTGCCTCCTGACCTGAGAGTTGTCATGTTCATAGTCTTGGAAGTACTTCACATCAGTCCCTTCCATGGTCAGGATCTCCGTGGGACACTCTGCTTTCATCATGTCCTCCAGAGCCGACTGAACCTGTTCACAATCACACAAGCTGCACGTTAGTCCGACCAGGAAATAACTTTGACTTTGACTTGAATACCAGAACACTGTGTCTGAGCAAAGACGACAAAGAGAGGTGTTGTGCAAACAACAGACCTCAGACTCGTTTGCATTGAAGGCGATCTGCTTTGTAGGGATTCCCCCCCAGAGCAGAGTGAAGGTCTCCATGTTGCTTCTCCCCTTTGTAACCTCAGCAACGGTGACGTTGGTGTCGGAGCCAAAAACCTCATAGTTAAGAGGTTTGAAATCCCCTGCAGTCAAACAAAAGACAGATGATCAAATAACCTACCTAAACATGTTGCAGGTATGTGTACCTCGCTCCTTTTCTCTGTATTCGTACCTCTGTTGGAATTGAACGTGACCGTGTAGCTGGACTCTTCGCTGTCCCCCTGTTTGGTGACCTGGACTGTGTCGGGTTTGATGGTCCAAAGGCTGTTCAAGTACGCCTCCACCATATCTGCTGAGGCGGTGACGGGGATCGGTCCTAAACATGAGAGCAACATGTTTATCTCTTTGTGGCTACCAGTGCAAAACATGTATGCAGTTGTGATATTTGAAGGTAATTAACGTGCAAGAGACTGTTATGTTTGAACCTGTCGTTGCATCTCTGTAGCCCAGGCTGAAGAAGGTGCTTCCACAAAGATGGCTGGCACAGCCGCTGCTGACAGTAACCTTCTGCACCTCTTTGACTGCGGTGGCGTTGTCGGGCCAGGACTCAAAGGTCACGACCTGGGTGGCGGTAAACGCCACAGAGGAATTTAAATGGATTACTTCCTTTGATCGAGCTAACTAGCTTTCGCCCCCTGTTTCCACTCTTTATGCTAAGCTAAGCTAACTGTAGCTTCACACCGTGTGAACTGTGTGTTTCAATCTAGAAGCTACAGGTTAGCAACGAGGCTACGCACCTGTTCCTCATCGAACACGTCATAGTCGGCCACGATGTCCTGAACCTCATTGACAGCGTCGTCCGTCTGCTCTTCTGTAAAGGAGCTCTTCTCTTGGAACAAGGCAATGTTGACACTAGCTGCACCGGAATACTCCTGTTGCAGGATCTCCATGTAGTAGCTACAGGAAAACATATGTTTTTAAATCATTCTCACAGCTATGAATTAAAGATCAGTGGAGGCAATTACAGTCCGGTACTTACGGTTTTCCTTTCTCTAGAGACAGAACTTCAGACTTTTGGGATTCCCTTTGCTTGAAATTTGAGACATAATTTGTCTGGTAGGCAATTTTAACCTGGAATTTTTGAGAAAAAAATTTGATCACACACTAATACAACATGTACCGGCATGACTCATGTGGAAGTACACCCTGGAGTTCATACCGCGTCTTCTGGGCAGCTGGAGTTGCTGAGGTAGAGCTCACACCGGTCATCACAGTGAAGGTATATCGTGTAGTTGGCGCTGGCCGGTGGGACGAAGAAGCCTCTGAATCGTGAGCTGAAATAATCGATTTCCCTTGCAAAGACGTGGGGCATGGAGTCGACCCACTGGGTCCAGTACCCGGTCGTGTTCTCGTTGTAGTCCCTGATGTCAGTCAGGTATCTGGGTCTGGTCCCGTTCCACACCTCCACAGTCAAGCCTCGTCCACCTGGATTTAGAGGAGGCACGTGTGTCACGATGGAAATAATTCCAGCTGCTCAAATGTGAGAATTTATGAGACATATCATAGTAAAGTGAAATCATTGGGTTTGCTGGTCAGACAAAAATAAATCGCCTGAAGACGTCACTTTGGCTTCTCTGAGATTATGGTGGGCCCTTTTCAGTATTTTCTGATTTTATTAAAAGATATAAATCGATGAATTGAGAAAATAATCTGCAGGATAATCGCATGTGAAACGAATTGCGTGAGAGCTGTTTCATCTCTTGTGCAACCGATTGTTTGTAGAATGCAACCTGAGCTTGTGAAACGATATTCACACTTCAACTATTTGATCTCAATCAGTTACGATGACTGTTATAAGTACATGTTGTTTTGGAAATCACAAACCGGTGTCTTAATCTGCTGTTGACATCGGCCCTGTGAGGAAATATGTGTATGTGTATGTACAGGATGCAGCACATCAAAGCCCTCGTGTCACGATGAACTTTGACAACTTAGCCACGCTGACGATGAGATGGCCATCTTTGTCGCCGAGCAGGACGGATGCTTTAAATTCTCGGTGTGAGGGCTTTTGTGTTTGGGATAATGACAGCAAAAAAATGACAAAAGGGACTGAAAGCAGAGGAGGCGTGGCCTCACCTGCGAAGTCCCCCATGGTGCCGTTCATCTCGTGTTTGGCGGTCCTGCACGTGATCATGTCATCCGACACACTCTGGACTTCACAAGGCAGGCCTGTAGGGGAAAATCACAGCCATGAAAGTGGCTCAAAATAACAGACACAAAGAAAACACGAGGCAAAGTGAAATTGTTACGAAGCACATTTATGTACTTTTGCTTGCATTGATCCATCACCTCAAGTTGTTATAATGTTTCTGGTTTCACTTTATTGGCACATCACTGTTTCCAAAAACATGTTTGACACGGCAGGAACCAGGATTTTTTATTTTTGCAACAGAAAATGATCTTTCTTTTTAATCAAATTAAATAAAGAGTTCACATGTAGCCTTTGCTTTAAGAGGCTTACTGCGAACTATCATAGTAGATGCTCTTCATGTGTTTACTAACCATTTCATCAAGGTTATTTATCTATTTTATTGAAGAAAATAGACGAAGTGAGCAGTGTGATCAGGTAGAATGGTTTGAGTGGTTGAATTGGACTTTCCATTTGAGTGAAAACAACGACATTGTGCTTCCAGTTTTTTTGTTGATACACAAACTTTTCAGAATGGTCACATAGTTGGATTTCTGTGTGTTTATGATGGATCAAACTATAATAGAGTGGAATGTTGCCACACCGTTCATAACCCGAACCTTTTCTCTTTAACTAGTTAAGAAGTTGAACCAGTATATTTCCCAGAGTCCCTCTGAACACTTGTCTTTGACATCTCTGTCAAACACGTAACCAACAGCCATCATGTCCGATGAGTGATGACGTGAACCCCGGCCGGTTTGTCACGGTCTGCTGTGTCTCTAAGGAGATTCTTTCTGCTGCCGTGAGATGACTCTGTGCTTTTCTATTGTTTGCCTCGGCACGTTCTGTCTGAAAAGGATTATCACCGTCGCACGACTCGAAGCTCCAACAATGCTAAAGGTTTTTTGTTTTTCGGTGGGATTGAACACTTTGTACTGTGTGACAAACAATACCAGGTTGTCATAGTAACAGAGAGGTGATTACCTCCGACGAGAACATGTGCTGGCCCGTCGGTCTGGTCGAAGAAGCGTCCGTGGATGGTCAGCAGGGTCCCGCCCATGACGCTGCCCCTGGACGGGCTGACCCCCATGACCTCTGAACACACAACAACAGTGTCAGCAGAACCAACACGACACGAGGAAGTGTTTTAATGTGTCTTCATGTGGAACGTACCTGCAAAGGTCTGAAACATGGAGAGCTTGTGCAAACTGGAAACCCTGAAGAGGTTAAATTCTGATACACTCCTGAAAGATGAAACAAATTCATGAAATTATTCAGCATTTTTCTTGTGAAGGTTAGATAAAAAATATACTATATATAGACTTATGTGTTGTAACAAAGCAAAAGAATGTATTATATTGACCTACATTAAGTTAAGTCTTTTCTTATAACTAAAGAAAATATATTGATTCTGTTTTAATAAAAAATATATAGTTTGTACTGAATCAGAAATTTAACTTGAGTCAAGTTAATAAAATTACGTGTAAAAAAATTACAGCATTTTAATTGGTTTAAAGTAAAGTAAAAACTACACTTGGATGGATTGTAAAAATTATTATTTTCCAAAATATAAATTTAAGTTGTACCAAAGTAAAAATGGTCTCTATAATAAACAATATTTTTTCTTTGTGAGAAAGTCATATTTTGATTAATCTATTAATTATATTAATCTAATTTTGAAGTTTAAACCAAGGTCTGAAACATGGAGAGCTTGTGCAAACTGGAAACCCTGAACAGGTTAAATTCTGATAAACTCCTGAAAGATGTAACAAATTCATGAAATTATTCAGCATTTTTCTTGTGAAGGTTAGATAAAAATATACTGTATATAGACTTATGTGTGTATGTGTGTGTTGCTACAATGCTTTACCTTCCAAAATGACTATCAATAATGTAAGTCATGTTGTGATGCCCTGTTGGAAATAAAACAGAATTATTAAACATTTTGTGTACAGAATTTACACTTTAGGTAAAATCCTTGCTGTTTTTAGTTTGTGTTGTTTTGCTTCCATAACAACATATCTTCTTTCAGACTAGTGGAAATAAAATAATAAAATATAAAATCCCAAATATTATATATAGATTATTAACATGTGTTTTGATTTTTGTAATGAAAATAAGAGAATTCCCTGTGACTCCAATACTATTACATTTTTGTGTTTACATTAATAATATTATATCATATTAATTCTATATAGGATATTAAATATACTGTATATATTAAGAGAGGAACAAAAGCAACTCACCAACATACGTCCCCGTCATTTTGCAGCTCATGTATCCCCAGTGGGAATACTCAGAGTCCAGACGCAGGTTGTATCTTCGGAAAACATTTGATCAAATGTTAATACATTCTTACATCACTTTTATTCAACATAACCAGAATCACTTCTCTAATCAAAATATTTATCAGCTGTAAAACATA
Organism: Eutrigla gurnardus; assembly: GCF_963514095.1. Lineage (NCBI taxonomy): Eukaryota > Metazoa > Chordata > Actinopteri > Perciformes > Triglidae > Eutrigla > Eutrigla gurnardus. The sequence goes on along the minus strand of NC_139928.1, from coordinate 18,707,590 downwards.
ATCTAACTTGAATTCATGAATCCAACGTTAATCTTTCTATGATTTGATTCCTAAAAGAAATCATGACAAATTACTTACAGTTCATCTGACTCCGGTTTAAGGAGCTCGCATGGCATCCCCCCCATGTAGGCTCTGCAAGAAGCAACACCCCATTCATATAGTCTTTAAATCAAACTAACATGCATAATACAAATAACAAATAAAAGAAGTAAATGCATTTCCATTGGTTGTTTTTGGTTTATTTAGCATTTCTTACTGGGTAGATCTTCCTTCTTTAATAAGATATTAACAGAACATCAGCATGAAGACTTTAATAAAGGATTAATCATCCATTATTTAATGCCAGGCATGCAAAATTAAGCAGTTACAATTGGTTTTATCTTAAGTCTTAAGTGGAAATTATTTATATTAAAGCAGATTTAGCTTTTGTTCATGGGAAAATTTAAGTTGTAACAAAGCAAAATAATGTATTATATTGACCTACATTATGTAAAGTTGTGTAACTAAAGAAAATATATTGATTCGGTTTTAATAAAAACAATTTAGTTTGTACTGAATCAGAACTTTAACTTGAGTTAAAGTTAAAAAAATTACATGTAAAAAATTACAGCATTAATTTTAATTAGGTTTAATCTACACTTGGATGGATAGTAAAAATTATTATTTTCCAAAATATAAATTTAAGTTGTACCAAAGTAAAAATGGTCTCTATAATAAACAATATTTTTAGTTTGTGTGAATGAAATTTGTTTCTTGGGCCAAAAGTCATATTTTGATCAATCTATTAAAATGATCTAATTTTGAAGTATAAACCAAATCCAAGTATAGTTTGAGAAAAAATTAGCTTGATCCAAAGTATAGTTTGAGAAAAAATTAGCTTGATCCAAAGTAAAGCTTTTTTTTAGTGCAGGCTATTCATGCATTCTAAATAGATCTCAAAGATGGTATAGACACTTATTATTGGGGAATTTGGCCCCATCCCATACTGTGAAGGTGTAAAATATGAACAGTATTTAAGGGTTATTAACCTTGGGTGACAACACATTCTTCTAACACCAACATATTGTTTTTACCTCAGAAATTTTGCTTTGATGTTGTTGGAGCTCTTCTCAGTGTCGCTCCCGTACACATCCGTGAAGATGACTCCTCGTATCGTCACCAAAGTGCCTGCAGTGATTTCAGAATTGGGTTTAATCAAGTTGAATGAAGGGACTGTGTAAAACCACTACAAGTGAAGAGGTGTACCTGGGGGGCCGCTGACTGGACTCAGAGAGCGGATAGTGGGCGAGCGATTCCTGATCGGCTGAGAGAGGTTGGGGGTAAGAAAGGAAAAGCACTGTGAGAAAACCATCCACTCTTCACTGAAAGGTGGGTGAGCTTGTAGAAACTCACATAGAAGCTGCAGTGGTATGACTTGTGCACGCCTCGGCACACGGCGCTGTCAGGAATGGGAACGCCGTCCACGGTGACGTGGACCATATAGTGGTCCCGCGGCATGGGTCTGCGATGGACATCGTCATAGAATGAAGGGACTTATCAGTGATAAATGTGTGTATTGAACGAGGAGTCGTGCGGGCCGGCGGGCTACCTGGTGACACACGTGATGCGGTTGCCGTGAGTTGAGTCTCGCTCGACGTCACAGGGGACCGACAGCGTCTCCGACACCAGGGTCACGTGGTTCCCGAAATACTGGTCACTTGGATTCAACTGGAACTGTTTCTCCTGAGCAAAACCTGGCAAACACACACACACACACACACACACACACACACACACACACACACACACACTCACAGTCAGCAGTTATATGCTTTTCTTCTTTAACAGAGACAAATAAAAGAGGATAACTCTTTTCCTATTAAACTGTTGCTCAGACGGATCTTCGCCTCTTTCTGCCCTTAATCTAAGTTTAGTACAGAATAACATGTTTAAAGAGGACTTTCTACCTAAAAGCATTTTTAACTAATATATATTTGATTTATATGTCATATCATCTGTTTAAAGTCTCAAAGTTGACTTAAAAATCATGTTTACAGTTATTATTGAAGATAAATGATGTCTATAACAAGGTTTCTCTCTGATTAAAGTCTCTCACCTTCTCCTTCAATCAGGATCCGTGTTGCTCCGTTCAAGCTGCCATGACGTGGAGTTATTAAGTCCACGCGTTGAGCACCTGAAATACACACAAAACAACATAAACTCTAGTTATAAGATATAATAGTAATAGTACTGAAGGTGTTTCCTGCTGAGCGGTGCAGCAGGCAAGTGTTGACCTGTTAGGGAATTTGCATTATTACTACATCCAATCCAATCCACTTTATTTAGCACAATTTTGACAAACACAAGGTTTTCCAAAATGCTGCATAACAAGATAAAACACAATAAATAGAAAACACAATAGAAGCACAATAAAAAGATGAAGTGCACAATAGCAAGTCATATATCAATAGTCAATAACTCCATTATTTCCATTATTTTTATAAACGTTCATTATAATTGTACTTCGTAACCGGGTACTTACAGCAGCAGCAGCACCAAAGGAGGAGGAGGAGGAGAGCCGCTGCCTTCATCGCGGACTCCATCCTGGAGATTTTCCCAGACTTCCCTGCTGCTTCACCTGCGGTGTGTTGTGATGGTGCAGCCTGGCTGCTGGGGAGAAAAGTCATATTTCAGTAAAGGTTTTAAAAAAAAAGTCCACACAAGGCTGCAACTCTGTCTGTTTTCATAAATGTCTTTAATGGAAAGGAAAATGAATGAAAACCCAGATAACATGAAGAGTTAAATCATTGGAAATGTTAATTTAAGAATGATTAAAGCTCACCTGTTAAACGTTGTTTAGGCTCTGTGTTCAGACAGACAGGCAGACAGACAGACAGAGACACTGCCTGTAGAACTAACCACTAAGTCTTTATAAAGCAGCTCAGAGTCCCGCCTCTCACCTGAGATGGGAGGAGGAGAATGTGTGGATCAGCCCTCAGAGTACAATAATCATCCTATGAACAGATTCACATTTAATCTGAGTTATTAAGTGTCTCCAGGCGAGGCAAGGTCACAAACAAGACGTCATTGCGTCTCTGATGCCGAACACAAAGTGCTTATCTTGGACCTAGGCGTACTTCAGACGCCGTGGCAGCGTCCTCCAGATAACGTGGGCTTCTTAAGGACGGTGGGCTCACACCTCGATCCTCACGACGACCATCGGGCATCAATAAAGGTTTCTGCATCAGACATCTCATTGCTGCGACTCACATTTCCATCACACCCACACCCACAGTCTGAATCTGCTGCTGAAATCAAACCACACTGATTTGTCCATTTCCTGTCTGAGACTAAAGCTGGGTCAAATATGGGATAGGATGAGTAACAGCGTTACATTCAATTCATTCATTTTAAAAAAGCTATTTGAGACAATGATGAGAAATAATTCACTTAAAATGTATTTGTATTGTAACAATAAACAAGAGCCCACCCAAAAATTAAAAAATAAAATAAAAATACTCAAATTCCAACGGTTTTCTTCCTGGAAACCTAATTATGACGCGTGCTTACATCAGCTGGTTCCAACCAATAATATCATGACATCAATCTGCAACGTCGGCTCTGCGCTGGAGAAGGTCGTGAGCTCGTCTTCTCAACCATCAAAGTAAATTCCTGGGTGGAAGCATCTGTGTCAGAGCGTAGATGAATAAAAACACACAGGAAGGAAGAAAAACAACAAATCAGCAGGAACGAGCTCAAGAATGAGCACAATGTTAATAATAGAGAATGACTAATGCATCAAGTTAAACTGTGAGCATCAGGGGGAGATGATGCAGCTCAGGGGCGTTCACAGTCACCTCATTTCAACACAGCATTTTGCAACAAACCCAAAACCTTTTCTCGCCATCCAAGGTGTCATCAGTGTATTATGAGTTGATGATGAAATGCTGAGCAGGCGATTACAGTAACATCAGATTTAATCAGAATTTGTCTTGTCTGTGTTATTTTCACTTATTTCCTTAAACATTCCTATGGAGAAGAGTTACATCATATCCTGTATTAACAAACCCTCACCTCTCCAAAAACAATAAAAAAAAAGGTTTCTGGTGTGTTTGGCCCTTCTTATCTTAACAACTTCTTGTGTTTGATGCTTTGGACAAAATGACACGAGGAGCGACAGAAACTGGGGAGAAAGAGAAATGTAGCGGGAGGACAATGTTGCAACTTTAGCAGCCTCAAGTGGTAACAAGAGATAACTGTTTAGGTTTTAAAATGATTATAAGCTCAAAATGTTGCTGTCGGTAACCAAAACGACATGCTAAAACTTTTGGGTCTGAATATAAATTATGAAGCATTTCATCGACATTATGCCAGAAAAAGATTAAGCATGTCCCAATAGGTAATAAAATAGCAGGATGTACTGCATCTGGTTGCATTAAGCCAGCATGCTTTTCTGGCTGTTCTCACCCACAACACTGAGATTAGCAACTAGAAACAGTCTAAACATATATACATCCCTCCATCAGCGTCTGTGCTATCTAAGAACTGAAGCACAGAGATTATCGATATGGAGCAGACATGTTGTCGGGGAGGTTCAGACAGTGATGTAAGACTTGGAGCATCTGGTTCAGCTTCCTCTTCTGTCATAACAGAAATGTGTGTGTGTGTGTGGGGGCGGGGGAGCTCATGTCAAACAGGTCTCCAGCCGCATCAAAGAAACAGTCAGGACCCCCCAGATGACCAAAATAGGCATGATTTATTACTTTCTTTCCCTCCAAAACTGCTGCATAACAAACTAAAATCAATATGAAAACACACGATACAAAAAAAAAAAAAAAGAGGGAAAATCTCGAGCATCCCTCACAATGACGCCAAACATCAGCTTGGATATTGATAGTGAGTAAAAAAAATTGTCTAGACGGGAAGCGTCTCGTTCACAAGGTGGCGTGTTGGGCTAGAAAAGTTCGGATTCTCTGCAGGAGCTCTTTCTTCACGCTGTCTGGTACGAGTGCTGCGTCACAGGGGAGAGAAGAGAGACAAACCGTTATACAGATCAATTACTCAGAACATATGATGGGAATTATTTGGAGGGAATATCATAAGATGATTGAAGTTTTGTGAGGAAATACTCATCTGTCAAGTACTTATAACTCCTACTCGTTGTGTCTTTATATGATGTTCACAGCAGACACAGTGTTGCAGGTTTTATTATTACAAATGACTTGAACTTCTCTGTGTGGGATGAATAAAGCTCATCACAGTTCTGGATGTCATCTCAAATAAAGTTCTGTGGGTTCAACCCAACTTTCAGTGAATGTTTCGGGTTTTTCCTCGAGCAGATTTTTACACACAAACCCTGATTGTGCATATTAATAAGAGCCCTCTGACTGAGTCACGTGATGAGTCGTAATTGCTGATGCTGTGTTTGCGTATGAAGACCCGTACCTCTGCCTTTCGGTGTGACTTCTGTGACCAGGTCCTCCACTGTGACGTGCTCCAGACCCTTCTCTTTGATCACATCTGCACACACACAAAAAAAGCATTAATAAGTAATGCAGGCTCGTGGGAAGCACGCGCGCGCGCATACACACACACATACACAGACCGTACCTTTACATTGCGCCTTCAGCTGATCCTTCCATCCGCACTCCACCAGCTTCGCCCTCAGCAGCTCCTTCAACCTGCAGCCACACGGTTTACATAAGCGTTATTTTAACAACCGCTGTCTCTGAAACCACCCCCAAATAATAATAATGTGAAGAGGAAAAAGCTGGACTCACCGCTCCCGTTCCCCCATTTCTATCAGCTTCTGGTTTATTGCAGCCCTCATCTGGGAGTCTTTGCTCATGGTCCGTCTCAGGTCGCGCTCACAGACAGCAGCGGCTTCCGCTCGGAAAGGCAACGGTTTCGGGGGAAATATACCAAAATAAATGTTTATATATTTTTTGCTAGCTATCAAGTAGCCGTTACCTGTTTTTTTTTTGTTTTTTTGTCGAGATGGATCAGCTGGGGAACACACGGTCCGTTCATACAAAAATACCGTCAAGAAACGTTAACACGTCTAATGGTTCCGCTTTAGCCGTTAGCTAGCCACCAAACAACAACGCCACTGCTAAAAAAACAGGTCATATAGCGCACTTTATATGAATGTTTAATATGAATGTATGTGAATGAGTTTATGTTGGTAGGAATGAATTTATTTAAACGTCTAATTAAAAACGTTAAGAGAAAATACGAGAACTACACCTCCCATGAGCGCCCGTGGAGATCGTGTCCGCTGTAAAAATGGCTCCGTCTGCGCAAAAAAAAAAAAAAAAAAAAAAAAAAAACCCAAACAGGAAACGTGCGAATTCTTCAGCAGCATCTTCTTGCTCCACACCAGCTCGTGGACAAGCCTGTCATATTTAAAAAACTAAGACATGGCTTCGTCCAATTATTCCCTGAAGGTCAACAGAGAGCTGCTGGACCCAAACTTCGAAAGTTACAGGTTATCTTTGGACGCCATACCGACGTACAATGTGGAGCTGGACGCCGGTGAGAGAAACTAACTTACACTACAGTTAGCTAGTGTGCTAGCCTAGCATTGATCCATCACTTCTGTCACCGCTGTAAGCAAATAACTACACACCACATATGTGTCTGCGGCTCTTAAATGTAATTAAAATGAATTCCCTAATTTGAAACTCTAATACAGTGCTTGACTTACGTTAAATGATGCTGTGTATAAATGTGTAAACAAGTGAAGTTAAAACTGAGAAGATTATGATGCAAATGTAAATGAAACAGAACAGTCAGAAATAGTAACATATTGCTTAAGACAAAGATAATTCCACTAACTTTGACTTTAGAGTTTAACAAAAGTATTAACATAATTATTCTTGATCACTGCAGATTATTGAAATACAGAGAGAGGCCGGTGGCAAGATTTAGTTTGTGAAGGAGGTGTAAGGAGGCTGTGCATTCACTATTTTAATTGCATTTGGCTGAAATGACTTGCTTTTACTTGGCTCTAAAGGCTCATTAAGAGTTGTGAAGTGCCAAGAATACAAAACGCACACAAAAAAATGAAAACATCTCAGTTAAGATATGAGAGTAGACAAATATAATCAATCAATAAAAGAATCATAGAGAGGGATGTGCTGGTATGTTTTTCCATTCATTGGGCCTCGGCTGCAGACATGCACTTTTAAGAATGCTAAACAATGTAAGGTGCAGGCAGGTTAAGGATTACTGTCATGCATATCTCATGGTAATTAAGTGAATTTTAAAATGTTTTTTTGTTGTTGCTTATTTGACGTGTTGCATCATTAATGATAAAAAAAACAAATGCCAGTGTTGCAATCTACCATGTATCGGTCGTAAAATAGTGTTGAACTGACGAGATTAAAAGTATGTTTATTAGTACTGCGTCTCTTTCACACAAGTTACAGCAATCTGACGCGTACATATTTGAAAATGTAAATCTGATCAAGTGGCCGTCTCATTTTCCTGCCTTATTTTAAATGTCATGTTAATTACAGCTGTGGAAGAAGTGAAGCTGAAGGACACTCATTACACCCTGGAGCATGTGCGTGCCTTCGGCATGTACAATTACCTCCACTTGGACTCTTGGTACGAAGACAGTGTTTTGTTTGTGGACTGCAAAGGAAGGGTTCTCAGTGTCACCGTCACCCTGGTAAGCTTCTAAACCCATGTATTTATTCTTCACGTCACATAAAATGATTGTGCTTCAGTGGAATTGTCGTCAGGCTTTAATGCATCCAACACACCAGTAGGTGGTGACCAAATACTTGTTTAATAGCAGTGTCGGCCCACAATGTATTTCTGATGTGATGTCAAGAAAAAAATCTTTGCAAAAAATCCACAAATATATATATTTTACAAGCTGCAGTATTAATGCGACTCATTATAATTTCCCTAACGTGCTCTTTAAGATGCTCAATTAGAGACAATTAGACACAATCGGTATTCAATGGGGAAACGCAAGTTTTCTTCCTCCATTGTATGAATCAGCAGGGAAGACGACGTGTATGTTTGTTGCTAATCACAGGAATGATTACATGATTGTCTCAAGGTACACGTTTGTTAACCAAAGCCAAGTTGCTGAGAAGAGGAGCAAAATCAGCCCAAAGACCTTTTCAGCAGAGATTTCTTTTATGTCTAAGGCATCATTGACCATGATTAGAGATAATTGGTCCCACATCAGCGGTTTTTTTTTCCTGAATGATGATTAACGGACTATAATTCTGTAAGACAGTATTTTTGGCTTTCTAAGGCATCATTAAATTACTCTTTATAAAAAAAAAAAGTGTTGCTCAAGTTGTAATTATAATCATCACATGATAATTATGGCCCCCTTGAAAAGCTTCTCCGCGTACATTCGCAGGCAAGCGCCACTCGGCACATTGTATAGGCGGTTCACGCTCCGATCGGGGCATTAACGGGCAGGAGAACATCATCTCAAAGGTGCACCGCGCATTAGTTAGCGATATAATACGCAGTGTCACGCTCCATGGCAACAACAGGGCAGCTGCTGCACAGTCCTTTACAAACCCTGTTACTTGATGCAAGAGTAATTGATGCTCATGCGGTTGGCATATCTATCTATTACTAATAACCCTCTGATACCAGTGAATCACATGTAAAGAGAGATCACATGGGCGGCAACAGTTGGTAACGTGTCTCTCCTCCACGAGTTACGTGTTGTTTTCATGTTATTCATCTCTTGTGTTGATGTGATCTTCCTGTGGCTTTCCAACAAGAAGTAAATTATGGAAATCATGTTTTTATATTGGCTGTTAATCACAGAGGTTTGCCCCATTCAATAAGAAAGCAGTGGTTTCTGTGTTCTGCTCGAGTTCAAAGCCTTTTTTATTGATGGTTTGAGTCTTTGTGAGTCATGACTGGACTGGTTAAATAATTTGGAAGCACTGAGAACAGTTTTATTCAACAATTTTAGAATATTAGAGTCAATATAGCTGGACCTTTTTTCTCGTTGCTACAATTTCACTTCAAACGGTTACGTATGTTCATATTGCACAAAACGTCTTAATTAAATGAGAAAGTACTCGGCACTTTCTCATTTATCCACTATTTAATTAACACAAGCTTATAGGTTATTTAATAGACACATTTTTATAGAATAACCAGAAAACCCACTATATTGTGGCAGAAAAAGGTGGCAAAGCAGAGTTGTCGAAAGAGACTCATAAGAGACCTCAACAGTAACAACACAAATGATATGTAGCAGCCGATCCAGAATGCCACAGGCTATAAAAGCAGGAGCTCCCCCATCACGACTCACACCACATTGTCAGATGAGCTGAACACATTTTTATGCTCTCTTTGATTGCCTCTACAAAGAGTCAGCTGTCAAGTCCGCCAGAGGACCGGCCACTGTCGATATCCACAGCGGATGTGAGAAAAACCCACGATGGGAGTGAATATGAGCAAAACTGCTGCGCCTGATAACATCCCTGGTTGTGAACTAAAGACTAATGTGCCAACTGATGTCATTTTCAACACATCACTGTTCCTTTACCTAAACCGTCTGCAGTGTCCGGTCTAGATGACGACCTCCCTGTGACACTCAGACCCACTCTGATGAAGTGCTTTGATAAAACTGGTTCTCCCTCCACATCAAAAACAACATCCCAGCCAGCCTGGACCCTCACCAGTTTGCATACAGAGCCAAGAGATCCACAGAGGATCCACTCCACTGCCCTCCACTCAGCCCAAGCACATGTTGAAAATAACACCTACTTCAGAATGTTTTTGGTTGATTTTAGCTCAGCATTCAATACAGTCTCCACCATGAAACTGATTGTTAAATTAACACTCTGGGCTTGAGTACCTCGCTCTGAAACTGGTTGTTAGACTTCCTCACAAACAGACCCAGGGGAGTTCGGATTGGCAGCCACACCTCCTCCACTATAGTGTTAAATCTGGAGTCCCCCAGGGCTGCGTGCTCGGCCTACTCCTGTTCACCCTGTACACCCACAACTAGGAGAACTCTGTTCACAGATGATACTACATCCTCCGCCAGATTACAAACAATGATGAGACGTTATATCAGAATCTTTGTGGTTATCAGAGAACAACCTGCTCAATGTCCCAAAAACCACAGAGATGATTGTTGATTTTAGGGAAAAAGGAGCAAGTGGACCCTTTTAACTTCCTCGGAATCACCCATCTCCATTCTGGTGAAAAAATGACTGTATTTCTAAAGGAAACTTAAAAAGGCAACATTTCAGGGCCACGTCCTTGTTAACTTTTACAGAGGAGCAATAAAAGCATCCTGACTGGGAACATTAAAAAAAAAACAATCATTTTGAAGATGTCACTTTGTGCTTTGAGAAAGTTTAATGTGCATTTTTTTCAAAATGTCTGCAAGCATTTTAAGAAATTGATAACCAATTCTTGGCCGTGCCTCCAAGTCTCTTTGGCTGAATGTGAGAGGGGAGTCAGCTGTTTCAGCAGAAGGACTGGAGGTCGTCTCTGAAAGCAGAGACCATGGACAAGCTGATGTTGGTGTCATTTGAGGCACCAACAATTCCATTACTGTAAAAAAAAAAATAAAAAAATGATGTTACATTTTCATTATTAAGCTGCATAGTATCTTTATCATTTAAAATATGAGGCGACTAAAAAGTGTGAGCCCCGGAAAATAATTTACGCTAATGTTCTCCCTGTTGATATGAATAAATTAAACATGGGCCGGACTGATGTAGTACCAGTTTTATCCATCTGTTTTGTTGATGCTGTACTGACCGATGGGTCCTTCTGTGTTGTGAATCCAGGACACGGCTCTCGGGAAGCCGAGGGAGGTCTTCTGTATCACCGACGCCAGCCAGAGAGAGGATCGCCTTTGTGCGTCCCTCAGCCTCACCTCAGCGACCTGGGCGGCTCTCTCCGACGGCGCCGGGCGACTGTACCTTCTCCTCACCGGCAGAAGGGGAGAGGGCTCCAGTATGAAGTGGGAAGTGAGTATATCAGCTGGGTTTACTGCTGTAACACACATATATATATTTTTGATTCTTAAACCGGATGTATTTGATGGTAGAAATGTCATTATATACCATAGAAATATCTGTCAATATCAGAATAAAGAGAACCAAGGAACAGAGACTTGAGTTTACCCTTTAAATGTGCTCTTGCATCATGAAATATCCTCCTATTCAGCATATAAACTTGTCAAAAGAAGCATATTTGGACAAGCTTTGGAAGCAGTTCCTGTGTTTTGTAAAGCTCAGCCTTGACTTGTAGAAGCGAGGGATCAGGTCTTTGACAAGAAGAGCCTTTGTGCACTTTATCCTGTCAACAGGCTGCAATTGGGATTGGCTACAAATGAGAGTTCTGTCTCAGAACAAGAACACGTAACGCAATTCTGAAAGCAAAGCTCAAGAGTGGGATTTGTAATGAAGATTCAAGATCTGGAGTCAGTCCAATGTTCTAATTTCTAGTTTCAGAAGTCGACAGTTTTGTGAAGAGTAGACGACTGTAGTGAGAAATAACAGATTGAATTAGCAGTTTATTGGTAAAATAAAGACGTGTTTCTCCTTTACAAACTCAGTCGTATACCATTTAAAGCCAGTTAATGCTAACAGTTAATGCTGTTGCCTTCATTGACTTAAGTTTTATATGAAAAAAGGAAAAGGAGATGCATTTGTCGATTCTCTGCTCGTAGCCGCTGTTCACTGAAGACACGGGGGAGCCTTTCACCGTCCTCCACAGCATCTCGCATGTCCAGGATGGAGTCCACACCATGGAGGTCCTGCTGCTCCGCATACAGAAAGACCCGAAAGAAACCAAAGGCAGCGGATACTCTGTGTCGCTCGAGTGGATCACAGTCGCCAACACTGCCGAGCACGGTGGGTGGTGCAGCGGCCTGACATAATCTCCGTAATTGAGCATGAAGTAGAATAAGGCAAGCGTTTCATACGTAATTAGCTCCGCATTGGGTTCCAAATCTCAAGCCCGTTATTTCATTTTAATGTTCATTTCTTACAACAGTCATACCCAGCAGACGACTGATATCCTTGTTAATTAAAGCATATGAGGAAGTTAGTCATGCTCTACCATTAATGCGCTTTGATTATGATGTCCCAGATGAGATTAGTGTGCTCTAAAGTAAACATTGGCAGGAAGAATATTCATTAAAGTTCTTGGCACTTGCAGAAAAAGAAAGAGACCCTGACTAATGATTCAGAGATTGGGGGGGAATAACAACAAAAACCAGAGGCAGCCTTTAGAGAGCCCCTTCCTTATTAAGCTGGATTTAAAGATTGATATCCGCAAGCTGTAGAATAATCTTCTGTTGTTTGTTTAGAGTCTCAATGTTTGACAAAATCGATATATGTTGTTAATGATAATCAGCTATGCCTGGTTTTCCAAACAATTTTATCTGAATGTAACTAGAGGGGAATGTGTTCTTTCAAAGCCGCTCTCTTCAAGGCTACAGGACTCCATTGACAAAAACAGGCATTTTTCCTCTCTGAACGTCAGAGTTTCTGCTCTAGCACTGCCTGGATCGGTCAAAACATTGGATTATATTCTCATATTTGATTAAACATTTATGAAACGGTAGCTATACAGCATATGAAAAAAAAAAATGTGTGTCAAAATCTAAAGAAAGCAACAACAGAAAACAAAAGATGGCAACAATGGATGATGGAAGAAAAGATTGGATGTTCCTCTAACCTCCGACCTGATGGCCTTCATCTCTGGGGAGTCCAGTAACCTCAACTTTCTACATGTAAACATGTCAGTGATGTTGTGGTTCCTCTTCATGTCTGTCACAGTTTATCGGATTATTATATCGCCTTTGGTTTCCACATGCAGGTCAGGAGAAGAAGTATGAGGTGAGGAAGAGGAGGGTCCTCAGGGGGAAATCGGTGCCTCACTACGCAGCGGTGGAGCCGCAGGGGAAGGGGCTGATGGTGGCCTCGGAGAAACCGTTTGCCTTCACGCACGTGGACGGTCGTCCTGTGGAGCTGCCTGACCCAGAGCCCATGGAGGTCGAGAAGACAGGTGGGTCAGAGGTGCTGATGAGAAACCTGCCAGCACACCGCTGGAAGGTTATTACTGTGGTTAGGACAGATATCTCATTTAAAAAGCATTATTTATGTTTATGTCAGAACGCTAAAAACACCTCCAGAAAATGTATTTCTTTGCTCTGATTTCTGACATATTAAGTCTTTATGACGAAGGTTGGGTGATCTTGAAAGAAAAACAATATCCTCAATTATCGTCCACAAAAAGCTGAAGCACTGAGTGTGTCTATGGACTGGAGACACATATGTTGCAAAACCCATTAGGGGTCACAATGTATAGACCTTAAAACACAATTATAGACAAGGTTATGCTGAGATCAATGAATCAGATCAATTAACTGGGAGAAACTGCCCTGTCCTACAGTCTCCTCACCTTTGATTGATCGATTGATTGCTCACTGTGGTCGGAGTTTTGGTCCAGAGTTGTACTTCCTGTTGGAAGTTTTAAGATGGTAGTGTAGACTTTGAGTAAACACTTACAGAGGTTCTGATGTGGTTTGGCATTGATCATATTTATAGCATAAATTGCCATCTTTCTTTTTTTTCTTCTCTCTCTCAGAGAAAAAAAAAGAGAAACACACACATGGTGTGGACTCTGAGCTGCTTCGCTCTCACCACATCGCTCACTTCTTGGCATTTCTGCGATAAGAATGTGTCTCTGCTCATGAGATTCGTCATGCAGTCGCATCGGCTTGTTTTTCAGTCAAGCAACGTCCGCTTCATCCGCTCATTACCTTAAAGAGCCTCAAACTGACTTGTTGGGTTGTAGCCATGGAAACGCCTGAGCAGGCAGCAGAATATGCCCAATCAGGCTGGGGTCTCTGTGTGCCTACGTTTCCTTGCCATTTATAACTGACGTTGTGTGTCCGTGACACAACCACACCGTGATCCTTCTTCCCTCGTCGGATGTGGTCATTAAAGTGAGCGATAAGTTTAGTCATAGAGTGAGATTTCTTTGGGAAAATGTCAAAGATAATGAGATGAGCCCAAAGGGAGATCTGCAGAAAGAAAAACAAAAAACCCTGTAGGTGTGAAAAGCCACACAGTCTCACAATAAAGAGACTGGAATTGAAAACGTTTGGTTTGTATACTTGTAAAATGACTGTTAAATGAATTGCCAATCATTCATTTCTAATCAATTAAAGGAAGAGTTAGATTTTTTTGTGAATGAGCTTATTCACTTTCTTGCTGAGACGTTTGATCCCACTAATATCTCTACAATAAATATCAGGGGAAGGTCAGGGGAAGCTAAGATTAGCTAATTTTTCTAGCCGTTTTCTATTGGATTTAAATTATTGCAGAGGAAAGAAGGTCTGTGGAAAATACAAGTTTATGATACTTACATGTTTTCTTCAGCTCAGCTTCACAAATGACATTGTTTTTAATCAATTTTGATGGGTAAATTCAATTGTCAAAAGTAAAAAGCCACTTGTTAGCAACCAAAATTCACAAGAGGAGTATTTACAGACGTATTTTATATCGTAGCACGAGACCAACAGACTTAACCACAGACTTTATATCAGGCATATCACTTTTTTGCATTTCTTTTAATTCCAAATAGTTAAAACTTAAAAGATGGACAGGTTTTCAGTCCTTTTCCTGTTTATACATTCAGATATACTCACAGCCTCTAAACAAACAACATTTGATGGTGCAGACGCAGAATAATGGCAGATTTTTGGCCGATCCTTTTATCAGCCCTCCTCCTTTCAGAGTGGAAGAAGTGGATTAGATGTCACGAGAGGAGGCATCTTCAAAGAGGCTTTAAGTGAGGAGAGAGGAGATGCAAAGGAGAGAGGAGAGATGGAGGTCACGTAATGATGCACGGGGGGAGAAGAGGTGCAGTTTACATACTGTATACATGGAGAAAGATCGTCACGCGACACCAGGACGGCTTTATATTTGTCTCTCCATCCGTTTGGCCAACGGAGAGGTTTAAATGAAAAGAAAATAAGGAGAGGTAAGGAGAGGATTGGACAGGAGATGAAAGTATTGGCAGCTCCCCTCTCATTAGTTTCTTTGTGGATTCAGTCGACGACAACAAAAGGTGATAATGAACGTGTCTCAGTTCCTCGCGTCGCTGCCAGTTATGAAGCAGGTCCTGTTGGTTTGGAGCATCATAATTGGACCAATTTCATCACTCAGGCTTTGCCAGTAATCACAGAGCGAGTGTGTGATGACAGTTCAGTCGTCCCTATAGGAGTGTTGCGTATGAGTAAACCACCGGAGTTGGATCGGGTGATTTGGGGTTAGGGTGGTTTTTCCTGCTTTATAAACAGAAGAACTTTGGTCGATATTTGTTCATCATCGTTACAACGCTGGCTTGGATTGAGGTATCTCTGTTTTTAATTAACTTTTCAGACATTGTAAGTTCAATCAATAATGTCTATGATGAGGAAAAACATCTATCTTCTGATTTCCTTCACTAAAACACCAACATTAAACAAACAATCATCATTTTACTTCAGAATAAGCATCAGTACAACAATATACATAATACTACATAAGTATTATCAGTACTACTGGTTTATAACTGGTCTTTGTAAATGCCTCACAGCTACATTACAGGAAGGAGAAAACCTTTCAAACCAGGCGACGAGGGGATAAATACCAGCGTCAGCCTGAAAGAAAATACTGTATGAATCTTCTGAACGGCAACAAATAAAAGGATTCAAAAGGGATTCAAAGGAGTCATTTTTGTTGTTGAAATGTTTATCAGTGAAAAACCTGAATATGTGCTTCAAGCACAAGGCTGCTAAATTGTTTTGGATCAGACTTGAGATGCGATTGTTTGCTCCATTTATAATTATGTACTTGGCAGCCGAAGTCATTTTCTATGTGATATTTGGAAAGTTCCATCTATGGACTGTTGGAGAGAAGTTACAGAAGGACACATACATCTCTCAACCAGGCTTGTAACAAACATGTCCTGCTGACTTCCGCCTCATCATGGGCGTACATCTGCTCTCTCCACCGGCGGCAACATTGAGAAGGCGACTCTCCCTCTGTGATGACTTATTTGGTGTTTCTTTATAGCGCACCACGCAGCATAGCACGTTGTCACCGACAACCAAAAAAAAAAAAAAGATTTGATTGTAGATCGCAGAAGGCTAACAGGCCACTGGAGGTTCTGAGTCAGAGGCAACAGAAAATTGGCTTCTTAACAACGTGGGCTGTGGTGCGAACAGATTTATTCCTTGTTAAGAAGTAGCGGAAATGTTTGTCAAAAGGGTCTTTAAAAGGAAGTAGTTGAGTGCCAATGCCTGAACCAAGCGTTGTACTTTATAACACTGTTTAGAAGAAGTAGTAATATTTAATATCCTTCTTTTTCTACAGGTTCATTCGTCGAGAAATGGTAAACCTCAATCTGAAAACAACTCAATAAAAGAATGATTGCTTGTTTCTGACTAAATGGAGCACAACAAAATCTACAGAAATGGACTTCACCTGAGGTTAAAATGTCAAATTATGCAGGAGAATTGGCTTAACAGCTTCACTGTGAGGTAGGCCCTTGTCGTCCCCCTTGCGGGATGATAATTCATTAGTTTTAATGGCCTCCCATCTGCAGTGTTGCTGAATATTCAGCAGTAATTCCCCTCAACTCCCGCACTGTAATTTACTTTTCTCTCCTATTTGAATTCAGATCCCATTTACTTCTGGCAGCAGACAGCGGAGGACATCACGGTGCACGTCCGCATGCCCGAGGGAGTCACCAAGCAGGAGGTGCAGTTCAAGCTGAAGGCAGACAGCATCAGGCTCGGCGTTCAGGGCTTCCCGTCAATACTGGAGGGTCAGCTGTTTGCACCTGTAGACCCAGAGGCCAGCACCTGGATCCTCCAAAATGACAAAAGGTGTGCAACGTTTCTAAATTAATAATAGTCATGAATTAAATTCATATAACACACTTTAAAATACAAACCAAATATCAAGTTGCTTCACAAACGGGGTAAAAACAACTATAGTACAACATTAAAATGTTTACTCAACTGAACCGTGCAATTTTAAGGCTTTGAACTTGAAGAATAAAACCATAAACAAAACATTTTTTAAGTTCAAAAGCAAATAAAAGTAGAGACAGAATATAAAAGGAAAACCCATATAAGCCAATGTCTTTGGGAAGGTTTGACTGTTGTTTGATTTCTGTATTTCCAGGAGCAGAAACGTAATTAAATTCTTAAATTTTGGCACAAACATCCATTTGTGCTATTAAGTATTATTAGAATTTGGTGGTGAGCGGTCACTGCAACCTCCAAAACACATGTTTAGCCACAACTCAAGAATTAATTTGCTAATTGTGACTATTTAAAAAGAAAAAAAAACATCATAAAATGATAATGTGATGTTGTATTGAGCAGACCGGTTTGCGTAGGCGTGAAACCATGAATGAGTTCTTGGAACGGTAAATGGACCTACATTTCTATAGTGGATTTTCTAGTCTTTTCGGCCACTCGAGGCAATTAAGGGCTTCAGTATCTCGACCAAGGACACTTGGACATGTGGCCTCGCTCTACGTCTGAGCCACAGCCTCGTATATATTCTGCTTTATATGCTCCTGAATGATGCAAACGTGAGCCGCAAACAAATAAACTCCAAGGACCCGTTTCCATCTGCAGTCTTTATTTAACTGTGTTCACAACCTCTTATCAAAACCATTAATCTCACGTGTTATATAGTATATAGTTTCACATCTTAATGCCGTCAGCTGGGATCGGCTGCTTTGTCCAGAAAGTAAATGTGAAATGTATTCGGCTGCCTTTCAGAGGTTACTAGGAGGTAGCTTGTCACTGAGCAGCACAATCCCTCTATAAATTGTTTTTATGTGACCCCCCATGACCCTGGTCACAAGGTCCTCACGAGGTCTCTCAGGGCATATTGGTCCCAGGTATTGAGCCGGACCCAGAGCGAGTCAGGAAGCCTTATACATGAAATCAACGCCACCGGGAAAGAGTCCTGTCGCCCGGAACAGGAAGACTAGGACAAACTCCTGCAGCCGAGCTCCGGGTGGCGCTTTCAGGCGACCGTCAGACCAGATCACTCAGGAAGGGAAGGCAGGGCCCGGCTCCGGCTGTTTTCAGCAGGAGAGCGGGACTGCTGACCTTGACGGCGGGGACACAGTTGGACAGTAGAGTGAGAACTTTTCTGAAACCCTCTGAAAAGAGAAAACTTTCCATTTGTCATCCCCATTATTGGCCCAGAACTCACTGTAGCTTGTATCGTATCGGCAGATTCTTGCCAACACAACCCTGTTGAACACCAGGCTGTCCTGACATCCAATGTGATTCAGTGTTGAAAACCCAATGAAACATACTGAATGCTTTTCATAATTATTGGATCTTTTAATCCAGTAGTCAGTGAGATTAGTCATGATCCTCCAGTTGGAGACCTTCCATCTGTGTCCGTGTCAGCTCTCCATCTCTGCTTCCTGTTCTTTATTATGAGTCCTCCTGAATGTTCCCTTCAGTATAAAAACGTGGTACATAACCTGTTGTTAGATTTCTGATAAGCCTTGGTGGCTTTCAAGGCTTATGTGTGTGTGTGTGTGTGTGTGTGTGTGTGTGTGTGTGTGTGTGTGTGTGTGTGTGTGTGTGTGTGTGTGTGTGTGTGTGTGTGTGTGTTGTGCTCGGTAAAAATATGTGGTGTGGATAAGGAACTGTGAGGTAGTGTTTATCCTGCACATTTTCTTCATTCTTTATCTTGACTTATTTAAGCTCTTATTAAGACTTATTGCTGATGTATCAAAGATAAACATACCTGACATTTGGTTATCAGTGGGTGATATTTGAGCCTTTCTCTCAGTCTGCTGTTTGGGAGCCGTTGTGTGCATCTAGATGCGCCTTCAAGCTGTAAATAATTCAGAAAATCACACATTCACTCTGGGTATTGACTGTGTTTTTTAAATCGATGCGCAAAGGACATCACGGTAGCCAAACAGAATCTAAAACAGATGGTCTGATTTTATTTCCTTGATGGAAAATTGAGCTGGGAGAAGCGTATGCTTGTATGCATGCAGACTGCATCTGGAAGCCCTTCTATAATGTGAATACGTAGAGAAAAAGCACTCCTATTGTTTTTCCATACCAGTGGGTTATGCTCCTTATAGACAGGCAGCTGAGCACCATTCTGCTTTTCTTTGTGGGGGAACTGAATTATGAAGCTGCCCTTTGTGTCCCTTTCATATCCTGTGACTGACTCCCAAATATAGACCTGGTTTCATAACAGCCAGCAGCACAATAGAATATGAATGAAATGTTCTTCTGAAGGCCCATGGTGGCATTTTCTGACGGAGGCTCTGTTGAAGTAGTAGGTTGACTATTTTCATGCTTTAAAAGAATAAAGTTTTCTGTTTGTTAGGACTGACACCCAAAGTGATGTCAGTACATTACTGAGGTGTGAAGTCATACATTCTACGTATTATTACACATTTATTTGAATGTGTTTTCGTGGATATGAATGTATAATTACAAACATTAAGGAGGTTACAGTTTTGGTTTGGTTGTCTGTTTGTCAGAGGAATTACGGAACAACTACTGGCCGTGTTTCCAAAACACATTGAAAGGTTAAGCGTGGGTTAAGGAGGAACCCATAATATTTTGGACCAAATAGCGGGGTGGATACACAAATTATTGTTCGCTTTTCGTTAACATTGCAAGCTAGGGCAGTCCTTCGCTCCCATGAAGCAGAATGTTGTCTACCTGAGACTCGCTGCCTGCTCGGCCTTGACCTTCAGCAAGCCACTTCACCAGAGAGCTCCACAAAAGGCTCGGCACAGAAGAAACGGACACCCCCACTTCATTTCCATCCCTCCTCCTTCGGTACAACCATTGTAGCTGATATCTGTTTTTTGTTTTCTGTAACAGCAGAAAAGTTGATGAATGAATGAAAAGGGAGAGAGAGAAGAAGATACAGAGAACATTTGGATGTTCCTTGTGCCGAGAGTGAGCATGTTATTTAGGTGTAAAGGAAAATAATATTACCTTACATTATTTTAATCCCTTTCTTTGCTGATACAGTTGACTTGCAGAGACTCAAGTAAATAATGATGTTTCTGTGGTTCAGATTCTTCAACGAACAAAAGATATCAGATCACATGCTTCTAATAACTGCTGCAGATATAACGGTACTCTCAGCCCTTTTCATTGGACCATAATGCGCTGGAGAGTGCATGAGACGTTCAATAGCAGAAAACAAGATAAAACACCAACACACAGTCGTTCATTATTCTCTCCTTGCTTAATGGAAAACTGAAGAACTGAATATACTCGCATCCTCTATGTCTGCAGGGAAAACGTGGGATTCATTTTAGCTCTGGGCAAAACGCACATTATGCATAACATATTATCTGTAACAAGGAAGAAACGGAAATGAAATTGTGATTTTATTCTAATTTATTGATTTTATTGTTGGCTTGAATCCACAAGCTCTTCATTAAAAGAATCTAGTGAAACAATAAAAGTTAATAAATAGCCTCACATGTCCTTGTATTGCATTCATGGTGCTCCTTTACAGCGAAACGCCATCAAGTGTTTAGATTTAATGTGTAGAAATACATAATATTTCAGACTCCACAGCTGCAACCTAGCAGCATATGATCGGAAGTGTTTATGCAATTACATTTACATATATATGCCTCATTGATCGTCAGCACTTTGAATGAGAAAGGACTTGTTTTTCTAATTGCACGTGCGCTGATATGAATGTGTCCTCAGCCTGGAGGTGAGCCTGCAGAAGCGCAGTGAGGGGCCCGCGTGGTCGGAGCTGGTGATGGGCGACAAGAGAGGGGAGTACGTGGTGAGCGACGAGCAAGCTGCCCTCATCCACGACAGACTGACGTTCCTCACCTCCGAAGACTTGGTAGGCTCCGCTGGTCCCTCAGACACTAAATGTTAGGACGGGCTTGTTTGTGCCTTCATTAAAGCTAATAAGATGCTAAACATGCATGAAAACATCCGGAGTGAGCCCCGCCATGGCCAGACTCTTTGGAATGTAAAGGTGGCTACGGTAAACTGGTTATCCTCTGAGGAGCAAGATTGTTATGTCGTTCAGCTGATTCTCTGGTTTATCGTGGCTGTTAGTGAATGCCATGTAGAGACAAAGAAAAGAAGGGAATGGATGTTATTATTTTTATACATTTTTGTTTAACATTTGAATAAAAATATTACTTTTATAAATCTTAATTTACAGCAACTATGAAACAATGCCTTATTTTTAATGTTTTGTGGAAAGAACTATGTAATTTGTTAGAGACTTTTCCATTTAAACCCCCCAAGTATCAATTTGCTATTTATTTATTATTTATTGGTACCTATACTTTTTCATATTAATGTGCTTGTTTTGTAGAATTTTTTTCAAATTTCGCCCCAACGATTATTTTTTGGGGAACTTTGAGAGAACTGATTAGGAAATGATTCTGAAATTATCCACCTGTGATATAAACCATTACCAAATTGTGTTGTAAAATCCATGTATTTATGATATATCCTCCGGTTTATTTCATTTCGCCATAGTGCCCAACCCTATTGATTGATGTCTAGTTGAATGACTGTTGTGAAATCAATCAACAGTTAGTGATTGGAAACTCACTAAAACATAATAACTCATGAATCCCAGCTTTGGTTTGGGTTCGTTTCCTCTGGAGGGTTCTCATCGCCTCCCCGACTCTTCTTATTAAACCTCATTCTTCCAGCGTTTGGCATCCGTCCCTCCTCTGAGGCCTCTCGTCTCCTCCTCTTCCTCCGTCAGTCTCGTGGTCGACAGCATTTTTAGCCACCCCGTGTCACCTTTACCCTTCATTAACATCATCTGGGACCACTTGAGGCGCTCCGTGCAAATCAAGCCTTTTACATGTTAATAAATGCAAAACAAGTGTAACCGTAGCCTCTTGTGTTCCTGTTCCCCCTTTTTTTTTTTTATCCAGAATGGAAACCCTGACAGAGACAAGCCCCCTTGTAACTCTCAGGAGCTGGAGGACTGTGACGGCTTCCCAGAGGACAGCTCTAGTCTCACACATTTCGATGGGGAATCACTCAAGCCCACTCAGGTGGTGAGTAACACGAGTAAACACTTGCTCCAATCCGTCAAGTCCGAGTCCTTCATTTTTAAAGGTTTCTGTCGGCTCCTTCCCTCTCTTCAGGTCGGCTACCTGCTAGTCAGTCAGCCATCCAGCTTGGCTGTAAGTGATTAATTATTATTAGTACCGACTATTGAAAAACCATATCGGTCAACCACTACAAACACAAACACAGCTGAGGCCGATGGGAAATGTTAGAAAAGATAATTGATCCCAAAGGGGAAATTCACATTTGGGATTCTGACCTGATGATCCTTTAACTACTTAGATAGTTAAAGGATCATCAATATTGTTCTTTATCCTCAGGAGAACATGAGCTTTCATGGTAATCCATCCAATAGATGTTGAGACATTTCACTCAAAACAAATGAGATCACATGAGATGGGAAGTCAGTAAAAACATGCTTTTTGTGTGGTTTTCAGAGTAAAAGCATTAGACAAATTGTCATAGTAGCAGATAAGGGTCTTGTCTTTTCCGATATTCAATAAGAGATGAGGATGAGAGTTCAGCCAGACATGTTTAGTCTTTACAGCGGTTGTTCGGCAGAAGGAGCTGTGCAAACATTGAATCAGGAATGCTTCAGAGCCAAACACAGACCGAGGAAGATGAGAGCCTGTCTCGTCCCTCATCCGTAATGCATGACGATCCATCGTCCTTCTCTTGCCGTCGTTTGTCCAAGGGTAAAAAACACTTCACTTTCTTGAAGAGAAGGTTATCTATTTACTTGTATAACACAGGATTTATAAGCATTTTTTTTTTTTTTTACTAATAAAGTTTCACTTTCAAACTCGTTAACAGAAGTGTTAACAACCGGTCCGGACTCATTCCCACAGCATCGGCTGCCGAAAAACGCTAACAACGTCTGCTGACAGAGCTAACCGTTTCTACTAGGGGGGGGTTGTTTCCACGACAACACGGTTCCGGCCGCCGTAGTGGGGGCGGCGTTATCAGCAGTGACTGCTGTGTGAGTGCTGTGCGGTGTGGGGGCGATTAGCTAGCCGGAGGGACACAAACACAGCTTCCATTCACACGATGGGCATTTAATGAAGTACTTTATAGCCATCGATATCACGTTAAGTGTAATGGTGTTGCTAATGGCGTCGTCATTTCTACAACCAGCTCTGATGCTCAAGTATATGTTGGGCAGATGATTGTTTACAGATACGATTCTCTTATTTATTTTATTTATTTGTGCTTGATGTTATTTTGAGACGCGTGACATTTTACGAGACATTTGTTTGCAAGATAGAAACCCTCGGATAATGTGCATAAAGAAATATTTTTTTCTTTTCCCAAAGCAGCTCTGGAGCAGCTTAAAAAAAGCTTTTCATTTGTGGACATTAGTGTATGTCCAACATTGATGCTCCTCTTTCAGTTTCTCTGTTTTATTTGCACAAAATAATTCATGATTAAGATTTCCCCGTCGCAATAACTCCCACAGCATCCGGAAGTCCTTTCACTATGTATTGAAAGGCTAATGAGTATTGAATATAAGGGATGTGATGCTTATATGAATACAATGTCTCTCAGTCCATTTTCCGGCAAACCGCAGCCCGGATTGTAAAACAAGCTGACTCACCCTTTCTATTCTTCACTTTCCTCCGTCATTGTATCCGCCTTAATGCTTCCGTCTCTCGCCTGCCCATTCGGACACACGCTGACCTCTTTTCTTTTTTTATTATAATAAAACCTTTCAGCTTAAAATTGTAGCACCTCTTATTAATTTGCCTCTGCTTGGTTCCAGTTCCAGTTGAAAAGATGAGGTTTTTTTTATTGTTTTTTGTGCGTTCCCCAGAGAGAGGCTTAGTCATATCCACTCGCCATATCTGTAATACGCTTCACAATGGAATGTATCCATACATCCGTCACACTTAGTGCAGGCGTTGGAGCTTTGGGAAAACTTTAAAAATCTACACTGTTGACGTATATAATGTTGAAAATGCAGATAATACATGAACTGCTGTGTACAAATGTACTTATTTATTAAACTTATATTATTATTATTACTACCTCCACTAGGAGAATCATGTAATTGGTCGTCTGTGAGTGAGTGGTTTGCTTCTCTGCGTCTGTCCACAGCTTGTTTCTGATTCTGCCGCGTCTAACTACATGATATTTTGGGTGGCCTGTTGTGTCTGCATGCTCTTGGTCCTCTCATGGTTGCGGTGACTCACATTTTCTCAAAACACCTTTTATTGATTACCCGCCGACTTCTCAGGCTGTCCAGCTGTTAACCAATAGCAGAGCCGGTATTTTTGAACATCTCTGAGCTTTTGGATGAAATACGTAATGATGCTTTGAAAAGATTTGGCCTATTATTTTATTCAAGAGAGTGGTACTAATTAAATGTGATATCTAAGTTTATTATCACATGTTAAAATAATCACACAGCGGACCGGATGATATCCGTTCAGCGTCTTGGGGAGGACGGCCTAAATAAACAATGATTCGTCCTCGTCCTCTGAGTGAACAGCAGCCTAACAGGAACACGATGATGGCCACAGCTTTTTCAGCTGTTATAACAGACATCTGGCCACTGTGTACAGATACATTTGCTGTTAGTGCCAACCTCTCACTTCCTGTCCTTGCTCTTCAAAGCCCTATAAAGCCCTTTGATGAAAAGAGAGAATATTCACTAAAAGCTTTTTTTTTTTTTTTTAGATTGAGAACAGGTAATTTATTCAGAGTCCAGCTTCAGTCATCATGAAACCCATATAACAAGACATTATGTATGTCGTGACAAAAAGATCCACATTGTGTGGTCGTAGAATTGAGCAAAGCAACTAGGGATGTTCTTAACGAGTCATTTCCTGGATGTTTAAAAGTTTAAATTTGACTTTCAAAGAGAAGAAAACAATCAGAAATCTGTCAATTAATCATATTTTACAATAACCAAATCCTATTTTAAATACAGGGCCATGTACAACTGCTCCCATCTGTAGAAATCCAAACACCAAAGGAGAGGAAAGAAGAAATATCCCATATTTATTAAAACAATATGTTTGAGCATCAGATATAATAAGCAATTTACAGCAATTTCTATTTCCTCCCACATCAGAAGCCAGTCAGTGAAGGTGTCTGCTTGTGTGCAGCGCAGTGAGAGGACACGCACCACATGGAACCAGATCCGTGGCTCAACTCATGATCTCCTCTCATTTCCACCGTGAACGGTTTTCATTTAATCTTCTCCCTGCCGGCGCTCAACTAATCATTGCTTTCACTAATGACTAAGCGATCAATTATTTTCCCAATTAAGTGTTTGGTCTGTTGAAGAAATGTCCAAAACCCAAAGTTTCAGTTTACTATGATAGAAAACTGCTGCAAATGTTGGCTTTTTATTACATTTGTATGATTGATTATCAAAACAGTTGGCAATTAAATTTCTGTTGATTGACTTATTGATTAACTGGGATAGTTTCCTGAATGACGGGTTGCTGTGTTTTATCAATCCTCCGAGGAGCAGAAAGGAAACCTGCATTTTATTGGTGTTGATGGGGAGGATTTCAGGAGTTAGATCTCAAAATCTTGGCCCACAACCACGTTATGTCTCATAATCTCAATAATAGTCTATTTGGCAGCTGTGTGGAGGGCTGACAGGGCTTTCACTGATTGGTTAGCATTTCTCACTGCAGAGAGGAGAAACTCATCATTGAAATCACTTTGAGGCTTTCTGTTTAATTAAACCTGCACACACTGCCCGCTGTGACAGTCCTCTGATTTATTATTGATGAATGATTCTTTTATTTATGGTTTCCTTTTTATTGTTCACACCATGACCCGGCCGGTCGCCGGTGTGGTTGTCAGTCAGTCCGTCGCCACACAGTATTGTTCTGCTCAAACTGCCAACACGAGTGGTGAGAAAATGAGTTTTCGAGTCGAGGGGTGGTGGCTTTAAAAGGCTTGTCATTGTAACCATCAGGCAGAAGAATACCTGCTGGTTCGTGCTGCATTTTCAATGGCTGTCAGGAGTGTGTTGAGACGGGGAGGACGGGAGGACGGGAGGACGGCGCTGCCTGGCAGCCGCGGTGTGGGCTGACTCCGATGTTGAGGAGCGATTATGTCACAGCGACAGTCATTTTCTCCCCCAAAAACAATGGGAGTCGGTCTAGAACGACTTCACAGCACACACACGCAATCACGTCAAGTAGGTCCATCAGAGGGAAGTTAATGTGGGTCAAAGACGTGGACTTTTCTGACCTTTATCACTCACTATTCAGTGCAGCTTCTCAGCCATAATGGCCTCCGTGTATGAAATCGGTGTGGGAAGAAACGTAGAGATTTCTTTTATGTATCAGTCAAGAAACGCATAGAAATATAAACGCAGGTAAATTGTAGAGCATTTATAAAACCAACCAAGGAAAGAAGAAATGAAAGGAAGGAAGGAAAATAGAGGAGAAGGAATATTTGCTTCTGTTGATAAAAGGACAAACAAAGGACGGAAGGCGAGAAAGCAACGGAAATAATTAAGTGAAGAAATATAGAAGGCTGGGAGGAAAAAGACTAAAAATAGATAGAAAATGAATCTGGGTGCGTCCACACAACCAATAACACCAGATAATCTATCCTTCACACCATGTTACAGTTTTCAATGCATGCTTTGATTGTGAATATGTAAATATCACCTGTCACTCTCAATATGCCCAGCAACTAATGTGTTTTATACCTAAAAAAAAGCACTTTATAAGTAATATTCCTAATTATCTGTCTGTCATAGCAAGTTATTTAAGTACATTGTTAGAGTTGGAAACAAAACCATCAAATTCCTGTTATGTAATCGCAAACTAAGCCAAATAAAACGGATTCCGATGTCGTTGAAAAGCCTTCACTAATAAGCATTTTGCACATTTCACATTCTCAGGTGAATCTCGGCAGCCATCAGTACCTGTTCACGGTGGACGTGGACCCCGCTGAAATGCCTTGCTTCTGCCTCAGACACGACGTGGACGCCCTGGTGTGGCAGCCTCGTCCCGACCAGCCCGCTAACATGTGGGAGCACGTCGCCACCTTCAACGCCTTGGGTAAGACAAACACCTGCTGTGAGGCTTTTTTGGGGGCGGAAGAAATAATAAAGAAGAATAAAAAGAAAACAATATGGCAGCAGCAAATAAACCGTTATTGGTTTCTGCGTCATAAGAAAGTAATTTCTTATCTCAACATTGGTGGAAAACCAGCTCCGCTTCATTAGAGACCGAGCCAAACAACTCTATATGCACCTTCGCTTTCGTCACACAGCAGATAAAGCCAGTAAGGAGCATCCAAGGTTTATCAATGAAGTAGAATTATGAAGAGAGTTGTCAATGACGACCCCTGAGAGGATCAGACCACTAATGTGAGATGCCACAAAGGACGGGAGGATGACTCACCTTCAGACACAGACTCATCTTCTGCAGTCTGCAAAATCAATCATCCCATCACCTACAAGTACATCCTTGTGTGTTCCAACATAAACAACCAATGTGAGGACCCACTCGTGAAAACAATACTTTAAGGGTCCCTCTTAAGGTCGCTACAGACACAAAGCACGTCGGGCAAAACGGCGTGTTGCACCGGACACTGTATCCGACATCAAAGCATCACAAGATGAGATTTGATTCCCCTCTTCCCCCTCTCGCATCCTCCATAGCTCCGTCACAGTCCGGCTAAGTAGCTAACTAGTTAGCCGGACTAGATGCCGAACTACACAATAACTACAATATGTGAAAAGTCATAATTTGTTCGCTCTGTCTGCAAGACGACAAGCAAATAACTTTTAAAATGCTTGTTTTCTGAATGGAGTTCAGTTGACTGGAGGTAGGCTATGCTAACATTGTAGCTGCTCCGTCAACACTCAAACATAAATACAGCAGAGACCTTGTTGTTAGGACCATAGAGAGTCTCTGGTTTCGACACATAGTCCGGTCTGGTCACTCTGGACTAATGTGAGTCTATCGTAGACCTCTGGGAGACCACGAACAGCTACGATATGTTTTGGCGTTTTTGGTCTGAAGTTGTAATTTCCATTTTAAATTAATCCATTATTCATTGTTGCAGCTATTAACTTTGTTTATGAAATGTGCTGCTGCTGTTCTTCCGGTGCTGCAGAGGGGAGACGACAGACCGTTTGAAGTGGCAGCAATAAAACTGTAGTTAACGACGACAGGGGGATTACCAACACTGGGAAATGTATGCAAACAGACCTCTGTTCTGCTCTGCATATAAACCAGTCAGAGGTCTGTTATATTGTGCCTCTAGTTGAGTCTGTTGTTGCAAATCAAATTCTCCGGCCCCCCGCCAGTGTAGCCGTTTCCAGAGACGCGTCTCTTTCAATCTCCGTCTTCATTTGATTTATCTACTCATCTATCTCTCCTCAATGACGGCATCTGGAACAAGTTTTTCCTTTCAATTTTCCGCTTTGACAGGTATGACATCTTCATTTGTCTTTTTCAACGCCACAGAGTTTCCAATCTGCCCGTCTGTGTTTGGAATAATTGATCCGGCGTGAGGCTGCCGTCCCCAGTGATGCTTTATCTCGATGAGACTCGGCAGAGAAACAGGCTTAAAACACGCATGTTTGACAGCCAAATCAGACTTGTTAATGTGCAATAGAAAGAATTGTGTCATTATTATAATGCTCACTGCACACGAGTGACTGTGAAACCAGAATCTAGTGGATCCCTCAGGTTTGGATATTCTAATGCGGAAAATATATGTTCTGCACCGTTGAAGAAAGCATTAGGTTTGTGTACATAAAGCTCAGATAATATATCTCAGGGTGTTTTCCAGACTAGACGTTACGTAGTGTAATAATGAGTTTGGTGTGGAGCTCTACGAGGCAACATTAGTATTAGTCTGAATGGCAGTGTTGAGCAGCTGTTATTGAAAATGATTTTTCCCCATCAGATGGGAAATCTCAGCACACAGGAAGTGGCTAATCAGGTTTTAAGAGCGAAAGATAATTAGATTCTCTGCGGCGACGGAGACCTCCATCCAACAAAAGGTTCAGCAGCGTCGGGGCTTTTGTGCTCTTGTTGTCGTCATATGAAGTGACCACAGACCTTCTGTGTGATGAGCACGCCACTGATGGAAAATGACTGAAGTTCAAAGGGGTTTGCAGATACAGAACTGAGCAAAAACGGCTGAAAACCTCCTGTTCTGGAAAGTGAAGTGCCTTAAATCTGCTGATCTGTTTCCACAGGCTACGTCCAGGCGTCCAAACGGGATAAAAAGTTTGCGACCTGCGCTCCGAACTTCTCCTACGCCTCGCTGTGTGAGTGTCTCCGCCGGTCGTTCATCTACCGCCAGCCGGCGCCGGTGGAAACCGTCCTCTTCAACAGGAAGCAGGGCCGTCAGGTAGGACAGGTCGCTAAGCAACAGGTGGCCAGCCTGGACTCGGACAAGCCCATCCTGGGCTTCAGAGCAACCAACGAGAGACTGTTCATCCTGACCTCCGGTAACCTCTTTGTTCTAAAGGTCAATAACAATTAGATTTGGGACTAAAGATCATCTTATCTGCTCCAACTGACAAACAAAATGTCATTGTGTGTACATTTGTGCCGTCTGTACGTTTGTCTCCTCGCGTCCCAGAAGTCTGGGAAATGTCTTTAAGATCCAGGATAAATAAATGATTCAACAATCAAATCAGTTAATTGATTGCTTTAACGACTGATCTATGTCAATGCTCACTGCAATATTAGACACAGTTGTAATGCCCTGAATGAATAAACAATGGAAGACTCAGATGGTTTTACTGAAGCTGCATCGGGGGCTTGTTGTTTTTTGTCAGATGGTCAGTGGGGAGACGGCGCTCAGGAAATCCCTCGCCTCGGCTCGTTTTACAATCAGAACCGTGGGAGTCTGAAAGAAGTAAACCCTCATTTACATAAAACATGGTTCACACATCAAGACGGCTCCTGTTGCATTTGCCTCAATTTCGGACGGATCAGATGGAGCTTCAAATCTCTGGAGGCCTAAAGATTCAACCGACCTTTTTCTTTTAGGTGGAGGTGAAACGGAAATGCTACACTTCTCACAGATGCTTGGAGTGTGTGTAATATATATATATATATATATATATATATATATATAGTAGATGATGTATTTTGTCTCTGGGATATTAAACTAGAGTAAGTGTACCTTTTAAAAAACCTGGGGGAGATAATGGAAAACGCATTAAACACAGGAAGAGCTGCGGTTTGCATTGGCTAAATTTTTCACATCTTTATGCCGAAATCCTGCGACATTTCTGCCTTTTTATTTTTTACTCAAGAAGTAAACTCACCCAACCGACCCACTAAAGATAAAAGGATACGAGAGAGGCCCTAATGAACGTAACCGTAAAAAGAAAAAGATGGTCTGCTTCCGCCTTTTAAAAAATCTGTTCTTTGCTGCACAAGGAAAAGGCAACATCCTCCACGACTGCTGCAAGAAAGATTTATATCCGTCTTCTTCATGTTCGACTGAAGGCAACAATAAACAGAAGCTGTGTTCGCTGTCTCGTAAAACTCACAGACTCTGAACGGCTCTGACCAATTCATTGATCGAGCTCGAAGTTGCCAGTGGAACAACTGGGGAGCGTCGGCGCAACTCAATTGTCTTCGTCAGAACGGGCAATTTTCTGAAGACGAGCTGCAATTTGTGTCCTCGGCTCCCCGGGTGCTGCCGGTTTCCGAGGTGATTTGTTGTCCTCGGCTCAGTCACGTTCTAGTCTGTAGGTAATCGGCCTTTTCTCGGTCATTGTTTCGCTCGAGAAAAAACTAAATCTATTATTTATTATTGGTGTGCAATTGAATTAGACTCCACTTGTTTTACTCGGTGTACCAGCATCACTTGAAGGAGGCCCGTCTGAGCCGCTAATGTCTCCGAGGACGGCCTCTGTCTTTACTCAGACACAGAAAAAAACCCCGTCGAGCCGTCTGACTGCAGAGAATTGAGTAATGGAAGACAGTTCCTGCTCTCCGCCTGCATTTCCCAAACCTCCTTATTGCTGCGATCAGATAAACACTACCTGAGCTTTGTCAAGATTTTATTAGAAGCATTTTCAAGATAGACAACCGTGTTTTTGTTTATTTATTTATTTTTTTTAAATATTTAATCAGCCCCTCTGAGTGAGATTCATTGGCTGCATGATCCGGAAACATCATCTGACTCCAAATTAAAATCCTGTTTCCTGAGATGACGACGACGTTTAACGCCACACAGGTAAACATCCAGTTAGTGTAAGATGTTGTAGTACTTCAACTAAAGCATGAGTCATAATAAGGTAGATGCAGGTGAGTCACAGCAACCAAGTGAGTCACATGGAATGAGCAAATAAAGACAAAGTTCATACATTTTCACTCATTTTTCGTTATGAATTTGATCATTATGGCAAGAAACTGAACCTCGGTTTGCCCCTGAAGACTGTTAGACTGTGCATGAGTGTGTTGGTTAGATCCTGATGACATGAGTGTGTTAGTTAGATCCTGATTGCATGAGTGTGTTGGTTAGATCCTGATGGCATGAGTGTGTTAGTTAGATCTTGATGGCATGAGTGTGTTAGTTAGTTAGATCCTGATGGCATGAGTGTGTTAGTTAGTTAGATCCTGATGACATGAGTGTGTTAGTTAGATCCTGATGACATGAGTGTGTTAGTTAGATCCTGATGACATGAGTGTGTTAGTTAGATCCTGATGACATGAGTGTGTTAGTTAGATCCTGATGACATGAGTGTGTTAGTTAGTTAGATCCTGATGACATGAGTGTGTTAGTTAGATCCTGATGGCATGAGTGTGTTAGTTAGATCCTGATGGCATGAGTGTGTTAGTTAGATCCTGATGACATGAGTGTGTTAGTTAGATCCTGATGACATGAGTGTGTTAGTTAGATCCTGATGACATGAGTGTGTTAGTTAGATCCTGATGGCATGAGTGTGTTAGTTAGATCCTGATGACATGAGTGTGTTAGTTAGATCCTGATGACATGAGTGTGTTAGTTAGATCCTGATGACATGAGTGTGTTAGTTAGTTAGATCCTGATGACATGAGTGTGTTAGTTAGATCCTGATGGCATGAGTGTGTTAGTTAGATCCTGATGGCATGAGTGTGTTAGTTAGATCCTGATGACATGAGTGTGTTAGTTAGATCCTGATGACATGAGTGTGTTAGTTAGATCCTGATGACATGAGTGTGTTAGTTAGATCCTGATGACATGAGTGTGTTAGTTAGATCCTGATGGCATGAGTGTGTTAGTTAGATCCTGATGACATGAGTGTGTTAGTTAGATCCTGATGACATGAGTGTGTTAGTTAGATCCTGATGACATGAGTGTGTTAGTTAGATCCTGATGACATGAGTGTGTTAGTTAGTTAGATCCTGATGACATGAGTGTGTTAGTTAGATCCTGATGGCATGAGTGTGTTAGTTAGATCCTGATGGCATGAGTGTGTTAGTTAGATCCTGATGACATGAGTGTGTTAGTTAGATCCTGATGACATGAGTGTGTTAGTTAGATCCTGATGACATGAGTGTGTTAGTTAGATCCTGATGGCATGAGTGTGTTAGTTAGATCCTGATGCCATGAGTGTGTTAGTTAGATCCTGATGGCATGAGTGTGTTAGTTAGATCCTGATGACATGAGTGTGTTAGTTAGTTAGATCCTGATGCCATGAGTGTGTTAGTTAGATCCTGATGACATGAGTGTGTTAGTTAGTTAGATCCTGATGACATGAGTGTGTTAGTTAGATCTTGATGGCATGAGTGTGTTAGTTAGTTAGATCCTGATGACATGAGTGTGTTAGTTAGATCCTGATGACATGAGTGTGTTAGTTAGTTAGATCCTGATGACATG